>NC_050445.1:96578421-96909504 GCF_903995425.1 Onychomys torridus | reverse complement strand
GCAACGGCTTTCAAGAAAAAGAGTACGAAGAGCATCTTAGGTTAAAGTTTCTATTTCTGTGAGAAAATACCAGAGGAAGCCAAGGCAGGAATTCAGGGCAGGAATCTGAAGGAAGGAACTAAAGCAGAAGCCATGGAACAATGCATCTCACTAGCTTTCTCACTCATGGCTTGTTCCATCTACTTTTATATACAACCCATGATTACCTGCTTACAGGCAGTTCATCCAACATCAATCAGTACTCAAGAAAATGCCCCACAATTTGCCCACAGACCAATCTGATGGAGCATTTTTCTCAAATTGACATTCTCTGTTCTCAAATTACTCTAGCTGTGGTAAGTTGACAAAATATTAACCAAGACAAAGAGAATATATGATCTATTTATACTTTTAAAAACAGATTAAAGGAAAGTATATATTGCATAATATAGACACACATGCAGATATGTATTAATACTTCTATATTCAAAGAGTATTTGAGGGTAGATGTCAGCAAGGATGGTAAAACATTGATTGATCTAATGAAAGACAATGTTACCCTTGCAATCACTGAAAAATTGCTTACAGGTATTTTGTATAGATTAAATTTTATTTTTTCTACAATATATATTATATTTTCATAAGAATCCAATACAATTTTTAAAAAACATTTTCTTCTTCCCAGTCCAGTATTTCAGATGCCCTGTCTGTTTTGTGGTTATTAGCCAAACCCATTGGAAGAGTTATTTTAGATTATATATCATCCTGGCAATTTTTCAAGGGGTGTTGGAGTAGAAAGTGGCTTACAACCTCTCACTGATGATGCTCTAATGTATGCCGTAGTATATGCCACTGATCCCCAAGAAGCATCACCTAACTATACATAGTTATGATTGAGTCCTACCTCAAGAATCCATCATTTCAGATTTAACTGGATATCCATGAGTTTGGGTTTTGATGAACTTCTAGGCTAGGGTGAGGCTTCCTATTTACAAACTGCATGCTCAGGTGAACAGGTACATTATTGTTTCAGAAAGGTGTTCTTCCCTCGGAAAACATTTGCCAAAGATCTACCCAAGAGTGTGGAATACCATTGGCTGGATGAAAATCCCACAGACAATGCTGATGAGATCGGCTATAAGTTTCTTGGATGATCATAGTATAGACATTTCATAAATGTGGAAATGTTGACAGAAAATAAAGATTCTGAGCTGGACCCAAAGGAATTCCATCAAGTAGAGGTCTTAAGAGGAATGAGCCAGGAACAGTTAGTGGGTGGAAGGGGGGTGACACTGAATAGATGCCAAGCTGATAGCAGCCAAGAGAGAAGATATGTGGAATTGAGCAGTGTGAACTCATTTGGTTGTTACTGGGAGATAACGAAGAGGAACATGGCCATTGTGAGTTGGAACATGGAGGTGCTGATACCTGTAGGTGGTGGCATTTCTTTAGGAAAGATTAATTAGCTGAAACAGTGGTGATATATTCCATCATCTTAATTTTAAGTAAATAGTTCCTGCGTAGTGATAAAATACATGGGGTTTGAAGAAAGAAGGAAAAAATGGAAAGGAAGAGGAAGGAGAAATAAGGAAAGGAGAAATGAGGGAGGAAGAGAGGGAGGTAGGAAAGTAATCACGAGTTTTGTAGTTGAGAGATGGAACCAGGGTGCAGTGCTAGAGAAAGCCAGAGTGGGAGCTCCTGAGTATTAACCGAGACTGGGATTTTGGAAGGAGCCACACTTCATTACACAGGAGAGTCCTGTTTTGGCAGAATGTGATGTGGGAAGGGAAGGGCTGCCTTCATCCCTGGCATGTAGGGAGATGTATCAATGCAGCATAATTAAGAATATGTTTTGGGAGGGTTTTTGGTTGGTTGGGTTTTTTGTTTCGTTTTGTTTTTGTTTGTTTGTTTGTTTGTTCAATTTTACAGTTAAAGAATACACAGGGATGCGGGGGGCCGAGTGGGGGGTGTATGGAAGACCAAGTGCTGGGATGGAAAGGCAATGGGTATCTGGGTATTGTAGTGACAAGTGATTTGGAAGTCGTCACCAGGAAGCCCTCCAGTTGGATGCAGCAAGCTGGGGTAGATCTGTGTTGTTTTCTTGCTTGTAGCTGAGTTTCTTCATGTACTTTGAGAATACTCACCTTACCTTGAACTCGGGATTTTTCTGCCTCAGCCTCCAGAGTGCTGGGATTATAGGAATGGCATGCACCACCATGTCTGACTTTTTTTTTTTTTTTTACTTTGTATTTTTTATATGGAGAAAAATGGAGGTAGTATTTGTATCTATACCAGATGGACATGCTAAAGATTATGTGAAACATTACCAGGTCTTGAAAAGCACATTCCTCTTTCATAATCAGCCTCCACAAAGGTTAACAGTTCATTTTATTTACTTTTAAAATTTGGTCTGTTTAACATCAATATCTGTTAATGACATTGTGTATAAAATGAGGACCGTGTGCCATTCTTCAGAATAGTTTTCAGTGTAATCTAAAAGTGGATGAGAATGGTTCGTCCAATGTGTATGTTCACTGATGCACTTCCAGTCAACATGCTGCATGTGTCAAACAAATCATAGCATTTTAATGGTACAAGAGAGCACAACAATGATCACATCTTGGCCCTACTCCTAAAAAATAGTAATAAGGAACTGGGGCAGTAGAAATGGCTCAGTAGTTAAGAACATGTTCTATACAATCACAGAGACCAGAGTTTGGACCCCAACACTCACATAACAAAGCTGGCTGGCATTCCCTCTTCTGGACTTAGCATGCACATTTACATGTGCAATCTCTCTCTCTCTCTCTCTCTCTCTCTCTCTCTCTCTCTCTCTCTCTCTCTCACACACACACACACACACACACACACACACACACACACACACACACACACACACACACACACACACACACACACACACACACACACACACACTTCCTTAAAATGGAAAACAAGCAACAAAGAGGCCCTTTGAGTATCAGGAAGTCACATACATCAAGGAGCAGACTCCTGGTTCATTGCTATTCCCATTAGCCTATCCACATTTGTCTTGTCATACTGTGGCTTGGAACACAGAACAGTGTTCATTCAAATGTGTCCCAGACCACCATGGGAGAGTTACTTGTTTTCTTTTGAAAAGAACAAAGCTGTTTAAGGTAAACAGCATAATAGCAAGCCAATATAAATAGTACAGGATGTACCAGATGCTAGTGGCACATTAAAAAAGCTTTAATCAGCTCAAATGAATACTCATGGGAAACAATTCAGGGGCTTACTGCAGCCTAGCAGATGGGCAACATTAACTACACCCAGCCCTGTCAGAATCCCAGTGGGTCTTTTACTTGGGATCTGGGGTACCCTCTGAGGGACCCATGTGTCTGCCCTTTATCTCTGTTCCATCCTTTTTAATTGATATCAAGTATGACAGTGCAAACCACTAGTTTTTGTTTGCATGCTCATTCCTTGTTTTGTTATTTTTATGGTTACTTCATCTGAGGTTTGATGCTAAGTGATTGAAATATGTTCATTTTGATCTTCACAGGAACCTGCTGAGATAGCTCTGCACAGACTTCATTTTACAAGTAAGGACCCAAGGCTTTGAGAGGGTCTCACAACCAGGAGCCAGCAGCAACAGGGTTGAGATGCAATTGTCTTTGGTCCTAATACGTGGGTTTTCAGTCACTATGCTATTTGACCTTCCCAAGCCACTTAACTGGGAGAGTGCTTATAAATTTTTAGATGTTATTATTATTGTATGCATTATATATATATATGTGGGGGGGCATGTATGCCACAGCATGTGCATGAAGACCAGAGAACCACTTTATGGAGTCTGTTCTGTCCTTCTACCTGTATGTACATTTCGGAGTTTGAACTTGTCTCATCAGATTGGTAGGCAAGCGTCTCTATTTTATGAGCAATCTTGCCAGCCCAAGGGTTCTTAAAAATATGGATTCTTATCTGGAAGTCTAGACTCAAATATAAAATTAATTTTCTTTTGAAGATCTACAGTTGTGCTTTGCAAACCTGTAATCTAAAAGGACGTAATACATACCCAACATTCATGAACAAAAAAAAAATTGATCCCCAGATAAAAATTAAGAAAGCTGATTTTCAGAACAAATTTTCCCAACTGATCAGTGTATAAACTTGGGCCACTTCTTATTGCAGAGATATAGGATTTATTAAACATATGCTTTGTACTAGATATGGTCTTAAGACTTCATATACATTGTCTCCTGTAGTTGTTAGGTTTGAGTCTGGGACTACACAGGCCATGCCCCTTGCAGCAGCCTTTTTCTTCCAGCTGCTGTAGAGGAAATAAAATGGCGAGCTCCCTACCTAGAGCCTTTCTGTGAATATTTAACCTCTTAACACATTCCCCAGGTGCCCAGAGTCTAGGAGGAACCTGGACCAGCAGGTCAATCTTCAGTGACAGGATCTTAAGTGGGTGGTCTAGGAGATGAGAAAATGAAGAAGATAGGAAGCCTAAGTTGGGAGGTCTTGCACAAGCTATGTCTTATGCCAAGCAAGTTGACTAGGAAGTACAGCATCTTATATACAGGTTTCTTGAAAGGGCAGGAAGTTAGTGGAAAGCTAATCAAACAATATTGCACAAGGGTCACACAGTGTATCTCAAGACCATCACAGAATAAGCACACAGGAGTCTTGGAGTGATAACCATAGCCCTGTACAATGAGAATAGTTGGGTTCTCAGAGTTTGAAGCTACAGCTCTCCCAGTGCCTGGACCCCAGACTATTGCTGACTCTGCCAAGCATGTTCCTGGTTTTAGACAAGGAACTATGTTTCTGTCCATACCTTAGAGCCTCAGGGAAGGTCTTGGATCAGTTTCAACACAGAAGAATGGCAGGTATCAGTCTCACTTCCCTAAGGAGGCTTATAGAACTCAGGCTTCCAAACTCCAGGACATCAGAGGACTACAGAGGCATGGCCACACGTTCCCCACACATATAAATGCAGCTCCTCCTCTACATCCTTATATTGGCACCTTCTCTGTAATTCTCTCACCTCCCACTCCTTCCCAGGAATCAGAGGCAAGAAGCTTCCAATTTCTTTAAGACCTATAAAAAGACCCCACTCCACCTCCTGGGCCTGAACTATCCTGAACAGCCCCTGTCTGTCTGCCTATCTGCCCATGGCATTAACATCTCTTCTAATGAATCTGTTACCCAAGAGGACAATGTGTCTCAGTGAACTCTGAACTCTGAACCCGTAAAATTTCAATATTCATTATAGGAACTCTGTCAGCACTCCCCCTTTTAATCTCATCCCCAAGATGGGAAAACAGAAGCTTAGTACATTGTATTTTCATACATTAAACTTTATAGATAATAATGACTCAGTCTGAATTCAAGCCTGTGCCTATTGATTTCATAGCCATTGGCTTGATGAGTTATCACTTGCTTCCATCGAGTCTATCAAATATGATCACTAGCCCTTTCAAGAGAATTACTCTCAATATACATTAGACCATTAGGGACCATTGTAACTAGGACTTTTATAATCTACTTTTTACTTTCATTTTTAAAAATAATACTCCTTAGAATTTGGAATTTGTTTCTAGAAAAAGAAATCTTATATATAATATTATATATTTATATAATTTGTATATATACATATATATGTATACATGTATGTATGTATATTCTTGAAAGTTAACTGCAAGATTTAAGATTTGGCTCCATAAAGTTCAGAAGCTAAAAGAAAAAAAAAGTCAAAACAAAGCAAAAGTAGCCATTTTCGGCTTAGAACTCAGGATTATCTAAGGAGCCTCCACAGAGTCACATTAACAAGTGCACAATCACTGCTGCTCCCGCTTGGTGTAATAGCAGATGCCCAGAATGCTGAGAGAGGGGAGGATAACAAGCAAGTTCATTCTGTTAAGGGCTCAGTTTTCCAGCCAGCTGTTGGGACCGTTTTATTCTTCCCTTTGAAGGTCAGGCTAGGAACTAAAGGTCTTGGAATGGCTTACTCCCTGCCTATACCCTAGTCACACCTCTTTGCTTGCTGTATAGTTAGCAGTAAAACCAGGTGTCCTACTTCATGCCTCCACACTTGAAAGGCAAGAGGTTGCTAGTTGAAGGCAGAGAAGGTGCTTTGATTTGTATGAAGTGGTTATTGACTCTTTAGGAAGCATTCACGAACAACAGGACAAACTCCATGTAGTTTACCTTGAGGCTTGGGGGCCAGTGTTTGCAGAATTAAAAACAAAATTGTGTATTGTACCTCACCAGTGGGGTTGTGAGGAAAAGGCAGTATATGCATAACTGGACTCTTCTACTTTTCACTTATGACACAACTCAAGTCACATACATCCAGATGCTTGTGAAAAATCAATACCATGATTCCTGGTCCAGAATAGTAAGAAGACCAACTGAGCTTTGCCTCTTGCAACAAGACCACATTTTTGCATGCCGCCCTTCTCATCTTAGACCATCGAGAGAAGTTGAAACTCAGGTTCCGACTTGCTCTTAGTGATGCTAATTCCTAGACATGCAGAAATGGTGGTGGTGGTATTTGGTATCTAGCAAAGAGAAACAGACACTTGTAACCAAGGAAAAGGCACTATTGAAATACAACAGAGGAGATGATTTTCTGAATCACCGAGGTTATTCATGTATGACAATCTTCAAAGCACTCATTACTGTTTTACCTGTTTGGGTTACAGAATCAACTTCTGGTCACCCCCGTGTCAGGGACATAGAAACTGAAGTGTGAGGAGTGGCCTTGTGGAAGTGAAGCTGTGATGTGTGTCTCATAATGGTCCTTTGCAGAAATGAAGGTATTCTAAAGAGATTCTTGTGTCTCTCAGTCTGTCAGACCAATGAAACAACAGGCTCTGAAGATAAGGGTATTTTGTCAGGAATTTCATGTTAGGGGAAGGAGAAGGCCCAACTAGCAGGGGAAATTGTCTCCCTGAAAGAGATTTCACACTGTTCTAACAACTTGTGAGACCACCAGTCAGGATGAGAGTGAAGCGCAGAAAAGGGTGGATCTGTGGTGAGTGGAACCACATCTAGACCAGGACAGCTGAGATGTGTAAATCCTTGGCCCTCTATTTAAACTTTGATCACTTCAAGACCCAAAAACAGACTAGAGGGATTCAGAGGATCTCTATCCCTCTTCCTAAGGTGGCCACATTGAGTACATCTCTTCCCTGTTTTCCAATTTTAATTTGGCTCCTTTAATTGGCTTATTGAAGATGGGTGGCTGAGCCTGGCTTGGGTAAAGATTGCTATCCCAAAATTCAATAACAGTCTCAGAGGCCTTTTCCCAAGCCCTAGTCAGATCACATGTATAGTTCTTCCTGGACAGCAAGGCAGCCCTAAAAGCTGTGAGTTGAGTTTATTTCAGCTGTACACTCCTTCCAGAACTTGTGACACTTGTCTTCCTCCACTCCTCTTCTGTTTTGTCCAGGGATCATATGGATCCTCTTTTGAACCTTCAAATCACAAAGCCTTCAACCTACATCCTTTCTTGGTAGAGAGTACCAGCCCTTCTGTATCTGGACTTAGAGAGTATCTGCTTGTGTAAGTTGCTTTTGACCTTTCTAAGAGACATTGTCATTGACTCTAGAGTGAGGTTGATATTAGTATTCTCCATGTCTCTAGTTCCTTCCTAATAAATTGACAAGGGAAAAAAGAAAAACAGAGTACCCTCTAGAAGCCAAGTGATGGGCAGGATCCTGTGAACAGATGAGAAAAAGGAAGGCACAGCTAGGAATATGGGCAAAAGAATTGTCCTCAATCATGGTCCCCATCTCATTGTCCAGGAAACTTACACAGCCATCTCATTTTCCCAAATCTGTTTTCTGATCTAAGAAATTTGGTAAAAATAATACTCCCCATCTGCTAATGCAATTATAGAAGAGTAGAATGCAATTAATTATTGCACATGTTCCCCACCCCCACTCTTTTATTTTAAGACTTGAAGTGCAGGTGATAGAGAAAGAGAGGGGACCATATTACTTCTTGGCTTCAGTTAAGGAAGACTTTGGTATATGGGCAAAATTAAGGATCTCTGTTGGTGTGGATGAGCAGAATTCCCAAGTATCCCTGGATATCTGTCTCTACTCCTGAACTGAGGGCACTTGCATTTCATGGTGAGTATTAATCTCTCACAAGGAAGCACTGTCTGCTGATAGCAACAGTTACTATGGTGCTAAAGCATTTCATAAACTGATGGGAGCAATGATAATGCTGGTAATGGTGATGCTAAACAGTAAAGGCTTTCATCATAAAAGAAGCAAGAAGACTGTTCTTACACCCAGCCACTCTCCAACTGAGCTCTTATAGTACATGTGTAGCAGGCACTAGAATTTGTAGCAATACATTTGTATGTGTGCACATGTGTGTGAGTACATGTGTGTGCAAGTTCCCACATACTTTGTGTGTGTGTGTGTGTGTGTGTGTGTGTGTATGTGTGTGTGTGCAAGTGGATGTCAGAGGTCATCCTCAGATGTTATTTCTTAGCTGATTTCCACCTGTCTCTGCCTCCCCTCCCATAACCACTGGTATTAAAAGTGTGCACCTTCACACTTGACGTTTATTATGTGGGCTGTGGGTATCTGATCTCAGGTCCTCATGTTTGCAGGACAAATACTTTAGAACTGAAGTATCTTACCATCCCCTGTGTGCAATGTTATATTTACTTAGAATTGGCACAAGATAAATACTACCACTGCACTCCTCAAGACATTTTCCAGTAGTCCCATATACATGCCTATTGATGGCCATCTTTTGTAGTTCATTGGGGTTGCTATCTGTGGCCCCTAGAAAATGAAAGAAGTGATGCTGTGTGGCTCTCAAGATGGTAAAGACTGTGATGGTGGGAGAATGCAGCAGGCGCCTTCAAAAGTTCACATGGTGAGGGGTTGAGACAATGTGAGCCAGCCACCATAAGAAAAGTCCTCCAAACACACTCACACCATGGCTGCTGCCTCCATCTGTAGAACCTGGAACTGGAAACATCTAGTTAAGCTGACACATGCTCCTTGCTCTCTGCAACTGTGTGGGATAATAGATGGTGGTTATTTTCAGCCAAGCTGGGGATCATTTGTTATTGAGCAACAAATCCCAGTTACAATGTATTGTACAGCAATGGGGGTACAAACTCTGAGAGGTGAAGTGCCCTTCTTAAAGCTACAGTTTAAAGGAATGACAAGTTAAAATACAGGCTCAGGGAATCTGACTCCAGAACCCATTCTCACCGTCAGTAAGCTGCCCCAGGGACTGTCTGTTTTTGTGTGGCAACGACAGAATATCGTATTCTAGGTGAATCAGAAATAAGAGGAGCTGATTCAGGCTGGGATTCTGGAGGCTAGGAAGTCCAAGATCAAGGGGCTGCATCTGATGAGGGACTTTTTGTCACATCCTAACGTAACTAAAGATACCAACCAGATAGGGAAAGAAAAGGGAGGAGGAGGAAGAGAGGAAAGGGAGGAAATGATGAAAAGGTTACTAGGTTGACGAATAAGGCCAAAAGCACTGGGCCGTGCCTTAAGCAAACAAAGAGCTCTAACATGTGCAGTAGTATCCTGACCCAGAGGACCCTGAAACCGGACCCTCAAGATGACCACTGCTGACAAATGACCCAGAGCCAACCAGGGAACACCACAGATGCAGGAAGCAGAGCCCACCAAAACCTACCCACATAAATACCTCAGTCCCTTGTTTAATAAACCTGATTGCTTACAACCCCCCCCCCTGAGCCTGTGCCAAGGATTCTGCAACTATGCACCAGCTCCCCACTGGATCAGAGACAGTGGCATCCCAGCTGCAGAGCCAGCAAACACTAGGTTACTGTCATAGTTAATATCAGACCCAGGATCACCTAGGAGATAAACCTCCAGTTACTCCTCTGAGGAAGTATCTAGATTAGGTTAATCTATGAGCACACCTGTGAGGGATCATCTTTATTAGATAAAAAAGGTATGAAGACATATTCTGAAAGAGAGTGACACCATTCTCTAGGCTTGTCTCCTGGACTATATCAAAAGGTGGAAGCTAGCTGAACACCAGCATTCCTTTCCTCATGCTTCCTGACCATCCATGCAGTATAGGCAGCTGCCTCAAGCTGTGAGCCACCCAGTATGGGCACATTAATCCATCATATTGGCACCTTTCAACTTGAGTTTTTGGAGAGCATATTTAAAACCCAGAACATCTCATTTGCCTAGTGTTTCCTTGAGTACTTTCACCATATTGAGAGATTGGACCAGGAAAATGAAATTAACCACTAGTTAAAAAATAACTTCCTTATATGTACCATATATGTGATGCAATATTCTCCTGACAGATGACATGGCTTCTAAATGTATGAACTCATTGGGAATTTTGCCATTTTTCAAATAAAACTTGGAGGACGAGTGAGAGGCCCAGTGGCTCACTGCAGGTCTCTCTATTCACTAAGCTGTCCATGTCTTCAGACATCTGTCGATGTCTTACTGCCATCTTACCACTTTTTAAGTTACTTCCACCACCTTCCCAGTCTCTGTTTTAAAATGAAGTGTAAATTGGACAAATTTGATTGAGAAAAATATGTAGGATCCTTTGGAGGCAAAGGCAGTTTCTTGGCCATAGTGAAAAGACCAGCACTAAACAACTTGAGAATCAGGGCTCCAGGTCAAGAACAAAGTGACTTGCAGGACCCACATAACACATGCCAAGCTATCTGGGAGAAGAGAATGTCATTTGCATATTCTTCTTTTAAGTTCCTTAGGTGGATATAATTTTCCTTTATTTGAAGGAGGGATGAGAGGATTCATTGAGCTTAAGTTATTTCTCTTTGTTCACATTGGTTGATACTAAATGGCAAAGCCAGGATTTGAATTAGGGTCTCTCTAATCTATAACTCATGTTCCATCTACTGCACCTTTGGAGTGAGAGGAAAGCCAGGCAGGTCATTCACCTCTTTTTTTAAAAAGACATTATTATTTTATGGGTATGAGTGTTTGCTTCATTTATGTCCATGCACCACCTGAGTGCCTGGTGCCCACGGAGGGCATTGAATCCCCTGGGGACAGTGTCATTCATTGTGTGGGCGCTGGGAGCTGAAGCACATTGCTCTGCAAGAGCAGCCAGTGATCATCATTACTTAGCCGTTTCTCCACTCCAGATGTCCCCTCTTCTTGAAAGCACAATGTCAAAGCAAGTTTTCCTTCTGACATTCTAACCATACTTTTGAGAAGTCTGTTTTGAAAGGTGAGGAAGAAAGAAAAAATTGCATCATTTTGCCTCAGCAGAACACTGCTCCAGCAGAAACATCCCCCATTCCTTCAGAGGAAAACTGAGTGTTTTGTTGGTAATGTTTGACTTTTGCACACTGAGAGCCCTTTGCTCTGATTAGACAGAGGATATCTTTTTTAAATTTTCAGTTATAGGATACAGGTCTTCATCACAGACCTTTTGATGTCTTTAGTGCCTGCTCTTAGAACTAGGTATAAACCCTCAATACTGAAAACATAGAGATCTCCAAGAACTCCAGAGAAAGAAGTAGCTGCAAAGTTGAGGAATTTTTTTATTCAATTAAAATATCAAAATTAGGAAAAAAAATAGGGCTTCTTGCTGAGCAACTGAGTCTACTTGAGAAGCAGTAGCTCTATTCATCTATCAAGTTTACTGCTTGTCTCCTGATGTAGAACTTAGCATTCATCAGGACCTGCTTAAGCATTCATAGTGCTTGGTAATCCAGTGAATACTATGTTGTATCAATGTTACATGTCTTAGTTGTAGCATAAACTCATTTCTCTTCTGTACTATTATGAAAGTGGGAATATTTAGCCAACTTGATACTTTGCAATTAAAAATGTTTTAGTGGGTTTTCTTAATGGTTAAACTGTTGTCTTTTTTCTTATATAGAACTTTAGGCTATATCTCACAGGTGAGGCTATATTTGAGATATATATTCCAAATCCTCCTTCCACTAAGTATGAAGAAGGCAGCTCTGCCATGGGTGACTATTGCAACTGTCAAGACCACTAATGTCATCCGACAGGAAAATTCTGTGGGAGGCAATTTGTTGGAGGCTTATTAGAAATTTATACTTTTATTACTCTATATTATAGTATCTCCTTGTATAAATAGTTACATATGTTTATGTATATATATATATATATATATATATATATATGTATGTGCATTCATGTGTGTACTATGTGTATATATGTGTATTTGCATGTGTGTCTATATTATGTATATGTATTACATATGTGTATGTATGTATGTATGTATGTATATGTGTATTTCACTATAGATACGCGTGTGTCTCTTTATGTATGTGTGTAAATGTGTGTTTGTGTGTATGTGTTTGTATATGTGCTTGTGCTCATGTGTATTAATGACAGGTGATCAGTTCTGAGGGGTTTCCAGAAAATGACAAATACTTTTTCATATACTTAGATTTAAAATGATCATGTTCATGGGATTTTTCTTAAGTCAGTTAATGGTGATAGAGTCATGTTATTGAAAGTTTGGCAGCTTCTGACAAGGCTGCCGATGTAGTCTGAGGGTAATGGCTGCCTGTTATGGATATGACTGCTGTTACTAATTTATAGGTAACAGCAGCCATAATGGATGTTATCATTGATTGGAAACATAATGTACGCTAAATAAGGTAGTCTCACGTCCATTAATTCACATTATAAGAAAACAGAATTCATATCTAATAGAGTAAGTGGTTGCCTGAAATTTTGTATAGAAGAGAAAGTAAGAAAGCAAAAAGAAGAAGAAGAAGAAGAAGAAGAAGAAGAAGAAGAAGAAGAAGAAGAAGAAGAAGAAGAAGAAGAAGAATGATCTCAACATCTGTATCTTTGTCGTGAGCTTTGGAGTCAAGACTCTTTTCATTGAAGACAACTGAAATGACAACTCAAGTTGGTTTGTGCAAAAATGAGGACTTACTGATACTTGTAATTAAAAAGCACAGGATGGACCAGATCAGCTGATCTCTTGCTGCCTTCTGGCTCCTACTCTCTGGCCCCTACTTGCTCTGTCTCTCTGCCATGGGGTGCTGGTAGTCATCTAAAGAATCACCAAGCTCATTCCATAACAGGAACACAAAGCTGAATGTCAGGAGAAGACAGAAGACTAAGCCTACAGAGAGCTACAGTAACCGCTTTATCCTTTTGGGATGAGGGTGGCCCTGAGGCTGGAAGTGTGTTAAACTTGGATATTTTGTAGGGACCCTAGGTCCTCTCCTTGCTCCATCAGTCTTGGTTAGATACCTGCCCCCATACCTTCCCACCACTGCTCTTCACAGTCTTCTGGGAACAGAAGCCACAATCACAGGGAGCATGCTTTCTCTTTTCTTTTCTTCCTATGTCTCTCTAACTCTCCTTCATCTCCAGCTTTCCATGTCTTACCATAGTCACTTTTCTATCATCTTCAGTACCCAACAGCAGCAATAATTACCAGCATCTCTGATTATATCAGTGGTATAGAACAGTACAAACAGAACTGATGATTATTCACCAGATTTAAGTCACATGCTCATCATTCAGCCAATCAGACTGGAGTTGGGATGTTCTGATCTTCTAGGTTGTGGTTGTGAATTCAGCAGAACTGGTAGCTTGGAGAAGCATCACCAACCAAGTGGACTGAATGGGAAAAGAAACAGCGTTGGCTTTATGAGAACAAGGTGGACGCTGACATATCTATTCTACACATTTAACATATTAGAACTACTTCCATTAGACTGTGGAGATCAGGAATCAGCCCATTTGCAAAGTTGTGTGGCTCATCCATATTGGCTTGGAGTCATCCCAATCACTGACCTGGCTGACTCTTCATGAAGGCTGTTAGACAGCTTCTTAAGGACAGACACATCTGTGAGAGCTGTCCTGGCATCCTGGCACAGATGTCTGTGTTGCTGTCCTTTTAACTTCAGAACAGGGCTGCTGTTGCCTCAGTGACCTGAGCTCAGAGCAAGGCCAACTGCTGCCACTAACCTGGACCATTATCTCATCAAAAGGTTGCACTGCTCTGAAAAATATATTTTAATAAACAGACAGCAGGCCATCTGGAGTCAGATCCCTTGCAACTCATGACATTTTACAGAGACAACCAATTCCTAAGAGAAACAAACCTACAGATAAGACCTTAGGAAACAAAGCATTGTGACACTAAAACACCTCCCAGCTGCCACAAAGAGCCCCCGTCCAATGAAAGCAAGCCTCTAGAGCATCTCCATGCAGTTTCTTTCTTCTGTTTTGTTTACTGCTGTTAGACCACAGTGAGTCTGATAAACTTTCTGCTTGTGATTTTCTCTATTTTGGTGAATACATTCACCATCCACATGTCACTAACTTCTGTTGCTACCTTGGCATGGCAGATATAGACAGCCAGAAAGTACCTTAACTCTATAAACTGACTCCTTCTAGCAGCCCTATACACCCTCCAGAAGCAGGAACAGGCAGGAGTAAGGACTAAGTGGAGACAATGTAGTTCCCACAGGTCAACACATCAGATTAGCATTCCAAGGTGTCTTTATCCTGTCCTGGAAGTGCAAGGTGAAGATTTGAGTCACATTCCGGTCTAAACTGGTCTAAGAGCAAGATTTATTTACAGGATTGGATTAGTCATGGTGATGGAAAAATGTTAAACAAAGCAGATCTTTAACGCCATTTGATTCTGGGTGTATTTATTCCTGCCACCACCACCCCCAACCAGCTCACTCCTGAAACAGCCGCTTCTGGAGTTCCTAGCAGGGCATGCTTAAGAAGAGAGTATAGCTGCTACAAGCAAATGACAGAATAATGACTAGGTAGAAAAACAGCAGAGTGCTATAATTTACAGATGATGTGACCACATCAAGCCCAGGGAAATGAGCTTGTTCTCTCTCTCTTTAATAGTCTCCAGACAGCCATCTCTGGAGTCCATTCTCCTAACTTTGCAAGCTAGCTCTGTTGTGCTCAACTCCACCTACAAAAAAAAAAAAGAAAAGAAAAATGGGAAGAGGGGAAAGGACCCTGTACTTTTCATAAATGGCACTGAGAACTCTCAAACTTCCCCACTGGGGAGCAAACTTAATGCTAGTATGTCCACATAGAGAATGACTTTTCTGCAAACACTGTCTAGCCAGAAAAGTTATGAATGATTAATCAGCAATAATCTAATTGCTGGAGAAGTAAGCATTAATAACGAATGATGGCAGCCTTTGACAACCAGAGACACAGGATCTTCCTTGTAAACATGCAGATGTTATTGTTGTTGACCTGAAAGCTTTACTTTGCTACTCTCCATCACATGAATGAATGCTCCTGGCCACAGCACAGTTTTTGTATTTAACAATGGGGAATGCCTGCTGGTTTGTGCTCTGTTAAAGCTAAGAAGCTTCCCCCAAATTATACTTGCATTTACTCTCATTTGAGAAGTGAAAACTTTCTCTTTGTTCTTAACATCAAATTCCTAGTCAATGGTAATCATAATAGTTTCTGGTTGTTTGTATTAATATGAAACTGTCCAGCCTAGGTGACAAGTTAGTGAGACATGCTCTTTGGTGAGACATGTATCATGCTAGATTCATAGCTTGTGCTTGTCTTAAAAGACTCTGCTGGTTTTCTTCACAGGTTTGGAAACATCATGATGAAATTGTGCAAATGTCACTTGTAATTCTTATTAAATTATCTCATTACAGCCTTCCCTCATCAGGTAAGGTCAATTTTATATCTCTTGGGGGTTATTGTCATTGTTATTTGCTTGGCATTTTATTTGTTTGTTTTTCTGTCTGTTTGTGACAAGGTCTCTGTAGCCTTGGTTGCTTGAGAATCCACTGTGTAGAACAGGTTGGCCTCAAAATTGCAGGGATGTCTCTGCTTCTGCCTCCTGAGCATTGGGATTCCTGACTAACGACCTTGCCAGCCCCCGTCTCTTTTGTACAAATGAATGGGGAGGAAAGTGAGGCTTTTAGAGGTTAAAAAGTCTTTGCTGACAGAGGTTAGGTAGCTAGGATAGAGCTGGTTCTCCTTCTGTTCCATTGGTGACAAAGCTTAGACCACTTCCTATCTGCCCCTGTTTTTACCTCTGAATGTCCTAAATACTATCAAATTATTTCCCTTTGTTCCTAAGTCAAACTTGGTGCCAGGCTCTATCATACATGTCAGGATGGCAATCACTACTACATAGCCCTTTAGTAGGACACATTCTTTTCCAGATATTTTCATATTTCAGTATACTCAGCACAGTAGCATCATTGTGACTGCAGAGAGACCCCTGGGCTTCTCTGGTAGAAGAGGTGCATTTCATCCCCATGAGTCTCCTGGCTCAGAAAGCTAGAAGCAGCTCAATTTTTAAAAGTCCAAAATTGACTGTGACCTCTAGCCAGGATAGAGAATCAATCATTGTAAAGGGATCAGGTTTCAGCAGTAGCATCCAAACAACAAAAAAGTTTATTCCTTACAATTCTGAAGACCAGGAAGTCAGAGATGAAGACTGGGTACCTGGTGAGGGTCCTGCCTCTCTGCTCCTCAGCGGTACCTTCTTGTTATATCATCACATGCTAGAAAAGGCAAACAGCTCCCCTTGAGCCTCTTTTTGGCTGATTGTGAAACCAGCTGAGTTCCATTATGGTTATTCACAGGAGCATGCTCACCTTAACAGGAGCTGCACCACTGGAGGAAATGTCTTCTCCTCCCTACATCAAGTACCATTATATGCACCCCCACCCCTCACCACCACCCCCTACCCCTGCTTATATGGCAAGGTCTTGATGGGTCCAGTTCTTTAGAGATCTTGTGCAGGCAATCACAATTGCTGTGTATTCAAGGGTGCAGTGCTGTGTGGTGCCCAGAATTCAGCTTTCTACACCACTTCTTCTGGCACTTCCTCCTGCTCCTGCAGTCTTCCCGACAGTTCTTCCTCTGTGTTCCTGGAGCCTCAGAGACAGTGATGTAGGTGCCTCGTTCAGAGCTAGCCGCTCTCTGCAGTCACTGCCAACCACTGTAAAGCTTCTCTCACCAAGCTGACAGCATCACTAGTCTAGGGGCATAAACATAGTTATTGAGAAGGCAATTTGAAAAAAACATTGCGTCCATTTAGAGGTTTAACAGCAAGATCTTAACCACTCAGCCCAAGACCTCCCCAGCCAGGTTGACTCAACCAGGCATGCATTCTCTTCAGTGGAGAAGGCGTGATTAGATCCACCCAGAGAGCAGCTGGTTACCCATTGGAATTCTTTTAGGAAAGCCTATTCCCAAGGAACCAGATTCTCCTTTTTATTTTTTTCTTTAAAGCACAAAAAGGGAAATTATCTAAGTTTATCCAGAAGATGAATTGTCAGGACGAATGTGCTTTGTTTGCTTGTTTACAGAGATGGGAGCAAAACCAGGCCTTAGCACATACTAGGCAAGTAGTCCACCACTGAGCTGCACCCCAGCCCTTAGAAGATCATTTAAAACAACCAGATCATACTATGCCAATATGAATAACAATGCAGGACCCCCACCCCAGTAATCCAAGTCAACTCCCTAAACTGAAGTTTATCTGGTTCATCACCTTAATCCCACCAGCACCTTTAATGTCTTTTTTTGTCTTAGAAGGTCATATTTATGCAGGTTTCAAGGATTGGGACAGAGAAATTCTCCCTTCCATATCAGCATACAAACTAATGAGGTGGAATGAAATTCCCTAGGATGAGGGTGAGGATGGAAGAAAAGCCAAGGAGGGGGGTGGACAAAGCAGACTGAGCAAGCTCAGACAGAGGAGAAACTGGTAACAAGAAAGTGGATTTAGCAACACGCCCATCATAGGCAGCCCTGCCCACAGCCAGTTGGGTGGAAGATTTTGTGGGCAAGTCTGTTTCTCAAACTCTGGTCATTTGTTATGCTTCTCAGCACTCAAATGCAGTAAAGTTATGTCTTCCTGTGACTGAGGCCATCTGTCTTTAAAACCCCTCTGCCCTTCATTCTGTTTTTCCTCTTTCTATTCCAATGAGAATTTCAGAGATTCATAAGTGTCTTAGCTTTATATTCTCTCTTGCAGCCTTTTCCAACAAGCCTTTACTTTCAGAATTTATTTTTGTTTTTAGTTGTGTGTGTGTGTGTGTGTGTGTGTGTGTGTGTGTGTACACGCATGCACGCACGCGCGCACCTATGTAGGAATTTGTGAATGAGTGTGCACCCTCCAGAAAAGTGTATCAGATCCTCTGTAGCTGGGGTTACAGGTGGGTGTGTGCTGCCAGATGTGAGTGCTGGGAACTGAACTGAGGTCTCAGCAAAAGAGCAGAAAGTACACTTAACTCGGTATCATCTTCCCAGTCCCTCCATCAAACCTTTGTCTTCATTTCTCCAAACAAAACCAAATGTAGAAGAGTGGAGGGTTGTAAAGTGTTCCTAGGTGTGATCAAACACTCTACTGCAAATGAGAGTGTGGCTGTGTCTAAAGTGGAAATGCCAAGCTGTAAAGAAAAAAAAAAAAAAAAAAAAAAGCGCTGCCTCTTGGATGTGTCAGAGGGTAAACTTGATCCTGATAGAGACATAGAGAACAACTGAAATGAATCAGGAGGTGTTGGGATTTCTTGATGGTTTCCTTGCATTGTAGCTTCTGTGCCTTATGTCTTGTGGTTAAAGTTGAGTAGAGGGAAGAACGAAGATATTCCGAGGGCTTTGGAGTGACTTAAGCTATGAACTGCTAAGACAGAAGCAAGTGGGTGGGGGGTGGCTTTGATGCCATGAGCAGAAGCCCTGAACCATGATAAACTCCAGGGAGTCCACACTGTAGTGTGCCTCACAGTTTGCTTGGCTGAGTTTTCTGATATTCAAAATAGGTTTGAAATGCTCAGAGGGAAATACCATGGCAGATCTTTGCAGTGACATTGCTTCCTCAAATGACATTTAAATTAGATGCTTAAGAATACACCAAGAAATTTTCCAGAAAAAAAGAATTAGCCACTTTACTTTTAACCCCTGTGCTCTCAGCTTTTGTTGACTATAATAAATACCTGGGATGAGCACCTTATAAAACTGGAAGATTTACTTGGCTCACTGGTTTGGAAGGTCTGGTCCATGATTAGTCCTGTCGCTGTGGGCCTGTGGTAACACATAAGGGTGGATACATATATTGGAGCAAATTGTACAACCATCTCATAGTCAAAATGCTGGGCAAGTTAAGGGCTAGGGTCCCACAGTATCCTTCAACACACAGCCTCCAATAGCCTTGGTATGTCCTATATGTCCAAGCTTCCAACACCTTCCAGTATCACCACTGCAAAGAATGACACTTTAGCATGTGGGTCATTGGGGATGTTTGTGTTCTAAACCATAGCAACTCCTATTTAGGCAGGAGGAGACAAAGGCCTAAGGTATTATCACTGATCAGTACCTGTCCTGAAGAGGTTCACAGTGCTGCTTTGCAACCTGAAACTAAAATTGAAAAAGAAATCATGGTGGTTCAGTCTTCTCTGTCAACTTTTGAAAGTACATTGTAGGTAGAGTTTTCCTGCCTGGCCCACAGTCAGGACAAATCTCTCACCCTCCAGGCCCATAGATGCTCAGACCCAACCAAGTAAACACACAGAAACTTATATTGTTTACAAACTGTATGGCCCTGGCAGGCTTCTTGTTATCTACTTCTTCTATCTTAAATTAACCCATTTCTATTGATCTATAAGTTGCCATGTGGCTCGTGGCTTACCAATACCTTACATCTTTCTTGTCATGGTGGTGGCTGGAGAAATGGGTTAATTTAAGATAGAAGAAGTAGATAACAAGCAGCCTGCCAGGGCCATACAGTTTGTAAACAATGTAAGTTTCTATGTGTTTACTTGGTTGGGTCTGAGCATCTATGAGCCTGGCAGGTGAGAGAGATTTGTCCTGACTCTGGGCCAGGTAGGAAAACTCCAACTATAAATGGCACCCAACATGTTGGCAAGAGTTTCCACCTAAAACCTGACAAAAAAGATTCTAAAAGGGAGCTAAAAACAGCTTCCTACTTGTCTCTCTCAAGTTAGCGGGAGCCTGCTGGTTTCAGCTACTATGGCGGGTTCCTGGTGTGTGTGTCTGACCTGCAGTGTGGCGGGAATGAGGAATCTACAAGTGGCACTTTACTCTGCTGCATGGTGGATTTATCCTTTGCTAGTTTTTAAAAAAAAAGAAAAAGAAAAGAAAAGGTTTCTGGGCTATGCACTGCTTTGATAGAACTGCTTCTGATTGTTGATGGTACACATGGCTCCAGACCCAGTGGGCGGAGCCAGCAGCCACAGCTGCCATTTCAGTCTTACAAAGATGGATATTACACAGAGAATCTGGTTTGTGTTGTCTTTGGGATTTTAACTACAGAAAAAGATTTGATCATAAAAGCTGTTGAGTTAAACAAATATGTAAATTTTAAAGGTACCTTGACTTCAAAATTTGGATACAGGATATGTTGCTTTGGAAAAGAGTCTCTGCTTTTATTTCCACAGAAAGCCAGAGGCTGTGGATTTGTTCCAGATTAAGATACATCAGGTTTGACCAGCCAAGACCCCTGGAAAGGTCTCCGATGACACCATGGCCCAGATGATTCAACATCCAGAATGGCTTCAAGGCAACTGGCTCAAAAGATACACCCTTACAGACTACTCCATAATCCTAAAATTTTCTTTGTGTCCCCATAAGATACAGTGCCCCCCTCCAGTAGGAAGTAGTAAGAGAAACTACGCCCAAATTCCCAGCTGACTTTGGAGATGGAATTGGCTCACTCCTTCTCTAAACCCAGGCATACTGCTAAAAGAAAAGGTTAAGAGATTCTTGTGTCCCAAATCAGAAGAGCCCTCTGGTGTGGGACAGAGAAAAACCAATATTTTCATTTAAATCAGGTTGATTATAAATGTGATCTCTTTCTAAAGAAAAAAAAAAAGGGGCGTATGATATAGATATAGTAGGATGAAAAGGTAGATTAATGAACTTACTTTTAAAGAACAACTTGTTTAAAACATCTTACATTGGTATAGATTTTAGTCTATTGATACAAACTTAAAGTTAATTTTGTTATATTGTATATGTATTTCTACTCTCGTTTGAGGTATTGTGTTTATGCAACTCATTTAGATTGTAATGGATAATTAATAAATACAGATCAATTAGTTTTCTATGATAGTTAAACTTATAGTCATGTTAAGTTTTCTAGGTATACATAGATATATTTCAGATAGACAGGTAATCTTCAAACACTTCAAAGGTCTACAGAATATGGCATTTAAAATATTTTTAAAATTTAGACTTTCTGGACAGTGAGACATATCTGCTCCTGGCAGCACCGATTTACTTCAGAGAGGAGGATGGGCATTGAGGACTGTCCAGGCTGCCAGCTGTCTCTGTCTACCCTGCAAGACTCCCGAAAGTTGCTTGCATCCTTCTCCCATTTCTCAGGTAATATTATATCCTTCTGAGGTCTTTGATGTGGTTGAAGACTAGATAGTTATAATTTCCTCAGTTATGATAAAAGATAAGTTAGATAAAAAAAACCCTCAGATTCACAAATATAAGATAGATAGGATATCTTCCTTAATATTGTAACTGCAATTCTTGCTTAATAATTGTTTTCTTATATGTAATTTTACTATGTAAAAGTTAAAGCCTTCCTTTAAAAACAAGAAAAGGGGAAGTGCTATGGATATTGATCTGTATAAATAAAATGCTGATTGGCCAGTAGCCAGGCAGGAAGTATAGGTGGGACAAGGAGAGAGAAGAATTCTAGGAAGTAGAAGGCGAAGGCAGAGAGACGCTGCCAGCCACCTCCATGACAAGGAAGATGTAAGGTATTGGTAAGCCACGAGCCACGTGGCAAAGTATAGATTAATAGAAATGGGTTAATTTAAGATAGAAGAAGTAGCTAACAAGAAACCTGCCATGGCCATACAGTTTGTAAACAATGTAAGTTTCTGTGTGTTTACTTGGTTGGGTCTGAGCATCTATGGGCCTGGCGGGTGAGAGAGATTTGTCCTGACTATGGGTCAGGCAGGAAAACTCCAACTACAGTACATAATCAATAAAGGACAGAGGGCTGCATGATGGCACATGCCTGGACTCCCAGCACTTGACTTATGAGGCTGAAGCTAGAGGAAGATCCAGAGATTTCAGACAGCCAGGGCTACACAGAAATACACTGGAGAGAGGGAGAAAGAAAGAGAAGAGGGGAGTAGAAATAATGCAGTGTCACTCATTAATATCACTCCCTCTAAGGTTCATGGGACATTAAGATGATACAATAGAAAGAATGGAAGAACTGTGTGAAGGGAGAGGGTTATAGCACACTACCTTCTGGACCTGACACAGCCATTGCAATCATGAACTCAAGCAGCTGCAGATATCTGCACTGGCCTGCACAAGATCAAAGCTGTCAACAGTTAATCATGGATTGGGGCAGCTCATTCTACTCTACTCTTCCCTGAGATACTGTTGGCTATTGAGGAACATCGTGGGGTAGGGAGACATTGTCGTCAGTTGTGAGGATGGCAAGCCCACTAGCCTCCAAGGTTACTTCCACATCTATGGCCATGAAGATAGCCCTGGTTACACTTGGTAGATCACACATACAAAAAACGAAATGGACTTATAGGGAGGAGGGTGAATTGGCAGGGGTGAAAGGTAGAAAAGAGAGGTTTGGGATAGGCAAGTAAAGTCAGAATGCATTATATACATGTATGAAGTTGTTAACAAATAAATGTAACTTTTATTTAAAAAAATCATTTGGCTAGAGGAAGAAAGCGGCCACAGAGTGATGCAGAACTAAACTGGAGGGGGTGTTCTTTAACTAGAAAACTTTTCATGTTAGGTAACCATGCTCACCACCATTCTTGTACTCTGGGCACCTGAATGATTCTGAACTGCAAACATCTTGCTTGGCCTTGATCTCAACTCTTAAGTTTTAAAGTAAGTCACTTTTGATCACTTATCTAAATACAAACTGTGAAGTTATAGTTTCTAGAACAAAACAAAAGAAAATTCTTAACTTTTCATTGGAAGGAGTTGCAGATTTGGGGGATTTGGGGTCATTATTAAGTATTTTGTCTTCTTTTCTTTATCTGTTGAGATAATACTAAAAATTTTAAAACTAAATAAGGTATGTAGGCTTGTTAATATTATAATACATGCTGGAAGAAAATATTTTCAAAACATACACACACACACTCCCACACACACACTCACACCATGCATATATGGTGAAGAACTTGCATCTACACTGCCTGGTGGACTGGTAAGGTAAATAAGAAGGAAAATGGAAAAGTAAAAAATATGAGAAACATTTGAATCCATGTTGTTCAGAGTAGATGTGGGGTCACAGACGAAGCTATGGAGAGGAGTCAATACCATCTGTCCTCAGTCAGAGGCCAATTGAAAAGACACATGTGGGTTCCAAAATGAGTAACAGGTGGTGCAAAACCTTGCACAAAGCATCAGGAGTCAGTTTGGCCCTTTCTGACAAAGTATAACATAGACTTTACATGTGAAGAGCATGTCCACACATAGGCATTTACCCAATAGAAATGAAAACATAGGGTGAAAGGATAACCTATATAAATGCAGGTAGAATCTAGAATTACTCATGATAACCAACATTTGTGAAAACAATTCTTTAATGGTAAATAGGTTATGATTGTGGTGCACCTACACAAGGGGAATACTATCCAACAAAGAATAAGGAGAAACTATAAATAAGAACAACAATTCTGGAAAAGTGAAAAATTAGCAAACAAACATGATTAGCAAAGCCAAAAATTGTGGGCACTGTAGGGGTGGAGGTAAATAACTCCAGGGAACCAGGGAATATGTGGGGGTGGAAGAGATTCTCTGTATCTTAATCCTAGGTATAGTTATAGAATCATATGATAAAATTCATCAAGTGATAAACATTAAATTATACTGTATTTTGCTCTACATAAATTATATTTCAATATACTTGACTTGCTTCAGAAGGAAGACTAATTTAAAGTGGACAAAGATTAGGCCTAGGAGACAAAAATAGAGTTCTAATTAAAAGAAATTAAAAGGAGCAAGTCATTCATTAAGGCAGTGTTCCCAAATGTCCTTTCATTCATCGGAGGAATTTGTACTTTTTTTTTTTTTTTTTTAGCTCAGAACAATATTGTCCCAGATAACATATGAGTATTTTTAATGAGTATATATTCATATAGTGATGATATATTTTCTTTTTTTAAAATATATTTATTTATTAAAATTTTTTCCATTTTACATACCAACCCCATTTCCCCCTCCCTCCCCTTCTCCTATCTCCTCACCTCCCTCCTGCTCTATCCCCATCCACTGCTCAGAGTGGGTAAGGCCTCCCATGGTAGTCAACAAAGTCTGGCATACCAAGTTGAAGAAGAGCCTAGCCCCTCCCCATTGTATCAAGGCTGAGCAAGGTATCCCACCACAGGGAATGGGCTCCAAAAAGCCCATTCATGCATCTGGGATAAGTCCTGGTCCAACTGCCAGGGCCCTCACAAACAGATCAAGCCACATAGCTGTCACCCACATTCAGCGGGCCTAGTTCAGTCCCATGCACATTCCTGAGATGTCAGTCCAGAGTCAGTGAGCTGCAACTATCACTGGTTGGCTGTCTCTGTGGGTTTCCCCATCATGATCTTCGTACAGAAGCATTGGGAGGATCTTGTCACCCTGGAATAGCTTTCCAGGATCACACAGCATGAATAACTTGGACATCTCTTGGACCAATCTCCTTTCTCTGTCTTTTCCCAAAGGCATCTTTATTTTCCTCTGCAGTTTGCCACACTAGCCAAAATACAGTATTGAATAACTGGTGATAATAAATAGCTTCACAGGTATTGCTAAAATACTCAGCCATTTCACCTCCAGGAAACTTGAATGTAAATTTTAATTAATTTATTTGTGTGTGTGTATGTGTGTGTGTGTGTGTGTGTGTGTGTGTGTGTGTGTGTGTGTGTGTGTGTGTATTGTGGGGGGTGTTGTTTGTGTCTGTCTGTGATATATGTTTGCTGAGGGAGTTGGTATGCATGCCCCCTTCAAAGTTGGAGGTTGACATTGGTTCATCTTCTGTTGTTCCCACCTTATTTTTGAGACAAGGTCTCTCAGCAAAGTTGGGGCTCACTTTGTTTGCTAAACTGGTAAGCCAGTTGTTGCCCTTAGCTGCTGCATTTACAGTTAAAGTTTTTCATGAAATGTTGCGTCCAAACTCTGTGAAAGTATCTTTATCTATTGGTCCTAGAATACCCCTGGTAAGAATATCCCTGGGTTTGCGGATGAGTCCTTCCTTTCTACTAGAGAAAGAATTACTTTTGGAATTGACAAGTGACACCTGCAAATGCAGTTCTTAAAATGCCTGCATTGTCATCAAATGGTCCTCACTGGCCCAAAAACAACATTAAAAATTCATTTCAAATACAGACTACCTAACCACAACTGAGAAGTATCTAAACAAGGTAAACTCGAGAAATTCATAAGAAGAACTGGGGAAACAGTTCAATGAGTGAAGTGCTTGCTGTATAAGCATGAGAACCTGAGTTCTGATCCCAGCACCCACACAGAAGCCTGTCATATTTGTTCATGCACTGTAACCCTAGCACTGGCAGTACAGAGATAGGAGGCCCAATAGATAAAGATACTTTCACAGAGTTTGGACGCAACATTTCATGAAAAACTTTAACTGTAAATGCATCAGCTAAGGGCGACAACTGGCTTACCAGTTTAGCAAACAAAGTGAGTCCCAACTTTGCTGAGGGACCTTGTCTCAAAACTAAGGTGGGAACAACAGAGGACGAACCAATGTCAACCTCCGACTTTGAAGGGGGCATTCACACCAAATCCCAGTGGCAAGGCCTAGCATAGTAGGCCCTCATCACCACAAATAATAACAGTAACAACAGCTGGAAGACTTGTGATTTGAAGAGTTGAAGACTGTAATACTACAGCAGTGTTTGCCTATGTTTCTTACATATACTTCTGTATCTTCTACAGTAAAAACGATCTCCCTCATGGCTGAAACATCACCTTCTAGCTTGAGTGTTTGCATAAGGACTGCTGTAGATGGCAGTAGTGATGATGGCTAGCACAGAATAGTGAACCTGATGTGTCTATAGAGATCATCCCTCCCGGAAGCAGTTTCACTTGAAGAGAAGTAAGGAACAGACATCCCTTTCCCTGACCTCATGTTTCCTTCCTACAGGGCTAAAATGTCAGAGAGGCACTTGTACTTTCCGTAGAGTCTAAGCTCGGTATAGTAACCATTACCCCATAGCTCTGTGAGAATGAAGTGTCCATACATACAATGGACAAATATTTGAGGGAAGATGCAACCATAGCCTTTGTTGTATCTGATTGAGTCCAGAGGTTAATGTTCAGACTGTTTTAATGGGGTGCAGGAGATGCTTATGGTTTATAAAGTCAACCTTGTGTCTCCTAGCTTGAGCTGAATCATCAGATAAACACAAGGGAGGTTTCCTCTCAGGAAATGCCATCCTACAATGCAAACCATGCTTTCTCCTTAAACCCCCAGCTTGTCTCACAGAGCCTATACTCCCCTTGAGTAACATAGACTAGTGTTATTTTCAATAACTGAGTTATTTTCAATAGACAGACTTAGATACTCATAATTCAGACTATCTGTTTTTTATTATCTCTCTGACACAGCACTGAGTCTCCAGGCTTCACACAAAGATAAATGCTTATATGAGGCTTGCAATTATTCCTCCATCTACCAACCTTTTATTTATGCTTGTATTCAGAGTGCAGTATAATTCAAATCTGTCAAATGTTGCTGAGAGTCATTGTAAACCCATGAGGTAGATGGCAACAGGAGTGTTCTGAGATTTGTTGCTGAGCTGCCGTCTGGTTCATAGAAGTCACTGGCCTTCTGAGTGGATGGAGAGCCACCAACGCTAAGAATGATGACTCGATTAAAAAGGTCAGATGACAAAGCTGTTCCCCACAGAATCTGTTTGAGCAGTTTAATAAATGACTCAAAATGAGAAAGCCAAGGGACTTCCTTCCAGAGTGAGATAGGTTTAGGGAATGAAATGTCATTTAAAAGACAGAAAATCCCAGCAAATTAGTACCGTGTCCCCAGAGAACATGTGTTTTGTGAGGGCCTGTTTCTGTTTTATTTACTGACACATCTAGAATTCCCCAGGTAAAGAGTCCAGACCAAGATGGTCATTCCTTATGAGCAGTAATAAGAGACTGGGTATAACAACGCTTCCCACCAGCCAGGTTGTTGAGAGTGGATTTAGATTCACCAGCCAGGAGACTGTAGGTCTCTTTCTAACTCCACACCAGTTAATTTTTTTCTCTTCTCTCTTCCTGTCACCTTCTTTGGCCTCTATGCTTTGACTGAGGACTTTGATTCCTTTGAAATACCTCACTCATTCTCTATAATCTAGAAGTATCTACAGAGCTATTATAGTTATTTTAATAGCGTTAATTATGTAGACTCATGGGGGTGATTGAGGGTATTTCTGGGGTTTCTAGAGAGGATTAACTTGGGAGGAGAGATCCATCCTGGATGTGGGTCACATCATCCTGTGGGCTGGAGTAACATTCTAAGTAGAAAAAGATGAAAGACAAATGTAAGTGTTCTTGTTAGGTTTTTCTGTTGGTGTGATAAAACATTGGCCAAAACGATAGAGGGGAGGAAAGGGTTCATTTTAGCTTTCAACTCCCAGATCACAGTCCATCACTGGGAGAATTCAGGGCAGGAACACAAGGCAGGGACCTGGAGACAGAAACTGCTGCAGAGGCCATGGAATAACACTGCTCACTCTACTTACTAGCTGGATCTCCATGGCTTGCACATCCTGCTTTCTGATAGCTCCTGGGACTATCTTCCCAGGGGTGGCATCTCCCACAGAGGGTTAGGACCTCTCACATCAATCATCAACCAAGAAAATGACCCACAGATTTGTCCACATGCCAATCTGATGGACATTATTCCTCAACCTATGCTTCCTCCTGCTAGATGACTCCACCTTGTGTCAAACTGACAAAACAGACTAACAAACAAACACAGAATTGAAACAGAACATTCACTGAGCACTGGCATTCCCCATTGTCTGCTTTCTGGTAGGCAGCAGGCACCACTGGGTGGGGGTGGTGCCACCTCTGGACAGGTAGAGCTAGGAGCTATCAGGAAGCAGGATAAGCAATCCAGGGAGATCATGCTGGACAGTAGAAGTAAGTAAGGAGAAAGTAGGCAGTAAGCACTGCCTTGTGTTTTCCATCAAGCCTTCTCTGCCATGATGGGCTGTGTTCCTCTGAACTGTGAGTCAAAACACAACCTTCTTAGTTACTTTTACCCAGTGTTTAGTCACAGCAGTTTGAAGAGTGTCTAGCACTTAGGCCTTCTTAGTTCCTTGATCCTTCCTTGAAGCTTCTGTTCTTGACTCCAGTGGTACCTCATCCCCTTATTTTTATCAAGCTATATCACAGTCATTGGTCAAGTTAGTTGCCTCCACCACAATACTACAGTCTCCTCTAAGACAAGGATCGTGGGCCATTTGACACTGAAACCAGACTTGGGTACAAAACACAGAGTAGATGGTCTGGAGAACAGAAGAATAAAGCACAGGCTACTTCAGCAGAACACATTGGCTTTGGTCTTACTGTGTCAATTCTGTAAATGAAGATGCCAAATGATCATAAATGTGGTTTTGTTTTGTTTTGTTTTTTGCAACGTCATTATGCAGTTGTCCCTTTTGCAATGCCATTATGGCTCAGACACATCCACATTGAGAACGTGATGTTACATTAATGTTATAACAGTTTGCCCCCTTCATGTTCCCATTGGCAAAATTTAAATTCAAACAGAAATGAAAACATCTCATAGGAGCTAGGTAGCTGCAGACTTCATGTTTTGATGTTTGGAAAACATGGCATGCAAC
Organism: Onychomys torridus; assembly: GCF_903995425.1. Classification (NCBI taxonomy): domain Eukaryota; kingdom Metazoa; phylum Chordata; class Mammalia; order Rodentia; family Cricetidae; genus Onychomys; species Onychomys torridus. Next base: position 96,880,676 of record NC_050445.1, on the reverse strand, counting down.
TACTATGAAACTGTCATTTTCTCTAAGCTGGAAACATAATTATATTCCTGAATAGCAGATCAATAGTTCTGGATAAAAGCAAAGATGAAACTGCTCTTCTGTCTTTATGCTTTCGGCATCTGATCTAACAAGCCCAACTACTATTAAGACACACAGAGAGAAGAGGGTACTTTAGTGCCTTTCATGCTCACGGCTGTCCAATTATTGAGGACAAAGGATTATGAGGAAAGGGTTTCCTTACAGCCTTGTTCTTAGTCTGCTCCTAAGATGAAAGAGCTTTACACAAAGCCTAGAACATTATTAAATACTAAGCATGACTATAAACAAAAGTGCTCTTCAATGAATTATATATATATGTTTTGATTATTCTACCTACAGTCAGGTGATCAATAATGACAGGTTGATAGGTAAGACACATAAATTGGTGGTGTCAGCCATATGAATGATGGGAGATGAGGGGCCTGAATTAATGAGTGGGACAGCTTTCTCATCTCTAAAATGAAGTGAGGATATCTTCCATGAGGTTCTTTTTAGTTATAAAACTATATAATGTTGTGGTTCTAAACCATCCATTCTGTTTAGTAGGAAGTGATAGTCACAGTGTTTAACTAATGATGTTAAGGTAGATGTTCCTTCCTGAAAGTGACTGGGATTTATTTCTTGAATAAAATCTAAATGCAACCTTGTCACTTTTCATTCATTCATCCGTTCATTCATTCATTCTTTCTAGGAATGACTCAATGGTTTCTATAACATTCAGTCATGTATTTATTCATTCCAAGAATGATTCAATGGCTTGTATATCATTTCTATATCAGTCATTCATTCTTACGTTTAATACAGAAATAGTTTGATGTTTTCTACTATACACCAACCAATGGTACTAAGCACTTAGAAAACCACAGTGAACATGATATAGAATCTGTTTATAAAGAGTCCAGTCTGACAGGAGGAACAGATATGATGTATATAGGAAGATCCATATTTCTGATACTCAGCTTTCCAATATATTTGAGTTAATCACTGTGGCAAAATACCTGGGAAGATAAGCTTACTCCCAAACAACCTCTTTTAGTTACTTTTTCACATTGTGTTTAAAATAGTTGTGGCATAGAAATGATCATTCTTTATGTGGAATCTTCAGAGAATTTTTTTTCTCAAAGACCCTTATGCACTTTATGGATATTTTATTTCTCCCTTAGTATTGTGGTAAAATCCATATAAATTCAACTGTCTTAATAATTTTTAAATGTGTGGTCTGGTGGCATTCAATGTATCCCAACTGTTCTGCAACTATTATCACCATCCATCAACAGCAATCTCCACCTTGTGAAACTGAAGCTTCCCCCTAACCCGGTACCCGGTAACCACCATTCTATTATCTGCTTTTGTGACTTTGACTAAGCACTTCATAGAATCGAGAGAGTATTTTCATGACTTCCTTGTGCTAATGTTTCATCCATGCTGTAGAATGCATTGGAATTTCCTTCCTTGATAAGGCTGAGGAATATTCCATATAGTTTAATACCACACTTTACCTCATCCATTCAGTTATCAGTAGCCAAATTTGTTTCTTTTTTATGTCATTTCATTTTTAACTGACCTAATTGCACACTCCCATACATCTGCCAATAGATATTTGCTAAATGGCCATTTTGTAAATTTTTCTGATATGAATAAACCATCAACAGCTCTTAAAATTAGTGACTTGTAATATTGTGCTATACTATTCTATAACAAGTCAAAACTCCCAAGTTGGGCATTGTCTGAGCTGGTTTTATTTTGCATTTATTTGAATTGTTCAGAAACACTACAATGTTTGTGGAATTGAATTAGATAACACTACTTATCAAGCAATTTTTCAGCATGAAAGTCAAATTTTGGTTCCCTTGGTATGCTTTTATAAAATGGCTGAAGCAATGCAAACACAATTTTAAAAACATACACATGTATAGTGAATATCATATTTGAGGTGAATCACTTACATTTCTCCTTTCTTTTCACAGCAAGAGGAGGTGGAAAAATATGTTAGATAAGCAAATTCTCTCTGAGAGAAATAATTCCATTACCCCACAAATAAAATTTACTGCAAAATTATACATGAGAAATTGTCAGGGAAGTGTTTACAATGGAAGGTTCACTATAGGCCTCTATCAGGAAAAAAATGCTAGCTGGAATCCCAGTTTGCTTATACAATAACCACAGAAGCAGCATGCATTTCTAATAAGCATTGTCGCAGGGCTGCCACAAGCCATATTTTGGTTCATGAACACAAATGCAGTGTGTTTTCAAATGCAACAACTGCTCCCAGACAGAAAGAGAACTGTTTCAAGGAATTTAGTGCATGAGGAAAGATGTTATTTGTGAGAGTAAAATGTAAGTCTTGAAATTAAGTCTTGAAATAAGCAGCCACAAAAAGAGACTAAATCACTGCGGTGACTCCAGAGGATTTTACTTAGTATGTAATTTTTCTTCTTTCTTGAGAATTCATAGTCAAGGTATCTGTTGCTGAAACACTATTTTATGCTGGAAAATCCTTACTCATTCTTCCTGTGGTGAGTGAGCATTTTCCGATGATAGTTCTTTAAAAATGACTTTGAGTCAGAGGAATGTTATTCACACTATTCTATTTAGTTACATGTCATGGACTAGTTTATCCCAAATACAGAATCTAGATTGTGGAACTCTATGGCTTCATTTCTGATGACATCATCTAGTTGGGTTTTTCATGTGGTTATAAATCCATTGCCTTGACCCTCTAAAATATTTAGGATGCTCTGATGGAAATGTGATACTATGCATCTCTTCTCTCTATGAATTTTCATCATACTTCAAACAAAGGCAACGGCCAATCAGGTCAGCTGTATCAGATTGGTCTTTGGTTTTTCTCCCCTTCAGAGAGTCAATGGAATAGAATCTCCTCTGCCAGCACTCCCGGTAAAAATCATTCCTGATATAGTACCTAAAGGGAAAGGCAGTTCTTAAATAATGAGTCATAGTGTTGGTGCCAACATGCATTTGGAGAAAAAATTATTTTTTTAAATGTTGAAGGAGTCACCATTATATACTTTGTGTTTAATTAATAGAACTCAGGAAAATCTTGAAGTGTCCCCAAGAGAGGGGAAAGAATTAAAATAGGATTACCAACATGGATCACCTTTGGTCTCTGTCACATGGCATCCTTATCCCTGGAGATCCCTGGAGCTGTTAGTTAGCTATCTCATTGCTCAGAAGGATGATCCCTAAGAATTGGTAATGGAAGACAATGTAATTGGCATTTAAAAGTGACATTTAACATAAATTTATATGTATAGTGATGTCACTGTACATATACACTATATAGAAGGTTACATATAACAAACACACTAGTATAATACCCTAATTTTCCAGTTTTATTTCTTTCTGTCTTTACTTAATTTTAGACAATAAAAATCATAACTCTTGGGAGTCATAAGTTAGGGTTGTAGCTTTCTGGGCAGGTGCAATTTCTACTGAAGCCCTCAGGAGGTGTTTTCTTCACCTTGGCAACTGTCTTCCACTGACTTCTCCCAATGCACTCAACAATTTCTCCAGTGTTTTCTCCATCTCTGATCCTTTTATTAAATCTTCCATCAACAAGCAAAGCTTTACATATCTAGAGCTTAAGGAGATTTTGCTAAATGGAGCAACAAATGCACACCCTGTGTACAATAGAAGAATGGGGTTTCTATGGTTACATCCAATGCCTGTCTTCTGCTTATGTAAATTGTCTTCTTTGCAAATGTGCAAAATAAACTGGCCCTAAGGACCCTTAACCAGCATCCTCCAAAGACTTCATTCAGAGGCAGATTTGCAGCTGAATAACACCTTGCCTCCTTTCTCTTCTTCGCCAGTTATCTGTAAGTCACTTTGTTTATATTTGAACATTCTCTTCTTCTCTTAGTCTCCCTTGTGAACTGGCAGGGTGGGTGCAACTGGGAATCTGTTTGTATTTGCTAGATTGTGTTGCCAGAGTTCACTGACAGTTAATCATTGCTTAGAAGTTATAATAGGCAGGTGCTATGTAGGGAATCAGCCCCCAGGGAGCTGAGCACATAATTAATGAAGAATAGTATGGTCATCCAATGGGCAAATTAAAGAGTATTAATTTCATCACTCAGGTATTCAAAGTCCTACCCTTCAGTTTGTTCATTCTCATTGAATAAATTATTTTTATGTGTTTTCAAGAATTGTAGAAGAGAGGTTACTCTGGGTTTACTTGGGAAAAAAAAATCTCTCTAGCAGGATATGAACAGTTTGTAAAAAGACACCACAAGGAGACAAAGGAAGGCAAACCAGGGCAGAGAAGGTAGCTAGATAACCAAGTAAGTAGGCTGACAGACTGACAGTGGATCCAGAATACATAAAGTATTCCTACAACTCAGTGTGAAAGTAGGACAAATAGATTGAAACCAAGTACATTAAAAAGAGATCATCAAATGCAGACTTATATGGGAAGGTGTTAATCTCATTAGTCATCAGGGAAGTATATACTAAAATCATAGTGAGATACTGCTATGTATATACCAGTATGCTTTAAAGAAAAAAAAACAAAAAACAAAAAACAATAGTAGGTGTGTGGTGGTAATGTGTTCCCTGAAATATTGTGTGTTCCCAAAAATAAACTTATCTGGGGTCAGAGAACAGGACAGCCACAATATTCCACAATGTTAAACATGAGGATAGGCAGTGGTAGCACATACCTTTAATCCCAGCACTCGGGAGGCAGAACCAGACAGATCTCTGTGAGTTCAAGGCTACATTAGAAAGAGCTAGGCATGGTAACTCACACTTTAATCCCAGAAAGTGAGCCTTTAATCCCAGGGAGTGGGGGCAGAAAGAGAAAGATTATATAAGGCATGAAGATCAGAAACAAGAAGAATTTGCCTGGTTCAGCATTTGGCTGGTTAAGCTTTTAGGGCTTTGGAGCAGCACAGTTCAGCTGAAATCGATTTGGATGAGGACTCAGAAGCTTGCAGTCTGAGGAAACAAGACCAGCTGAGGAATTCACGAGGTGAGGAAGCCGTGGCCTGTTCTGTGTCTCTGATCTTCCAGCATTCACCCCAATAACTGGCCTCAGGTTTGATTTTATTAATAAGAACTTCTAACAATTCTGCTACATAGGTGTGTGCATGAGTGTGAAACAGCAGGAGCTCTCATATACTGTTTCTGGGAACACAAATTGATATTATTGAAAAATTATCTCTCAGAAATGAGCCTCGCATGTTCTGTGACCCAGCAAACCCACACCTAAGTATATACTCTACATATTGACTTGCAATAGTCACTAATGCATATGCACAAGAATAATAAAAACAATGTTATCACTCACAGTCAGTCTCAAACTAGGACTTGCCCAACAGTCTGTCAGATATTGAATGGATAAATAAATGAGGATATACCCATACAATGCTGAATTGTAGAGAAATAAAAATTAATACATTACTGATACTTCAAAGATGTTCACAATGTGTGTGTGTGTGTGTGTGTGTGTGTGTGTGTGTGTGTGTGTGTGGTCACAAAACAAATTTCTGAAGCCATTTCTCTCCTACCAGGTGGGTCTTGAGGATCATACTTGAGTCATCAACTCTTATATGATATTTTGATTGTATTCTGACAAATGAAGCTTTCTTGGAGTCAGAGAGCAGAGTTAGCCACTAGCCGACCAAAATTAACCATAGAGGTTTGGAGAACTGTAGACAGAGAGGAGACAGAAAGTAGTATGATGGGGCTGAGAGAGGATCTCACCCTTTTGGTCAGAGGAAAGGAAGCGTAGGAGGTGACTAGTGGCAGCTCCCTGCTTCTCTAATCTTTCAGGTTCTTATCCCAATATCTGACTTCTGATTTTTTATTGATAAGGATTAGTCAGATTAGCGCTTCAATCATCCTTGGCAGCAAACATCTTTACCTACTGAGAAATCTTGCCAGCCCAATGCTGACACTTTTGTAAGTAGTTCTCATCTGTGTAAAAGCCACCATGCACAATTAGAGACCATAATTTGCAGAAATTCCCAACACAAGCAAATAAATCTGTACCTGACTAGGACAGACCAACACTGTATATATTAGTAGTCCCTGAGTAGAAATACAAGGGAGCTTCTTGCCACTAAGAAGTAATGTTAAAAAGAAAGAAACATAATATCTTTATTGATTCTTTGGGAATTTCACATCTTGCACACAAATTCTGCTCATATTACAGTCCCCCATATCCCCCACTCACCCTTGCAGCATCCCACCCAAAAGAAATTTTTAAAAAATCAAACCAAAACAAAACATAGCAGCAAACAAACACACAAACAAAAACAGGAATAAAAACAAAAAACCTCTTTGCTTCTCCATCTTTCCTGCCTCTCCAACACCTTTGCATTCATCCTTGTGGCATTGGGAGTGGTGTGTCACATAGAATACCCCTTTTTTTTTTGTCCAGTCTTCTTTTCTAGCAAATGTTCATTGCAATGAGTCATTGGTCTGGTCCAAGGCTTCTGGTTTTTGACACACCATCATCACTGAATACTCATCTTGCAACAGGACCAGCAGATTCCAGATCAGGTAGATGTTAGGGTGGGCTAATCCAAGGTCTGGCTGTGAGCCTGGGTGATAGCTGAGCTGGTCAGTCTGGGCCACTGGGGCTGGCTGCCTACCTCAGCCAAGGGGTAGAGCCAGCTCTCCTATGCCCATGCCATCAGGGTCAGTTCTTGCTCACCCATGGTGAAGGGTGGAGACATATATACTGAGTGTGGGGCTGGGAGGGAGCAGCTCTCCTATGAGGATCAGAGCTAGCTCTCTTGGTGCAGTGTCCAGCAAGAGGCAGGGCCAACTTTCCTGGGGCCAGTGAAGGATGGGCTGGCTAAGCATGGCCCTCTGATTTCATCACTCATGGTTCCTATGGTCCCCTGAGGTGACACAGGCCACAGACATCAAGACAGACCCCAGCTGCAGCTGGACCACAGACCCAGGCATGGCTCTCGGCAGCAGCTCAGTCCTGAACAACATCCTGGCTCCTGGTGGAAGCACTGGCCACTTAGATCAGAATGGCCCCTGGACACCAACAAGGCCACAGGTTGCAGCCCCAACTCCAGGCTTTCATGAAACCTTTGGTGGCAACATGGGTGGACTTTAACACAGAACCCAGCCACAGTAGGACCATGGACCCAGACATGGTCCTGGGCAGCAGCTGGGTCTAGATGTCACCATTGCCCCATTTGGCAGTGCAGGCCACTCAGATCAGCATGACTCCAGCAGCAGCATGGCCCTCAGACACTAACATGGCCCCAGACCTCAAATATCTGCACAGAAAGAAGTAATGTTTTTAAAAATCAGAAATAAGCTCTTTATCTATAATCTTATTACAAAATAACTGTGGAGTCTGTTTTGTCTCATATGCACATTCTATTCTGATGTATTTATAATTATTAGAGACATAGTTTATGGTCTACCACCCCTCCAAAGAAAACAGTATAGACTGTCTGAGAGTATAATAATGTTCTAATGCTACTTCTGGGTACTGGTAAGCTGGGTACTAAGTACTTACCTTTGACTATTTACACTATCATTAATTAATTAATTAATTAATTAATAATCCTTATATGTACATATCACACTAAAGAAAGAGCCTACCAGAAGAGTCATCATCTTCCAGTCTTACTGAAAGATTATACATGAGAAGCTGATCAAAGACCACCATAGACCCTGTAAGTTCAAAGAACTGACCAGGTATGTGACATAGAACAGACACCTAGAGCAACCAGAGGCACTTGACAGAGCAAAGGATGTTTTCATTGCTCTTGTCCCTTGGCTTTGAATGACCAGATTGCAGAAAACCCTGCTGTTGCCCTTTCATCCTTAAATCCAGCCTTGAGAAGTGTCTGAAGATTTCCTCACAGTGCCCAGATCAGAGTTCACTTATCTGGGAAATGCAAATCAAAACAACTCTGAGATACCACCTTACACCTCTCAGAGTGGCTAAGATAAAAAACACAGAAGACAACTTATGCTGGAGAGGATATGGAGCAAGGGGAACTCTCCTCCACTGCTGGTGGGAATGCAAGGTTGTACAGCCACTTTGAAAATTAATATGGCAATTCCTTAGAAAATTGGGAATCCATCTCCCCCAAGACCCAGCTGTAGCACTGTTGGACATATACCCAAGGAATGCTAAATCATACCACAAGAGCATTTGCTCAGCTATGTTCATATCAGCATTGTTTGTAATAGCCAGAACCTGGAAACAACCTAGATGCCCTTCAACTGAAAATGGAAAAAGCAACATGGTACATATACACAATGGAGTACTACTCAGCAGAGAAAACAAGACATCATGAGGTTTGCAGGCAAATGGATGGAGCTAGAAAAAATCATCCTGAGTGAGGTAACCCAGACTCAGAAGGACAAACATGGTATATACTCACTCATAGGAGGATACTAGATGTAAAACAAAGGATGACTAGACTGCTACACAACTCCAGGGAGGCTACCTAGAAAACGGGACCCTAGGAAAGACCCAGGGATCACCCAATGACAGAGAAATGGATGAGATCTATATGAACAGCCTGGACAACAGTGGGAGTAATGAAGGGCAAGATTTGAGGGAAAGAAAGCTTATGGGAGCAGGAGATCCCAGCTGGATCAAGAACAGAAAGGGAGAACAAGGAATAACAGACCATGATAAATGAAGGCCACATGAGAACAGGAATAGGCAGAATGCTGGAGAGGTCCCCAGAAGTCCACAATGATATATCCTCTGTAGACTGCTGGCAGTGGTCGAGGGAGGGCCTGATCTGACCTAGTCTGGTGATCAGATGACTAAACACCCTAACAGTCGTCTTGGAACTCTCATCCAATAACTGATGGAAGTGGATGTAGAGATCCTCAGCCAGGCCCCAGGTGGAGCTCCAGGTGTCCAACTGTCGAAAAGGAGGAGGGACTGCAAGAGTGTGAATTGTTGAATCCAAGATTGCAAAAAGCACAGGGACAAATAGCCAATCGAATGGAAGCACATGAATTATGAACCAACGGCTGTGGAGCCCCCAGCTGGATCAGGCCCTCTGGATAAGTGAGACAATTAAATAGCTTGATTTGTTTGGGAGGCTCCCAGGCTGTGGGACCAGGACCTGTCCTTGGTGCATGAGCTGGCTGTTTGGAACCTTGGGCTTACACAGGGACACATGCTCAGCCTGGAAGGAGGGGACTGGCTCCACCAGGCTTAAATGAGTCCCCAGGGGTGTCTTGGTCCTGGAGGAGATGGGAATGGAGGGGAGGAGCTGGGGGGAAGGTGCGTGTGGGGGTGGGAGGGGGGAGGACAGGGGAACCCATGGCTGATGTATAAAATTAAAACACATAATAATAATAATAATAATAATAATAATAATAATAATAATAAAGAGTACACTTCTCTCCCCCTTCACCTTGCTACAAGGTCTCTGTCAGATACAACTCTGTTTGTCTACAGTACAACTGAGTCAAAATTCAACAGTCCTCAGCCACCTTCCAGCTTTACAGTCCTGGGAGTAATGATTTTGCTAAGTGAATTTGGAAATAAAAATAATCTGATTGATGTGGGGCTACTTTACAACTTGGCTAGGGTGCCGAAATAGATTTGCCTTAGTGGTCAAACAGGATCTGTCAGTTTGGAAACAGACTGGCTGAGTCCATTAAAAGCAGGAGTCCAGAGTGACACACTAACTGGATCAAATGAGAGGATGGCAGGAGTGATGTCCTCAGACTGAGAAATCCCACCACTAAGTGTGACTCAAAGAGGATAACTTTGTTTTTTAAAAACAACACTATCCCTTCAGTTCCTCCAAGTGATTCCCAAAAGGAGGTCCCTGGTCCCAAAGCTCCATGCACTTGGGGTCTTATTCTAGATGTAAATGTTCACCTCTTACCCTCCATCAGCTAAATTAGATTCTCTAGAGATGACACCCAGCCACCTGTGATTTAGGAGACCCTCCAGGTCAGTCTGGCCATACAAGAATTTGAGGTTCCATATTGTATCATTTCTACTCTTCAGTGCACTTGTGGAAGAGCTAGTTCATGTGCTTTATACTATATATCTTCAGTTTCAGCCTTAGCTTGAAAAATATCTAATAAAGAAAAAGAATGAACATGTCTCAAGGCTGGATTGAAAGGAGTGAGACATGGAGTCAGCACAGTAACATGTTAAAAGCACTGTGCTAGCTGTATCCCAGACATTCGGATTTAATTGGTCTCTGTAAAATACACAGAATTGGTCTCGTCTGTAGTGGTAGTGTCTATAAAGGCTGTTATTGACAGAATGCTATGGATAGTGATGCTAATAAATGATGTAGATGCGTTCTTCACAGTTCAAGCATCTGAATGACCAAAATCGAGGGTCAGCACATTGGAACTTTAGCTTTATGGTCCACAGGCAGCATCTTTTACTGTGTCTGCCTACAGCAAAATGGACAGACATCTCTGTATCTCTTTTATAAATGCAGTAATAACTATTCACAAGGGCTCTGCTCTTATAATCTGTTCACCTCCCCTAGGCCCTGCCTCCTAAGAGAATCACATGGGACTTAGATTTTAGTCTATAAAGGTCTACTCTTAATTTAGTCTATACTCTACTCTTAATTCTAACAACTTACAGCCAGGGCTGTGAAATTACAGGCCACTCCACAGAACCCTTCACATCTGCTGATGTAGTTAGTTCTGTTTGGAATTGTTGTTCCCTAGTCTACCTGTGTTCAGCCTTGTATTCAGCTTCCTATCTAATTATAGTCTTTTAGTATGTGGTTTGATCCTTGTGAATCAACTTCTTTTAAAATACTTGTGGATTAGCATTATTGTAACCCGTGTGAGATATAAAAATAAAGAATAGCAATTAGAGCTCATGTCATTTTCTTCTCATCTTGTTCTTCAAACATTTAGTAACTTTCTCTGTGAGCAGATGAATAATTAGGACTCTGGGGTCAAACATTATGAGGCTGAATGACATTTATTTAGTTTATGAATGAAGTCACCTTGAGTATGCAGTTTGGCTACTGGGGTGCCTCTTCATTCCCTCGGGCATAAAAGGGGACTATACTGCCACTTGATACTAAGAAACTGTGAGGCTTAGATGAGGGTGCAGAAGAGATGCTGAACAGCACCCAAACCCTGGTGAGCCCTCTCTATATAGCTTTTTATTAATTACTTTTGTTGCTATATACCAAGCAAGAAGCAGCCTGTGGAAAGAAGGGGTTATTTGGTCTTACACTTTGAGAGGAGTAGATCGTGGAGTAGAAAACACAGTAGCATGCCTCCCTGTGGTGGTAGGCACTTCCTCACATCTCGACAAAACGAGAAGCAAAGTAAAGACAGGAAGTGAAGATTGGCTGTAAAACATTCAGGCCTGTCCCCAGTCATCCATTTCTTGGAGTGATACTCCGCCCCTTAAGGTTTCACAATCTTAAAAACCAGCATCACCAGCTAGGAACTAAGTCCCATATGAGCCTATGGGAGACATTTTATACTCAAATTTAGACACATGCTGACGCCTTTACCATGCCCTGAACAAGTTCATGGTTGACCTCTGATTCAATATGAGCTAACTCAATCCCCAACTATACACTTAGTAGCTGTATGACCTTAGGTACAGCACAAAGGCTTTCTAAAATGACTCTTTATTGTAAGATTCTTAATACAGGTTGAGGATTTAGCTCAGTGGTAGAGCACTTGCCTAGCAAGCACAAGGCCCTGGGTTCAATCCTCAGCTCAAAAAAAAGATTCTTAATACAAGAATTAGATTAGATGACATAACCCCTAAATATCAGTATCAGAGTCTCCTGAGGTTTGACCCCCATACATCTGGCTTTACATTAAGTCAATAGTTGAGGTATAATTGAGGTTAAGATGAAAGTTAGGCTAGTAAAGTATTAATTTGGACATAATTAATTATGTGTTCAAAGAAAACAGTCTTTACTTGTCTCTTTCCTATTTCTCCAGCCTTTTCTGATGACTGGCCATATCAATTAATTCTGTGTCACTGTGGCCAATACTGAAGAAAGCAACTTGAAAGGAGGAAAGATTTGTTATCACTTATGGTTGTCTCTGAACTTCTAAACAATCCATCATGTGTGGCAGAGGCAGTTTATTTCATGGTGAACAAGAAATAGAGAATGAGAATGGGGCTAAGGACCAAGAAGAGCCTTCAAAGGCCAGTGTGTTAGTTACTGGTCTTTTTTGCCAAGGGCTGTGGGAGTATACAGCAGGTGACAACTAGTATTTAACAGGTGGACTTACCAGGGGACTAATTCCCTGATGGGAAGCCCCACTTGGCAAAGCCATGGGGTCATTGACTTTATAAATGACAGGTTGTTCCTATCTGTAATTTCTTTCATGTGTCACTATATTTCTTCCCTAAGAACTGCTATGGGTGTTTTCCCACTGCTTGTGTGTTTATCTCATGTATACATTCCAGCTTTTGGGCACCCATATAGCTGTGGATGGTCAGGAAGATGATTTCTGCTTAATATGTATAATTTTGATGAATAGAAATCATACTAGAATGTTTTTCATACTGACACAGGAAAGTAACAGTATTCTCAGTCTCAAAGACAGCTAATTTCAGACTTCAGAGCAAATTCAAAACAGACCGCCTGCTCCTGGAGATGAAGACACCAGGAAAAATTCCCAGGTGTCTATTGCTGAATCAAGGTCAGACTTGAAGCAGCTTTGCTGGACATAACTCCCTGCAGTAATTGACTTTCTGCACATACCCCTACCACTCATGGTTCAGCCAATTAATTGTTTATTGTTAAGTCCTGAATTTCAATGTCACTTTCTGTCTGGGAAAGAGCTATGAGCATGGCCAAGTGTTACTCACTGGCTGGTCAGTGTGACCTCAATAACCTGAGAAAAAACTGTGTGAGTTATCATGTGTTATGAGAATTGGTTGGACCTGCTGTGGGATGTCTTTCCTTACACTGTGAATGTATGTCGCTATGATTGGTTGATAGATAGAGCTGTTTGGCTGATAGTGAGGCAATATAAGGTTAGGCGGCACATTGGACTGAAGAAAGAGGAGAAGAAAGAAGAGTAAAGGAGACATTGCCAATCACCACCAGGAGAAGCAAGATGTGATGAAAGTACTGGTAAACCACAAAGCCACATGGCAATGCATGGGTTAATAGAAATGGGCTGAGTTAAGTTGTTAGAGCTAGCTAGCAAGAAGCCAGAGCCATTAGGCCATACAGTTTGTAAATAATATATGTCTCTGTGTGTTTACTTGGGACCAAGCAGCTGAAGGACGCAGGTGGGAGAGACTTGTCCCAACCATGGCGCCAGGTAGAACCAGAGAAGCCTTCTGGCTACATGGACCCTGAAAATGTGACATATAATTGTCCAGAGTTTGGCTATTGAGAGGAGAGTGTATGAGTGTGGGTGTGGGAGTGCAGAGGGAGCTGAGGAAAGAGGTGGGAGAGAGAGCAAGACAGACTTTCAGAGAGGATTTTTTTCATGATGAGGTAAAAGAGAAAGTTACCATCAGAAATCATGTGTGTTTCCTTATTTACCCCTCAGATAGAAAATGTTTAGTCCTTGGTGCATTCGTGGATTTTTTTTTTCATACTCTAGTGCTGTCTAGAGGCTGGCCTTATGGTTAGCAATACTTTTTAATATATCAAAATGCCTGACAAAAGAAACTTAGGGAAGGAGGTGTTTATTTGGGCTTACAGATCAACAAGATACATTCCATCGTGGTGGGGAAGGTTTAGAGGCAGAAGCAGAAGCCTACTGATCATGATTTGTTCAGAGGCAGGAAGCACGTGTGAAATGCTTACACTCAGCTTTCTTTCCTTATTTATTTTATTCAGTCCTGAATATCAAGCCATGAAATGGTGCCACCCACATGTAGACTTTATCTTCTTCCTTCAATTAACCTAAGCTAGATAACTCCTCACAGACATTCCCAGAGATTTGTTTTATGTTGTTCTAATTTGATTTTTGTCAACTTGACACAAGTTAATGTCACCTGGGAAGAGAGAACCTCAATAGAGAAAATTGCTTCTATCATATACAGGCCTGTGGAGCATTTTCTTGATTAATGATTGATATGGGAGGGCCCAACCCAGGGAGGGACCAACCCACTGTGAATTGTGCCACTTCTAGGCTGGTGTTTCTGGGTAGTAAAAGACAACAGGCTTGAGTAAGCTATGAGGAGTAATCCAGTAAGCAATGTTCTTCCATGACCTCTGCTCCAGTTCTGGCCTTCAGTTGCCTGCCTTGACTTTCCTCAGTGATGGATTGTGACCATGGATGTATAAGCCAAATCAACCTCTGCTCCCACTGTCCCCAAGTTATTTGTTGTTGTAATATAATCACAGCAAGAGAGAACAACCTAAGACACTTGCTGATTCTTAATCAAGTTGACAATTGAAGAATAATCCCTTGTGACTTAATTCCTTCAGCTAGTCTTCATCTTCCAAAGTTTTCAGAACTTCCAAAAATAGTGCTACTGATTAGAGACCATCACCATGAGCTTATAGGAGGCATTTTGTTTTAAAAATGTAATACCAACGTCTCTCTGGATCCTCTCAGTCCACTTCTTTTCCAAGAGCCCTCCTGGTTTTCATCACCCACACTGCTCTCAGTAGCTGAATCCAAGAGCTTTGCCCTTGAAGAAATATCTGTCCTTCCTTCAGCCCCAGACAAATTTGACCCTCAGTCTGATAACAATCTCCTTTCCTCCTCTCACCAAAAACTAAATCCTCCTGATTGATGTTCAGAAAAGATATAACCTTCCTTCAAAAGTGTTTAAATTCTAGCAAACCCCTTAACACCCCCCCCTCTTTAATGTCTTCTAATCCGAGAGCCAAGAGCAGTCATTTTTTTGTCTCTAGTGCTGGGAAAGTGAAATATCCTTTAAGCCCATCTGTGAAACAACCAATTTAATTAAATTTGGAGATAAGTGCATAGGAGGCATGATTGAGAAAAAACAAAACAAACAAACAAACAAAAAAACAGATGCTTGCCTTAAGAAATGATAAGGAAATCTCAGTGATGGTGGGACTATACACATTATGATTCTGTGCATTCCCAATGTGCCTGCTATTTATAAGTCCCACCATCTTATTCCAGGCTGATTTCCTTGTATCTATGTTAGATAGCTAATGGGCATCCCATGTGTTTGATGGCTGGGAAAGTACTGAGGGAGGAATTAAAGGGATTATCCTAAATGTATCCATTTAAAACATGTGAATGGCATCTGAAGCCTTGTGTGACTCAAACAGAAGCCAACATTTTTCTTTGTAGTTGAAGGTTTTCCTGTGTCCTGTCCGGTCCCATGGCCTCTCAGACCCAAGTAAACATACAGAGGCTTATATTATTTTTAAAATATGGCCATGGCAAGCCTCTTGCTAGCTAGCTCTTATATCTTAAATTAACCAATTTCTATAAAAGTATACTTGGCCACATGGCTTGTGGTTTGCTGGAACTTTACATCTTGCTTCTCCTTGCAGCAGCTAGCAGCATCTCCACCTTTTTCCTGTCTCTCTGCTTAGATTTCCTGCCTGCCTCTAAGCTGCCTTGCCATAAGCCAAACGGCTTTATTTACCAACCAATCAGAGCAACACATATTCACAGCACACAGAAAGATATCCCCCATCATTTCTTGCTTCCTAAAGCTCACTAGAAATATATTATGGACCATGTCACAATTGCTTAACTAGTAATTAGTCATGTGTGTATTATTTACACCTTTACCAGACCTCCTAGGTAAGTTAGTTGTGTTTTCTACATAGGAAGGAACTTTGAATGTCATGCTCTTGGTTAAAGACTGAATTCACTCCATAGTAGCTTCCTCAGTGAGTATTAGGGCCAGTCTGGTAGCTTGCTATTGTCAGTTCTATTTGAAATAATATTAACTGGTCTGAATAGATTCTTACTGATGAAATATGGTGGCTCTCCCACATTTACCATTTTGTCCTGATGCACCTGTACTGACGTAGCTCCTACTGGCTACACTCCAGCCCCAGCTCTCACTTCGACTCCTCCATGTAAAATGGTCTGCCTCCTGCTATCCAACCCTACTCCTATGGAAGAAGTAACAGAGCTGTTGGCATTATGCCTAGTCCTTGTTAATTCTTAGGAGAGTCAGTCACATCATACCCAGCAGGTCACCTGTCACTTTCCCACATAGAGGAAATCCACACCTATGGGTCAGCCAGTGACATATTCCAGACCCTTGGTGATTACATACACCAAGCTGATAGCTATGCCTCTGTAGTGTCAAAAAAAGGCAGAATTATTAAGTTCACAGACTTAGAAGGCATATTCTCATCCTTCATATTACCAACCAATTACAACTTTCTGTGTTCTAGTCTGTAAATGGAAGTGGGAAATCTTTTATAGAGGTGTGGCTACAATTGAGGATGCTTAAAAAGAGTTTAGTCATACACTGACTGGTGTATATGGGTTCTTAAATGGTGTTGTAATTGTGCTGATTCTGTTAGTCTCCTTATTCATCTAATAATTCTCATGGGATCTTTATATAGTGAGTCCAATCTTCTAAACAACTGAATTTCATTTAACACAATTTCCATAACCCCCTTCATGATAGATTTTTTTTCATTTGAAAAAGGAAATGAAGAAGACCTCCACTACACCAACCATTTCTTTTGTGAGATGGATTTGTATCCCTTCCACTTATTTAGAAGATCAAAGTGGGGATTTCAGTCTTTAATGGGTGGCTTCAAATATAATTTCTATTCATTAACTGTAGAAATCAAAAATATCATCCATTGTTTTCCCTGGTGAAGGTAATCTAATTTAAGGTATGTTTTCCTGTAACAATTGGATTATATTATTAATATTTCTCATGCTTACTATATCACTGAAAAGTCGCACTTATGAGGCTGGAGAGATGCTCAGGAGTAAGGAACACTTGTTTCTCTTGCAGAGGACCAGGTTCAGTTCCCAGCACCCTGTGACTGTTCACAAACATCTATAACCTCAGTTCTGACACCCATGCCTAGCCTCTGAAGGGACCAGGCACCCATATGGTACTAGTACATAAATGCAGATAAGCACTCATACACATTAAGTAAAAATAAATAAACCTTTAAGGAGATCCAAGTCTTTTTTATATACACGCAACATGATGTTTCAGGAGAATATGAAATGGAATAAAAAATGAGGAGGGATAATCTTTGGAGGAATAACCTCAGCCTGGGACCCCATAAAGGGAATAGGGACTGGAGAAAAGGGGAAAGCAACAGAGGTAAGAGACAAAACAACCAGAAAGACAGTACAGTGTTCTGACGCTCCATGTGTAGCATCCGGATGCCTTGTAGTGGGTAGCCATTCCAGCTTTGGCCTGAAAGTTCCAACCCCCATAGAGGCTTTGGTAATGGTCATGCCTACAAGCCGGGGCTGAGAGAGGATGCTGAAGACCCAGGGTCCAAATGCTGAAGACCCAGGATCCAAATGAGAGGGATCTCTTGGTGCCCAGAGCCTAGATGCTGGAGTTAGACTGAACAGAGTTCTCCAGAGAACACCGCCAGACTATGCCATACCTTTGCCAGACCCTACAAACTACCTATCCCTTCATTTGTAAGTTACCCCACAAAATAAACCTCCCTTTTAACTACGTGGAGTGGCCTTAATAATTTCACCAATATCTGGCTCTCACCTTGGGCAAATGCCAAAGGCTTGGGCGCCTCCCACCCTCAGCCTCCTCCCTGGCTGGTGGGTACCTAAACCCGCCTGCAAAGTTCCATATAACCAGGGAATGCCTACACGGTTCCATTACCGAAAAAGGGAGCAGTTATTCCTGTCTCAGTTCCCTAGCTTAGCCCCCAGACCAGCGAAAACCGCTGTGACTGAGCCATTCACCCTTCTCCCTGAGTGCCAGCTCCCCCTCATCTTGGCTCCTGCCACAATGCCTCACTAAAATTCTTCAGGTCCCTCACTGACTGGGAAAAGGAGATATGCTGAGTCTGTCAGAGAGATTCCTTCTCCCAGGCTTGATCCATAGAAGTCTGTTATCTTGTGTATTTGGACCCTCAGCAGATTCCTGGAAGTCTCTGTCCCAGAACAAGACAAGATCCATCGAATGCAGGTGAAATAGAAGGTTCCTCCTGTTGTACCCATCTGAAAGCAAATGCCTTAACTATTTATTACCTGAGCAATAGATGAGGCCCGGGGGGAAAAAGACCCTGAAGACAATCAAGTCCAGGGGACACAGGAAACTGCTTTCTTGCAAGCATAAGGACCTCAGTTCAATCCAAGGATCCATATTAAAAACATTGTGGCTGGCTCTGAATGGTGCCTGCCCATCTATAAGCATGCTCTCATAACCTTTGCAAGATCACAGTTAGCACAGAGTTCCCAGTCAGTTCATTTCCAGTGTCCCAACATGCGTTCCTTCCATCCAGGTGACAAGACTTTTGTGTATGCGATGTCCCATTTACTCTTCACCATTTAATCATGATGTAAAGAGAAAGAATAGGATTACTGTTTAAGAGTGATTAATTTGATGTTAGAAGAGACTTCATTCAGCAAGGAGGTGTCATAAAGAAAGGAAACATACAAAAGAGGTGTAGATGAAGTGTGGTATTTTAAGACTGTGTGATTGCTTAATTGTATTTTTGTGGCTCAAATAAACAAGATCATAGAAGGAATATACTTAGCATTTCCCTATGTGATAGCTGTCCATACACAGTGAACTACATTCAGCAGAGTTGTATTTGAACTGGCCATCTGAAAACAGCATTGGGTAGCAGATAATCAAGACAATTACCATCAAGTGAAAGACACCATATCTGAAATGATTCTTGGCTGCCATGGAAAAAAATCATAGACATACAGTCTCATCTGTAAAGATGACCTCTCTCCTCTACTCTTATTTCTAATGGAGCCCCATATGTATTTAAGAGCTGAGTCTCAATGGAGGAAATGCTAAGTTGTAACTGAAGCCTATGCCCATTTTTATTAGTTCTTTAAGATTTTTGTACAATGTGTTTTAATCATCTTCACTCCCTCCCATTCAATGCCTCACAGATCCAATCCTTTCCCTTACTCACTTAGCTCCGTGTTCTCTCTGTTTTTAATCCTGTCAAGACCAGTTTGTTTCTTACATATTTTTTAATATGTGGCCTTCCACTGGAGTGTGGTCCACTCACTGCTAGCTACACTCTTACTGACAAGTGACTCTCTTTTTCTCTCTCTCAAAACAGCTATCAGTAGCCACTAGCTTATCAGCTAGGGGTGAAATGTTATGCCTACCTCCCCTCTCTTGCTAGGATTTCGTCTGGTTTGAACTTTTGCAGGTCTTATGTATCTTGTTGCTACTGCTGTGACTTCATATGTGCGGCTGCCCAGCTGTGTCTGGGAGACACACAGTTTTCTTGTAGTCAGTGCCTCTGGCTCTTACATTCTTTCTACCTGTCTTCTACAATGATTCTTAAATCTGGGGAGGAGGGGCTGTGGTATAGATGGTCCATTTAGGAATGAACACTCTATAGTCTGCTTTTCTCTGTATAGTATGGGTCTCTGTGCTAATCACTATTTACTGCAAATAAAAGCTTCTCTGGTGAAGGTTCAATGGTACATACAAGCTATGTCTATAATAGTAGACATTAGGAGTTAGTTTAATACTATGTCCATTTAGCAGAATAATAGTAGTGTGTTCTCCCCTAAGGCCTATAACCTGTCTAGACACAGATTCTTGGGCAAACTGGTGCCAGTTCAATCTGTGAAGCAGGTATTAAGTCCAATCAGGAAGTGGCTGGTTATTCCAATGATCTTCATGTCACTGTTTTATCAGTGGGCATATCTTGTCAGGCTGGTCATCACTGGAGCTCACAGGGTTCACAGCTGGATAAGACTGATAATTACTTTTTCCTCCTCTAGTAGCTTTAACTCACCTGATCTAACTTATGCCTATTTTGATGACGCAAATGTTCCCATCAATTAATAACTCATACAACTCTTGAAATTTTTGCAGTTTGTTCTCATGAGCTGAAGTAGGCAGGCAGTGACACACCACTGAATACAGTAAAAGTGTAAGAGACTTTTAACCTCTGCCCATATTATATCATCATTTCAAGTTTCATGAACTCAAAACTGAGCCCATGATATTGCTCCTTACAACCCTTCACATGCCTCATATACCTGTGGTCTTCCCTGTCTCAGTTGAGGATGATCTCATATTTCCAATTATTCAGACCCAAATCCCACATCATCCTTATTGTTTTTACTCATAGCTCTTTCCAAATTAATCAGAAAATTTAGCAAGTACTACCTTTAAAATTTATCCACTATCCAATCATATTTCATTGCCTTGAAGATTTTGCTATTGTCCTGCATACTAGCCTCATGCATTTGTGGGATGAACCAACTCTCAGAGCAATAACAAAGGCGGTAAGAAGCATCCCCAGACCCCGGTGGGCAACCTAGCACCAAAAAGGTTTACTTTTCATTTGGATCCCTATTTGATACGGGTCCAGGGGTGCCCTGGGAAGCTCATCTTTGAGTGAAGACAAAAATCATCCATGCTGTCCCCATTCTAGCTCCCTGCTGTTCAAGAGTGCTTAGCTTTCACAGAAAGAAAGGAGGGAAAAGAAAGGAGGGAAGGTGTAGCGGTAGGCCTGGGTGTAATACTTGTCTCTTCCATTCACATTCTTCTGTCCACTGTCAAGTCAAACAATTCTGCCAAGAGAAAGAAAGATGAAAAATGTAGTCTTCCTGTGGCCCCGGGAGGACAGCCTAGAACTTGTTTGGTCAGGATGCAGCACGCTCTGTGTCACATCTCCTGACAGGTGCCTTTGTTCCTGCTCTTGCCTCCTCAAATCTGTTCTCAACACAGCAGCGATTAAACTGTTTCATGTCAAGCAAATTTCAAAACAAATTCTACGCTATTTTGTTCCTAAGCACCCAGTGGCTTATGCAAAATGAACAAGATGGTATTCACACCATTGTTAGGAAGGCCTGCCTCCTGTTCCTTCTGTGACCTCCCTACCCACTACTCTTCCTACACTCATTTCCAACTAACCATGTTGCATTCCCTGCTACTGTTTGAATGCCAGATGTGCTGTAGCCTATGCACTGTGGTTCCTTACTCTTCCCACTGTTGGACACTACTCACCCAGCTCGCTACCTGAATAACACTCTTTCCTTCCTCTAAATAGTTCTTAAATGCCACCTTTCTTCAGTACCTATTTAAAATATCAACACTCTTGCCCAGTCTCCTTCTCCAGTATTGTCTTCATTATCTCTTTCCCAGCTGCATTCTTCTACACAGCATTTAGCACTATTTAATTCACATACAACTACCCCACCATGTTATTATGTCTTCTAAGCATATTAGAATTTAAAGACACTCTTTGTATTTTATCACTTTTACCTCTGAACATACATCTATGCCTACATGCCAGCGGCAATCAAGAAATTATTGATTTGTGACTGAATAAATGATAAGTAAAATCAAGTGTTTTTTTGTTTTTGTTTTGTTTTTGTTTTTATTTTTAGCTTTGTGATCTCTTTGGACATTATGAAGTGTTCAAGGATTTTGCCTTTAGCAAATGATTCACAAATGAAGACAGATGATGTAATTCAAACTAATAATAATATAGTGCATGGCACTGGTCCAAATTTCTCGCCTTGGATTATATTATTGAATCTTTACAAAACCTTAATAACATAGATGTCATTGTTCTCTTACCTTCTGTAGGGCTGAAAATTCATTCACCCTAGGTTACATATCTGCTATAAAAAGTAAGTAGGGTTTCAACCTAGGAAATCTGACACAAGAATAAAGAAAACCAGTCTTCAAAGTCAAAATGTTCTGAAGAGTTAAGGCTCACTTTAATGTTTGTTTGTTTGTTTATTATTTATTTAGTGTGTGTGTGTGTGTGTGTGTGTGTGTGTGTGTGTAAAATAGAGACAGAGACAGACATAGAGAAGGAGGACAAGACAGCTCTCAGGTGTTGGTTTTCTCCCACTACATTGTGGGATCCAGAAATCAAACTCAAGTCATAGGCTTATACACAAGTGCCTCTCCCCATGAACCATCTTACTGGCCCAAGGCTGACTTAAAGAGAATATGTTCCACCAGCAATGAGCTACAGGACCTTGAACACACTTGAGCCTCTTTGGATCCTATTGCTTTTGACTGCAGAGGTAATATTGATAGTAGGTCACTGTGGAAATGGCTTCTGCCTTAAAAATTGATGAAGAAACACCTTGCCTGGGGCCAAACAAGCAGTAAATAGAAGAGCCGTAACTCCAAGCCTCATCTCCCCAGCCCTCTCAGGGGCTTCTCCTATATCCTGTATCATCTGTCATGAGGGATGTCTCAGATAGGCAGGGGCATGGAATAGCGAAGTAGCACCATGAGTGTATGACCAATGCATTGTAAAACTGGTAAATATGAGAGCCAAAGGTCTTTTAATAAACTAACCACAGACATGGGTACTGTGTAGAAGATGCCAGGGTGAGAGTTTCTCACCTCTAGCAGGCTGTGAAGGTCAGGATGGCAGGCCTTTATGGACTAGAGCTTATAATAAGACACTCCACCAAGAATTAGACAGGGACAAAATGCATTGCCTAATACTTTATGTCTTAAGTTCCCAACCTTTCCTGAGTGTAATGACACAGGAAGACCCTCAAATGGCAGAGGCCAGAAATGGCAGAGAGGTTGCCCTCTTTGATCACAAAGCCAAACATTAAGGAAACAAGATGAAGAAAGCTGAAGGTTCTTCATATTTACAACCCTGCTGGACCAGAATTTGCAATAAACCTACTACACAATTGAGGAAATTGATGAAGCAGAAACATGAAGCATTTTGCCTACAGTCATCAGTTGAACCAAAATTTGAGTGACTCCTAGAAGAACTTCATCACATCCCACCACATAGTTCAGTATGATTATGTCCATGTGCTTGGAAGGAGCTGGAAAAGTACAATGAAAGAAAACAGAATTATTAAATGTGACCACATGGTATGCTTCTCCATATAATAATGCTTACCTGTTGCTTTATTTATTAGATTCCCTAAAACTGACCCTGTTCAGTAACTAAGTGGACTAAATAACAAAAGAACAATAGCAAACAACAAGAAAAACACAAGGACCATGATGACATCTGACATCTTGTAAACAAAGTCCAGCATTATTCTTTGATGATTTTTTTTTAATAACTTCTTTTTCCAGATACTGAGCATCTTATTTCAGAAACTAAGATACAGTTAAATGTGAGTTCTGGAGCCTAAATAAAAACACAAAATTGTTACATTGGGGACTACTTTTGACAGCCAACTACACACTCAGATTCATCTTTCTATGTATTCCTAACACCTGATATATAGCTATGTATTCAGTACCTGAGGGAAGCAACAAGATTTTTCCAGTATTATGATGGAGTGATTATCCTTGGTAGGCTATTCACAATTAATGAATAAATGTTAAATGAATTATTAAAAGGATAGATAAATGATAGGTAGAGGGATGAGTGGATGTGTGGATGGATGAATCTGTGGATGAACACATGAATTAATGAAGTACAGATGGGTGGATATATCAATGAATGAGTAGACAGACACATCAGCTGAAGAATACATAAGTGGAGGAGTGGTTTATAATGAAGATTAGAATGATAAGCAACCAGTGTCATCTTAGCATGCATGCTTTTAAAATCACAGACAATGTTTCTCATTTCTAGCCTCCAGTTTCTCGTTTGTAAAACACCATGATTCCAATGGATTCCATGCAACAGTAGTTATTGATAATAAATAAGGAAATGGTATCAATGATATTTATTAAATTAATACCACCTAGTGGTTGACTATAGAGGCTTCCTGGTGGAAAGATGATGTTTTTGCTTTCTGTTGCAGAAACAGTTGACAGTTGATTGTTTGTTTCAATATTATAGGTTCACTTTTAAGAAGCAGGAAAAGACAGAATTGATGAAAGAGTTCACACTTGACTGTAGGAGAGGTGGGTTTGGCTGTCACCTTGAGGCAATATAGTGACATTGAAGAGCAGGAGCTGTGTTCATACCTGAAAGTATTTAAGCTTTGTCTCAGATACTAGTTACAGTTGCTCAGGCAGTGTGTCCAGAAGGAGGATAACAATCAAAGCTACCCCTCTATTGGAACAATCCATTTAAAGAACTGAGCATGGTACTTGCTCATAGTAAGTATAATGCTATGGGCATTATTGGCATCATCATTTGTCATCAGAAATTTGGAAGAGTATGTGCTACAGTTTTGATGTAGGCTATCCTCTAAGACCCATGTTTTAGAGGCCTAGTTTTGAGGATGATAGTGATAGTGGTAGTATAAAGATACATATTAGTATGAGAATATAGTATTAGTACATATACGTACATACATATGTGTGTATGTACACACACACACACACACACACACACACACACACACATATGGATGTGGTCAAAACTTCAAGGTGGGAAACTTAAGTGGAAAGACTGGATTTTTGGACACATACCCTGGAAGGTGTATCGCTTCCTGTCTTTCACAATTAGCTAGAGATGGATAGTTTTGCTATATTATATACACTTAGACTTATACCTCTAAAATAATAAATAAATCAGAAATTTTATTTTTAAATGTTTATTGTCACAGGTATTTGTTACAATAATGGAATTATTATTATATCTGACAAAGTATGCATTATCTCCTAGCATTATGGTAACAGATTTCCACAGACTAACTAATTTAAAACAACAGTAATATATTCATTCACAAGTCTGGGCCTTGAAGTAAAAAAATCAAGTACTGTCAGAGCCAGTCTTCCTTGGAAGGCTCTTGGGAAGGATTCTTACATGCTTCCCCCTGGCTTTTATGGGTTACGTAAGTCCTTGACATTCATCAGCTTGTGCCAGCATCGTTCCAACTTCTTCCGCTGGTTTTACACAGTATTGTCTATCTCATTCTGTGTCTGTCTGTCTGTCTTTCTTCCTGACTGGCCTATAGAGAAAAGAGTCATTGGAAGGTGATCAGTTACATTTGAAAAGAACTACTTGCAGATAAGGAAATGAGTCATAGTCTCATGTTCTAGGTGGACCTGAGATTGGGTATCTCGACTATTTCACTCAGGACGAGGACTCTAGTTCTCGCTGTAACCTCTTTGTCTCTTCCCACTGTTCTACCCATGCTTAGTTACATGGCTTTCACAGTATGTCATCTCCCCCTGAAATTTCTCAAACTGTTTCGAGTTTGAACATTCACTGCCAGTCTTCAAACTGTAGAGGTTTTAATTTTTAGAACAAAGGAGTTAAAACTAATCCTGAGATCTCTTCTAACTACTCGACTCTATAGTGATTGTTTCCTCACCCCAAGTATCTGAGAGTGTTCATAGGGACATTCATCTGAGGAGTGTTGAAAGCACGTGAAAGGAACAAGGATTGCAAATACTGGGTAAGCATTTTCAGTGGGTTGATAAATGTGTGAAACTGTGATGGCAGGTGCAGGAGAAAGTGCCAATTAAAAATTAGCTGTCGTGCACATTTACAGCTTGTGTTGTTGACTCTAGCAGTTTGCTGTTGCTTATTAAGGCAGTAGTTGGCAGGTAAATGTCCTCTTCTGGATTCATCTACAGGTCAGAAAATAATTGTACGCAGCTATTGGAATCCATCCAAGCTATTTAATGAGTTTCTTGGCTATATGGATGCTGTAAGTCAACCTGTTAGGATTTTTAGAAAATAAAATAAAATAACCTTTTCATTTGGATTATGACTTCTGATAGTAATCAAGAATCATAGAAATGCAAGCTTTTTACTGAAAGAGAAGCTACAGTTTGCCTGGGCACTTTGGTCATATTTAAGCGTGTGTTTCCACAACAACTATGTGCACTTACGCAATGTGCAAGTGGAATTCACTTCTCCAAGGGAGACTATCAGAAGTCTCTTTCTGTTAGTTGTTAGACTGGAAAATGTGTGGTTTGATCACATGAACATCATGACAGACATTTGGACATTTGAGCATCATCTTAAAAAAAAGAAGAAGAAAAAAACAACAACAACTTTGATCTTATTTGGTCCAGCTCAAAAGAAGTAACCTCATAAATTTTTCTTCTCATGGAGGAGAAATGCTGAGTTAGAGCTTGAGGAGAGGGATTTTAGCTGTAGTGTGAGCCCCTTTATTCCCTTTCCTCATGCCCTCATTGGAGCTTCCATAGCATCTCAATACAGTATTTAACATTGCAGTAGATTGGATTGTGCCATCGACCTCTGGAAGGAAGCAGTAAATGCCCACTGCACACTCTTTCAGAGCCAAGATTCTCAGACACCAAGATGTGCAGGAATCATCTGGGACCTTGTTAAGCTGCAAATTGTGATTCTAAAGATTAGGCCACAAACTCTACCTTTGTAAAAAGCTTTCACAAAGTGCTAGTGCATTTTGATGGTGAATTTTATAGGGCCTGGTACAATTTCAGTTTTTGCCTGAATAGAAACAAATGCTGTACTTGAATTTGTTTCTTAGGACTTCTTTAATCAATTATAGTACATTTATTGGCTTGAAACAACAGAAAGTCATTGCTTATAGTATTGAAGACCAGAAATCTCACCAAGCCCAAATGAAGATGTTCTCGGGAACATACTACCTGCAGAGGCTCAGGGGAAGAATTTCTTTTTGCCTATTATAGCTTTCAGTGGCTGCCTACATTCTTTGGTTTATTGTCTCAACATTCTACTTTCTCCCTCTAATGCCATATTACCTTTTCCTTCCCCCGCCTTCTCTCAAGTTTGTTTTCTTCCATCCTAAAAGAACTCTCAAATATAGATCCCAGTCATCTTATGCAGGATAACATAATCTCATCTCCAATGGCCTTTTACCCATACAGAGTCATCTTAACAGACTGTAGGGATTAGGATTGATGCCATTGGGAGCCATTGTTAACCTAATACAATATTCCTTGTGGGATCTAGGTTATGGGACCCTGTCTTAATTAGGATTTCTATTGCTGTGAAGAGACACCATGACCATAGCAACTCTTTAAAAGGAAAAACATTTCATTGTGCTGTCTTACATTTTCAAACGTTTAGTCCATTATCATCATGGTGGGACATGGCAGTAGGCAGAGAGACATACTGCTGGAAATGTAGCTGAGAATCCTGAAATCTTGACTCACAGGTAAGAGGAACTGTTCTGAGACACTGGGCAATATCTTGAGCATATATGAGACCTCAAAGCCTGTCTCCATAGTGACACACTTCCTCCAACAAGACCACACCTACTGCAACAAGGCCACACCTCCTAATTGTGCCACTCTTTGGGGGCCATTTTCTTTCAAACCACCATAAACTCCAAATTCAAGTCAGTTCTTGATAGACCTTGAACCCTATTTCTTTGTTGGTTATACAGGCCGGTTCTCTCATTCTTCTTGTCTGGAGTTCATAAGGTGCTTTAATTAGGCACCTTACTTACAGGTGTTTCTTTTTCTTTTCTTTTTTGGGCAGGGTTTTTGCATCACTGTTGTTGTTTTGTTTCTGTATGTATGGTCTTACTACGTAACCTAGAGGTTACTAACTATATAGACCGTGTATTTGTTTGTGTGTGTGTGTGTGTGTGTGTGTGTGTGTGTGTGTGTGTAATAGGGAGAGAGGTAACAGACAGAGACAGACAAACACACAGAGAGAGACACCATATATAAGGTAGCCTCAAAGTTGGACCTCTCCTTCTGCCTTTCCTTCATAGGTGCCAAGGTTGCAGGCATGTACCACTACCATGATCAGCATGGACAGGACATTTAAAAGTAAACACCTGACATCTGTCTTACCTTATTCTAATAATCCACATACAAGTATAAAAAGGTAATACTACTTAGGTAAATCCTGTCATAAAGTCGGTGAGTTGTAAACCCCAAGAACATTGTAGCTTCTGAGTGGCCAACTCCATTGATAAGTATTGTTAACAAAAATATTCAGGAAAGAGGAAGCCCATTTCTAGTTTGCATCTTGAGACAAAGTGCTGAGGGATCATGCAACCAGACAGTAGGTCTTACGTTGAGTGGCATTCTGTTAAACTGACAAAGTTGCTTGACATTCACTTATTCATTTATTTATATATTCATGAATGGACTCAGTTGTAACATGTAAAGTGTGAGGAAATTAGTGAAAAGTAGTGAAATGCCAAAATATACAACCAGGTATGATGGCACACACCTGTAATCCCAACACTAGAGAGGCTGAGGCAGGGGAATTGCAAGTTCAAGACCTGACTGAGCTACATAAGGAGTCTCTGTCTCTCAAAAACATAAGTAAATACATGAAGAAATAAGCAAGGAACAGAAATGATAGCTTGTCCTCAGTATGTCCATGGAGCACATAGTTGAAGCAAAGCCAAGCAAAGGAACTAAGTCAGCCATGTAAATACATTGTGATCTTTACAAGGATGTGCTTAGTTATACTGTTTCATTCTTAAACTACAACTACTGGAATTTATGAAAAGTTTAGGAAACAAAAATGAATCCCTCAAAAGAAGGCCACATGCATGGAAAATAATGACCACTGATATATTACTCCCTACCATAAATATTAAAACTCTACCTGCTGTTTCAGAATGTCTAAATATCAGGATGCATTATTTGGAATAAGGAAAAGTCATAGTCTAGTGATATGTATATTATCTTATGTATCTTAGGAAGCACAGAACAGAGATATTTTCATCAAGTCCTGAGTTTATGCTTGTATGTGTGCATGTGTTTCCACCAAACTCTGATAACATACTCCCTGCACCTTTGCTTGATTCGGGTTATTCTTTAAGTTCTGCTAAACTCAAGCTGGCTTTGAAAACATGGAAGTACAGTCTAATCACCTTGTAGTAGCAATTGAAATTCCGCACCTTTAGGGATTCCCAGTCCAAGTCCACACAGTGGATACTTGTAACAATTAACTAGTTGTTCCTTCCTCTACTTCTCAATGAGAGAGTCTTGCTTTTTTTTTTTCTTTAGCACAGTCTTTGTTTAGCAGATTCCAAGCAACAGTAAAAGTAGAAGCTGATACATGTTTTTAATTAAAAATGGCTATTTTCCTTTGCTGGCATTCATGGAGAAGGTGATGGCATTCTTCATGTACAAAATATTTCTGGATGCCATAGTAGCTCAGAATTTCATCTTACCATGGAAACAACCATCTCACAGAAGAGACTTGTCTGTGTGTATATGCCAACACCAATGACACAGTGGGAAAGTGATCATTTAGGAACCTTCTGGTCTAGTGATTTGTTTTGTTTATGCCTGTGTTTAGGCAAATAAAATGGTGTTGGCAAAGAAAAATAAGTGGGCTTATAACTTTTAGTAGGGTTTTCAAATGTAAGTTCATTCATTGTAAGGTTTCTAATGAATTCATTGGCAATGAAGATAATTGATAATGGCTCATAGATTTGTGTATGTATGGGTGGAGAGGGATGGATTGACAAACATTGTTACCGTGTGTCAACTAGAATGCTAAGTGCATTAAAGGTGTTATTGTGCTGTCACTATTTTATACTTACAACAAGCTTATGAAATGTTTTTTTTTTAATTTGCAGATATAAAACTAACAAAACATAGATGGTATATTTTCCCAAAGAGTGAGTAGCTAACGTACTGAAATTTAGATGTAAGCTATGAGGCTCCTGAAGCCAACTTTTATCCATTTTTTTCAACATTTATTTTGTTGGGTGTTTACTGGGCACCTACTATGTGTTTAAAGCCGTGGTAGGCCATGTAGATAAATATCAAAAAGGAAGATAGACAAGACAACTAATACGTTGAAAAGGAAGAAACCAATACTGAGACACAGCATGAAGATGGTCATGAATGTTGCCTGCACGGATAAAGAGAATCTCTCTGAGTAGGTGACATCATAGCTGAGATCTAATTGGCCACAGCAAA
This sequence comes from Onychomys torridus, assembly GCF_903995425.1. Taxonomy (NCBI): domain Eukaryota; kingdom Metazoa; phylum Chordata; class Mammalia; order Rodentia; family Cricetidae; genus Onychomys; species Onychomys torridus. The sequence continues at coordinate 96,850,822 of NC_050445.1, read as the reverse complement.
GAACATTTTATTCTGTATAATCACATATACAGAATGTAGGTGCCTGGAGAAGCTTCCTGAAGGAAAAGGAGAAAGAAACTACCCAAGCCTGCAAAGACTTTTTTAAAAAATCAAAGAGATCTGTTTTCAGATCAGCAGAGAGAGTGAAATGCAGAAGGATGAAGGACATAGAGGTCTATATTTCTCTCTCAACATGGTGCTTGAGTCTCTTCTGCTGAACAGAGGTCCATGTAGAAGATCTCAAAGGAGGTAATGCCCATTTAAGGTTGTCCTATGACATTGATTTTGTGCTTTTTCTGTCTGTGGTCAAAGGCAAAGAGCTGCATTTATAGCGTAAACTCAAGAAAAACATTTTCTCATCACCCGTTTAGTTCATTTTGCTGACTGTGGCTTGCCTAAATTAGCTTCTAGGCCACACAGCCTAGGCACAGGGTTAAGTTTAAGATGTATACAGATGGGAAGTCCCACAAGAATCATTTTAAAAATAAATCAAATAAACAGTCTGAAAGTCAGCAAAATATGATAAAAATATGAGCAGACTACAGCAAATTCAAGGGCATATCCAGTTTGCTGTCTTTTTTGGGAAAGTTGGCAGCTACTAAAGAAAAACATATAACAAAAAACTCTAAGAAGTCAGAAGTAGTTCATGGTGCCTAAAATGCTATGAATTTCTCTGTGGATACTTCAGTGGACCACAGCCACACCCACAGCTGCTTTGGAGCATTTGTGATACAGTCCTTCATACAAAAGTCAATTATAAGACTTACAAACATCACTGAAAAGCTCTCATTCATTTCCTACAACTCAAACCTGAGATTAGAATAATAAAGTTGACTTGCAGATTCTTCTTCCATAAACAAATATGCTAAAGAAACATGTATCCAACTATTCATATTTTGTCAAGGAATAGAAATTGAAGTTTCATGGAGCCTAGCAAGTTGAGATGGATTGGCTAAGCAGAGTTGGGAGCTTCCACTTGTCTTTGACCTTTAGCTTCCTCCTCTACGAGATGAAGATTTTCCAGAGGGGGAGGAAAATAAGTTGTCTGGTTTGCATACAAGGTGATGGTAATATGTGATGATTTTGCATGAAACAATGAAAGGATTTTTTAAAATATCAAATTGCATCATAAGAAAGTTATTCTGTTGCATCTAGCTCTTTAGTTTCTGCATTGAGGATCATTGGTTAAATGCTAGGATATCCATAAGATTTGTTGAGCTCTATTTTAACAAAAAGGAAGTAAAAAGTAGGCTTAAACTAAATTCTTTCTGCAACTTGTTGCCACATAGAAAGAGAAAATACAGGCTACTGAGTAGATTTTAGTTTGGATAAACACTATATCATCTTATTATATATTCTATGTAATATGTGGATAAACTTCTGTTTAGAAAATTGCTTCTTGGTCTGGAGAGATGGCTCAGCAGTTCTTGCTGTCCTTGTAGAAGACTGTCAGTTCCCAACACCTGAGGCTAGTGGCCCACAACCACTTTGAAGTCCAGCTCTAGTGAATCTAGCTTCTTATTCTGGCTGGCTATTGTGGATAGTCACACACACACACACACATCATATATACACATTAAAAAAATAATGATGGTGAATATGTTTCAATTAATTCTTTTTTGTTTTTGATTTTGTTTTTTTATTGTATTTTTTAAATTTTATAATTTAATTTAATTTTACATATCAGCCACAGATTTCCTTGTCCTCCCCCCACCTTCTTCCCTCCAGCCCACCCCTGATTCCCATCTCCTCCAGGGCAAGGACTCCCCTGGGGATTCAGCTCAACCTGGTAGATTCAGTCCAGGCAGGTCCAGTCCCCTCCTCCCAGGCTGAGCAAAGTTTCCCTACATAGGCCCCAGGTTCCCAACAGCCAGCCTATGTACTAAGGACAGGTCCAGGTCCCACTGCCTGGGTGCCTCCCAAACAGTTCAAGCTATTCAATTGTCTCACTTATCCAGAGGGCCTGATCCAGTTGGGGGCTCCTCAGCTATTGGTTCAAAGTTCATGTGTTTCCACTAGTTTGGCTATTTGTCCCTGTGCTTTTTCCAATCATGGGCTCAACAATACAATCCCTCTTCTTTCTCTCTGAATAGACTACTGGATCCACCTGGGGTCTGGCTGTGGATCTCTACAAAATTATCCTGAGTGAGGTAACCCAGACTCAGAAAGACAAACATGGTATGTACTCACTCATAGGAGGATACTAGATGTAAAACAAAGGATGAATAGACTGCTACTCAAAACTCCAGGAAGGCTAACTAGAAAACAGTACCCTAAGAAAGACACAGGCATCCCCAATGACAGAGAAATGGATGAGATCTACATGGCCAAACTGGACATGGGGGGGGGTGGTAATGAAGGGCAAGGATCAAGGGAAAGAGAGCTTAGGGGAGCGGGAGACACCAGCTAGATCAAGAACAGAGAGGGAGAACAAAGAAAAAGAGACCATGATAATTCTTTAGTTAATTGAAATTAATTCAAATTTAAGCATCCTGTACATTATTTCTAAAGGTAGTGGTAGATCAGTACAATTTTAATAACTTTATTTATTTATTCATTTTAATTTTATAACTATGGGTGTTTTACTTACATATAGCTCTGGTCACCACATTTTGCAGTGTCTGTACAGGCCAGAAGAGGGCATTGGAGTTACAGACAGTTGGGAGCTGCCATGTGGATGCTGGGTACTAAACCCTGGACCTTTGGAAAAGTAGCTGGTGCTCTTAACTTCTGAACCATCTATTCAACTACTAGAATTTTAAAAATGATGCTGTAATTTCATTGTGTTGATTGGCCTTTTAAAAATATTTATCTATGATTGGTTTTGGAGAGGTCCACACATATGTGCACAGGTCAAAGAACACTTACCAAGTCAGTTTTCTCCCTCTATAATGTGGGTCTTGAAAATTAAATTTAGATCTCCATGCTTGGCCAGAAGCATCTTTACTTGGTGAACTATGTTACTAGCCCATTGAGTATCTGTTTTGTGGTAAAGAACATTATTGTTGAATGTAATTCCCTTTGCTCTAACACCTCTAAACAAAGCATTTTTATCTAACTTGTCTATTTGGGGATTAGTCATGTGATTTACTTTGGCCAATGACAGTGTGTCAGTTTGGGACCACATGGACATTTCTGTCCCTTATTCTAGGCCCAGAATCAGATCCATGGAATAAGATGGCAACCTGGAGACAGGCCAGCTAAGTCCAACCAAATCAACCATAGAGCTACAGATGTGAGATAAGTACACAGGGCAAACTGCTAACTTTGTGGGTGTGTATTAATAGGATTATTGTGAAAATAGTTCAACAGTTTACCTCTTTTTTGTGAAATTAGCACATTTTCACTTAGAGTGTTGATAAAAAGCATTTTAATTAATATATTTTATATGAAATTTAACAATTTGAGTAAAAGATACAGCTATGTTTATCAGTTTACATGTTACACAGGAATGTGAAAATTGAGGATGATGGTAGCTAAATGGCTCCTTGATGTTTGGATAATACCTCCTTCCGTGAACTGCAAAGTTTCTAGCCTCATACATTATGCATAAAGGTATAGAAGGGACATGAGACTTGCAGTGAATATCAGCTTTAATTCTTACTCTGTATCCCTCTGTGTGGTCATTGGGAGTCACTGTGTGGACTAAGTGGGCCTTAGAAAGTCTAAGTGCTTGTAGTTGCTTGGGTTTTTTTTAATCATTTGTTTTCTTCTCTTTTCTAAAAGTTGGAGACTCGAAGGGCTAGGCTGTATGGAAAATAGTGTGGACATTTCTTAAAAAGCAACAGCCTATTGCTAACTCATATATATAAAAGAAAGGAAATCGGTTACAACTGGAATACACACCTATATTCCAGCTGTAAGTACTCACAGATGAACGATTCTAAAGTAGCTGGCAAGACTTAAGCTTCTTTTCCTTTCCCAGTGAGTGACAAGACTGTTGATGACAAATAAGATCAGATGGGTTTCTGTGGAAAACTATCGATAGCACATAGATCGAGCCATCTTTGCAGAACAAGGCAAGACACATGGGACTTCAGATTTTCTCCTGGTCCTCTAAAGGTCCTCTGGTGCTTGGCTTTGAAGACAGTGTCGGGATTTTTCTGGTTCCTTCACAGAAAATTGTGGGTGCATTGACCAGAACCTTCATGTTTTCTCTCTCATCTTCCTATTTTTTTTCATTTTTCTTTACTAAGAAATTTTCTACTCACTACACATACTATCCACAGACCCCCCTCCTCCCTCCTCCCACCCCCAGCCCGCTTTCCCAAGCCACCCCACATCCCCATATCCCCACATCCCCCAAATCGAGTTCTGTAATTATTTTTTGATTCTTTTGGTATTTCACATCATGTACCCTAATTCCACTCATTTCCCAGTCCTTCCACAACTGCCCTCTACCCTTGTACCCTTCCCCCTAAAAGAAAATAAAAAGTTAAAATTAAAACAAACAAATACCTCACCAACCCCTGTAGTTGGAGAGCTTTTCTCTAGGTTCCATTAAGCCCAGCAGTCTGGTAGCCCACTTATAAAATGAACACACAGACACTTTTATTATTTAAACTGCTTGGCCATTACCTCAGGCTTGCCATTGTCTAGTTCTTACTCTTATATTTAGCCTATTTTTATTAATCTATACTTTGCCACATGGCTCATGGCTTACCTGTACCTTACATCTTGCTTGTCATGGTGGCGGCTGGCAGCTCTCTCTCCCTTTGCCTTCTACTTCCCAGAATTCTCTTCTCTGCTTTTCCCACCTATACTTCCTGCCTGGCTACTGGCCAATCAGTGTTTTATTTTAACCAATCAGAACAACACATTTGACATACTTAAACATCCCACAGCAAACCCCTCTGGATAATGACCTGCTCCTGTATCAATCACAGCCTTCTCTCATACCAGCCACAGCTGTCCTGTCTCCTGCTCTGCTGTACCTGTACCACTCTGTACCTCCATCTCTCCCACCACTCCATCACATATTCATTCATGTAGTGGCATTGGGAGTTGTGTTGTGTCATACAGTATAACTTTCACCCAAACAGCTTTACTTGCAAATGTTCATTGCAATGAGTAGTTGGTCTGATTCATGGCCTCTGGTTTCTGCTAAACCATCAATACTGTACCCTCATTGAGATGCCTCTTGGATATCCTGCTGTTGCAGGATATCTAGAGTCATGGAGATCCTGTGGCTATGGTTCTGTAGGGTTGGTCTCTTCATTCATTCCAGCAAGTCATAGATGGTGTAGATGGTGGGGTGTCTCTCTACCCTTTGCCTTCCACTTCCCACAATTCTCCTCCTCCTTGTCCTGCCTACCCTATCCTTCCTGCCAGGCTACTAGCCAATTAGAATTTTATTCATTTTAATCAATCAGAGCAACATGTTTGACATACAGAACATCCCACAGCACCCATGCCACTGCTAGCACTGCAAGTCAGCAAGGGATGGGGTTAGCTCAGTATGGCGCTCAGACATCAACAGGGCTTCGGGCAGCAGCCCAGACCACAGACACCTACTTGCATGGCCTTTGGTGGTAACACAGGCTTCAGATATCAAGGACCATGGACCTAGACAAGCTTCTTGTAGGAGTGCAGGCCGAGACATTACCATGTCCTCTGAGTGCACCACACAGCCCACTCAGATTAGTTTGTCCCTTGGATATCAACATGGCTGCTCAGGCTCCTCATATTGGCCCTGTTCCTAACCTTGGGCATTGTGTCTCCAGTTCCACCTCTTTCCACAGTACATGAACCACACCAATTCTCTTTCCCATCTCTCCACCACATACTCTATCTTTCCCATCTCTGCATCACATATTTGTTTATCATAGTGACCCCTGCCTTGGGCTGTGGAGCAGAGGGTGGGCTCCTGGGTATCTTCTAGCTGCCCTGGGCCATGGGACCCATCCTCTTCCCACTCTTAAGCACCCCATTATTCAGAGTGGTATTCATTTTAAGGTAGAGTTCCCAGAGACTTTTGGAGGCTTCATGAGCAGGTCAGAAAACTCAGTATCCTTAGGTCCTTCAAGTCTTTCAGACTTGACTTTCCCAGAATCTGAATTTTTATCATCCAGGAAGAAGCTGGGTGATGGAACTTCTGCTCAAGGAATCAGCAGAGCATAGATTACGCCCAGGTAATGTTGGAAATATTGAAGGAAATAACAGGTCTTTATCCTCACCCTGGTGTTGTGAGCAATCACTGTCAAAGTAAACTCAGAAGAAATCTTTCAACATTAGTAGGCATAAAACAAATTGAGATTAGCAAAATTAAAAGCTGACTATTAGAAAATGGCAAGGAGTTGGGGCTGGAAATATGGCTCAGTTAAGGGTGTTAATAGCCCTTGATGATCTTGCAGAGTATCCAGATTTGCTCCTAACACCCATGTGGTAGCTCACAACCATTTGTAACTCCAGCTTCAGAGTGTCTGACACCTTCCTCTGACTTTTGTGTGTACCAGGCCTGAACACAGTCCACTTATACACATGCAGACAAAGCACTCCTGTGTTTAAAATTAAAAATAAAAATAAATGAATATTTTTACAAAGGAAAAGAAAATGGCAATGAAGGGCTGGCAAGATGGCTCAGAGGATAAAGGTACTTGCCACAAAAACATGATGACCTGAATTTAATCCCTGAAATTCACATAAAAGAAGAAAGAAGTCCTTCTGACCTCCAACTGCATAAAACACCTGCATATATGTGTACTTGCACACACATACATGCTGGTGTGTGCACACATACATACACATACAAACTTATAAATAATAATAATGTTATATAAAAATTATTATTATTTTTAATAGAAAATAGCAATGCAAGTAAGAAAAGTTCAAAATGCAATCAAGATAAAGTAAATCTGTAGAGACAGGGGATATGTACCTGAGTACATGGAGGGGCATGGTAGCCCCTCCACACTACTGGATAACTGCAACTGGATAGTGATGATGCTTGTGTAAATTTCTACAAATCCCTGAATTTGTACTTAAGACCAGTGAACTTTATGGCACATAAACTATATCTCAATAAAGCTATTATGAAATATTTTAAAGAAATGGCCAAAGAAACCATGAGTTTGCTACAGAGGGTACTAGTCATAGATATGATGGACACCAGAGATGGCACCTGCCACTCACAGAGAACTAGAATTCCTACATAATTGCTGGCAATTATGTAGGGCAGCTTAAAATTGCTTCTAACTCAAATGCTATGGGATCTAATATTCTTTTCTGGATTCCTCAGGCACTGCATTCACATGCACATACCCTTACACAGGCATACACATATACACATAAATAAAATAACAAAAATTTTTATAAGTTTCATCCCCACAGTATTTGGGCTAAGGAACTAGAATATCTGGGTCCCTACTTCTATAACAGTGCTGTGTATCACAGCTCCAGAGAAGCTAAGAAATAAGGAGGAAACTAAGAGGGATGCATGGATCACCTTGGGAGGGGGAACCAGATGAGATACTCCACAAGTAAACTGGGAATTGGTGGGCAATAAAGGGGAGGGGGGGATGGGAGATGAGAACATGAGGAAACAGGATGGTCAAGCTGGGGGAGGGACGATGTGGGAGAGCAATGAAAGAGATATCTTGATAAAGGGAGACATTATGGGGTAAGAGAGAAACCTGGTGCTAGGGAAATTCCCAGGAATCCATAAGGATGACCCCAGCTTAGACTACTAACAATAGTGGAGAGGGTGCCTGAACTGGCCTACCCTGGTAATCAGATGGGTGAATACCCTAACTGTCATCATAGAGCCCTTATCCAGTAACTGATGGAAACAGATGAAGAGATCCACCGCCCAACACCAAGCCAAGCTCTGAGAATCCAGTCAAAGAGAGGGAAGAGAGATTATATGGGCAGCGGGGGTGGGGGTGGGAGTCAAGACATAATGGGAAAATCTACAGAGAGAACTGAACCAAGCTCATAGGAACTCACAAACGTTAGACCAATAGTTGTGGAACCTGCATGGGACCGGACTAGACCCTCTGCATACAGGAGACAGTTATGTAGTTTGGTCTGTCTGAGGGGTCCCTGGCAATGGGATCAGGAACTATCCCTGATGCATGAGCTGGCTTTCTGGAGCTGGATGCCTTGCTCAACCTTGATGCAGTGGGAAGGGGCTTGGTCCTGCCTCAAATGAATGTACCAGGCTTTGCTGAATTCCCATGGGAGGGCCTGTGTAGGAGGAGATGGGAGGTTGGCTGGGGAGGGAGGAGGTATGAAAGGAGGATATGTGGTTGGTATATAAAGTGAATTAAAAATTTTTTAATTAAAAAAGTAAGAAAAAAAAACAGTGCTGGATATGTCACTGAGGACTCTTGTTGTGATATGATCCAGCAGAAACAATAGAGTAAGATAAACCATACAGCTTTGCTCATACATTAAAAAAATGTGCACATAGAACAAGCATATTTGGAAATGATATATAAACAAAATATACATTAGCATATTAACATTTTGAAGGAGAAAAGACATGGGGGGTTAGTTTGCATAGACTTAATGAATCAGTAAATCAACCCAACAGCCAAGGGAGTTGATGATCCTTAACAGGAACTGAAGAGTGTGATTAACCTACCCCTGTCGTGGGTCTTACAGAACCCCGGTCTCCTCCTGAAATTAATTCTGGGCCTGAGATAATACGCTCCCTTTGCTCTAAGATCAAGCACTGTGTTTAATATTTGATAAGACTCATTTTATACATGGACAGAGTTGCCCATTGCTTAAAATTAGGATTCTCACTCAGTCTTTAAGATTTTTTTCTTTTTAAAAATAAAATTTTAAGATTTTGTTTTTAACCTGGATACCAATGGGATTACCTAGTATTTAATTTACTTAAGAAAATAATATCTCAAAATGAAATCCAAGTCTGTGTTTCTGCCTGAAAGTCCTGTTAACAACATCACACAGGTTGTTAGGCATGGCTATCTATGCTGACAGACATGTATGTATACTTATTCTATAATCTTATATGACCATTTTGCTTTGGGCTAGAAAACGAGTTATAAAAGTGATTATAAAACTCATTTCCAACCTGGTGGTGGTGACACATGCCTTTAATCCCATTCAAGAAGCCAGTTGGATCTCTGTGAGTTCAAGGCCAGCCTGGTCTACAAAGTAGATCCAGGACAGAGAAACCCTGTCTCGAGAAAAAAAAAAAAAGACTCCTTTCCATCAAGAAGTCTTTTTTGTTTTTCTTTTACTGATCTCCCCCATTCATGAAATGTTAATGCCACAGATAGACTGCATATCTGTTTATGTGTTATGGCCCTACAGAGGACCACAGAATTGTATTATCTGAGAATTTTTCACCAGTATTTTACAAGAACCAATGTTTAACCTCTTGGGGACACTATCATTTCCTTTATGGTTGAATAGTACACATGACAGCCAGGCTGTGAACCAAGACCCAAAACTTCACTGATGCAGTAAGATAGCAGAATATACCGTCCTGACCTTTGAATCTGAAATATCTCCTTCAATCACTCATTCTTATGGAGACATTTTCCTTTCTTCTCCCATTTCTCTCATAAATAGCAAAGAGTGAGATACAACACATTGATAGTGTAAAATGTTGTTTTAAAATTTCAATATATAGATTCTGGTGAGATTTGTTTAATGGGTAAAGCACTTACTATATAAGCAGCAGGCATGAGGACTAAATCCTTAAAATCCACTTAAGTGCCAACTGGACATGGTAGCCAAGTTATAATTCCAGTGCTTTAAAGGCAGAGACAGGGGATCCCTGAAGTAAGCTATTAGCTAGACTAGTTGAGAAACTCTGCCTCAATAAATGAGGAAAGTTACCAAGGAAGATTCCTAACATCAATGTCAGGCCTCCACCCACATGCAATCACATACACATATGAGCATGCATATGCACACATGTACTCCACAACATACACCTGTAAAAAATAACTACACAGAATACCTGAAGGGAACAAAATGTCTTGCTAAGCAGTAAGAAGAATGTTGACTCAGACAGACTCATGTCTCACAGAGCCCCATCAACCCTGATAAGATAGAGAACTTGGCAGATTGTGAATATGGGAAGGACAATGTGGTTTATGAAGGCTGAAGGTAGACAGAGGCATCCAACATGTGAGCCTCAAATATAATTGTATTATCAATGGTTGTTTGTTCTGTCTTCTGGCAAGTGGGACATGAAACAGCTGATGATACTGGGTAGGGGGAAAGTAATCAATCTTTCACTGAATGACTCATTCTGCAAACATTTATGGAGACTTTTCTGTGTGCCAGACATGGTATTAAGGGTTGATGTAGCGGGTCAAGGCAATTGGTCTTTACCTTCAAACCAACACTTTGCACTGGGAGATGGACCATACCAGAAATAGCTGACATGCAGCAGTAGGAGACCACCTACATTGTGACAGCCACTGCCAACCTGTCCCCTGTTTCTTCACTCCAGGACCGAGTGTTATTTCCTTTTGGCTGCTGTGGCTGCCAGGCACACAGCAATGAGATGGGAAGACTGTGTAGGAACCCATCTCCCTTGGGACTCTTTGAGGGGACTTAGTACCATTTATCACAGGGCTAAACAATGAGCTTGCAGCCACAGTGAGGTAGCAATTAAGAAAATCCAAGCATATCTTCATTTACCCCAATAGAGCTCTTTGTTCCTGACAGTTCCTAAAATTACAGTGTTAAATAAAGTCATCACCAGAATGTTTTGAGCTTATTTCAAAACTCATTAAGTAGAAAATAATGAACACACCTAAATGATGTTTATAATTACAGGCAGGGTTTGGAGAATTTCATTTTTCTTTTTCGTTTTCTTTCTTTCTTTGCGTCATTCTGACTTATTTTTTGCTTGATATGCACTAAATTTCATATTTCCTTTTGCTTATTTTATTTTTGGTGTAAACAATTTACCAGGTTTACAGTCATGAAAGATAAAACATACTTTCTGTTGAGTGAAAAATACAAGTTGAATAAAAGTCCATATGTTTGTGCTAGGTTTTACTGAGAAACTCTATGTTTAATTACCCCAAAGTTCAACTGATCCATGCTATGGGTGATGCTCAAGTCATGTCTAATTGATTCTGGAATCCTAAGCTGAGTAAAAGTATATCAAACCAAGGCCACTGCACTAAATTGTAAAAGGAGATTCTTCTTGTAGCTCACTGTAGCTGAAACACCTTTTCCTTAGCATGGCATATTAGAAGGAATCAAGACTGGGCCTTATAGCAGCTTTAGTGTTAACTGTCTAGACTATGTTAGTGTAGTCACTATATTGCTGCTATAACAAATGGCCTCAAGTCAATAGCAACACAGGTAGCTTACCCTACCAAAGCTTCATCTCTCATTTATATTGCTGGAGGTTGACTATATCTCTGCTTCCCTTGGTCTCTGCTGAAACCAAAGATGAAGGAATGATACCTACCTGGGAGAGTGCTTATCACACAGAGAGACATGGCAGAACCACTTGATGGTTCCTAAAGTTACTCACTGAAAACTTAACACATAATTTTTGCTTTTATACTATTTGCCAAAGAGAATAACAGCCAAATACAGGGGCAGAAGAATGAAGAAATAAAATAATGCCACAAAGGGGGAAGTGCAAATAATATGAAGAGTCACAGTCTACCAAAGTGCCTTTGGACAAGACAGACATTGGTTTCCTCGTATGTGAACTAGAGAGATAGGACTGTGTGTCTGTAGGGCTGTGCTTCTCATCCCAGTGTATAATATTTGAGAAACTGAGACAATGTATGTTGGGAAATTTAGGCTGAGATTAACTACTGTCTCTGGAACAAATATATGGAAGAGAAAATTGTTCTGGACAATATGTTGCAATTTCTGTGTCCCAGGTAATTAATTAGTTGCAATGGTTCCTTGAGTTTGCCAGTTTCACAAAGTGGTAAAATAATCTGAGAAAATGATGTCATTTTTTAGGGATGCTAAAATTCTCCATGTCAAACCTGCCACAAGAACAGAGATTCTCCATAGTTAAAAGTACCCCTTGTCTGTCTCTGTCTGTCTCTGTCTCTCTGTCTCTCTCTCTGTCTCTGTCTCTCTGTCTCTCTGTCTCTCTCTCACTCTCTGTGTGTGTGTGTATGTGTGTGTGTGTGTGTGTTGCATGTGAATGTGAGGATGCAAGTACCCCTGATCATATATGCAGATGTTAAAGTGGGAAGTCAGATGTCTTGCTCTTTCACTCTCTTCCTGTAGCCTTGAGACAGGTCTTGGCTAGGCTGCCTGACATATAACATAGCTACAGGTATCTAGTCCCCAGTGCTGGGGTTACAGGTATACATAACCATCCCCAACTTTTGATGTGGGTACTAGAGATTCCAATTCAGGCCCTTATACTTTCACAGTGAGTGCTCTTACACACTGAACCATCACCCCATCTTAAGATATTCCTTTCTACCTTTTTGCAAAGCTCCCATAATGTAAATTTTTGAACCAGTCTTTTCCTTTTACATTCACAAAGATGAAGTCTCTCTGTGTACAGGGGAAGTTGTGTGTATGTTTGTTTTTGTTGATTAGTTTTGTGGTGGTTTTTGTAAGAAAAGCCCCCCCCCCATAGGCTCATGTATTTGAATGCTTGGTCACCAGGAAGTGGACTCATTGAAACACCCCACCTCACTAAGCTTCCAACTTTTGAAAAGGATTTAAAGAAAAGCTTAAGCAGTATAGGAAACCATCAGCAGAAGATTAGAGGGTGTGGCCTTGTTGGAGTGAGTATGGCTTTGTTGGATAACTTATGTCACTATGCTCGGTGTCTCTCTGACTCTGTCTGACTCTGTCTATCTGTCTGTCTGTCTGTCTCTCTCTCTCTCTGTCCCTCTCTCCCTTCCCACTCCTCTGCCTATAGATCAGGATATAGCCCTCAGCTACCGCTCCAGTGCCATGTGTGTGGCCATGCCACCCACTATGATGGTGTTAATAGACTCTGAAACTGTAAGCAAGCTAACTGTGTTCCCTTATAAGAGTTGCCTAGGTCATGATGTCTCTTCAGAGCAATAGAGCACTAAGACAGTTGTTTAGATGTTTTTGTTCTTTGAGAACATCATACATACAATGAAATATAATCATAGCCACACACAATTTCCCCATGCTGGCACCTAGACATCTACTTACCAAGATCATGTCCTCTTTTTTTAAAACAACTAAGTTCATTTAGTGCTGTCTGTGTGACCATGAGTGTGAGACCATCTACTGAAGCATGGGAAGCCTACCAGTAGCCACATTCCAAAAGAAAAAGTATTTTCATCCCTAAGTAACTATCAACTGTCAACAGAGCTGGGACCCCATATATGCTGGAATTTGGGCTGGCTTGATCTCATATGAGTAACAACAACCATGGCATGTCCAGAAGATAGCATTCTACAGCATTCTCAAGCTCTTACATTCTTTCTACCTCCTCTTCCACAATGGTCCCTGAGCTGTGGCTGGCCTGGGGGAGGGTTGATAAAGATATCTCATTTAGGAGACACAGTAATAAACTGTACCTTCAATGCTTATCTTTAGACCCGTAGGTTAGAACAACTTTCTACCTTCATTAGAAAACTTTTTTCCAGTAGATAGTGATGAATATGTACATTCACAACTGGTTAAAATCTGGAGATCAAGAGACTGAAGTATCCAACCCTGAATAGAATATCTCTATCATACCCCCTGTCCACAAGGCTCATGGATCATCATGGGGGTGGGGGTTTTTGCACAGTGGTGTTTTCTGGATATGACAGTAATGCTACACAGACAATCTCACATTGGCTTTGACTGCACACAGCGAAGCCAGCCAAAATTCCAGCATGGATAAGGAAGGGGCTGGCACAGATATGGTGGAAGGGGAATTCTAATGCTCTGTTGGTGGAAGTGTAAACTAGTGAAGTCCTTTTGGTTGCTTGAAATTTTGAGACAGACTCTCAATATTTGTGCTTGGGTGGTCTAGAACTGCTAGGGAGCCAAGTTGGCCTTTAACTCTTGATTCCCCTGCCGAAGCATCACCAGTTTAGGGATGACAGGTATGAGGCAACATGGCTGGCCCCAAATCAATATTGCTAAAGGAATGTGAAAGGAGGAAACAGGAAAGATCTCAGGGGATTATATGGAAATCTGCCTTTGAGACACAGTGGGATCTGTTCTTGACCTTCAGGTACTCTGGGCTTTAGGATAGGAATAAACTGTTGAGATTGGGACAGGAGAGAAAAGTCATCTATGTTGCAAATTGAACTCTATTTATTTGTATACCTAAAGAAGCTGATTTGTAAAATGTATGCTTCAACTTGAATTTTCTCTATTACAATAAAAATGAAGTATTCAAGCATTGTAAAAAGTGACCAAATATCTAATAGAGATAGGACCACAGTAGCAGAGGAAAGCTAACATTATTTCCAGATTTTGTGTACCTGGTGATGGATTTGGGAAGAACTTTGAACGTTTACTTTTCCTGCAGAATAGTCAGCATCTTCCTTTAAAAAAAATAAAGCAAATTATGCACAAGACTACCTCTGGCATAAATGAGCAACATTTAGACATGAGAAGTGGATATTTTTACGTTACTTCAGTGATCTTGTGCAATTCTATACACCTGTATGTTTTTCCATTTGCAAGCTGGCTCAGTAAATATTTGCAATTACAAAGGCTAAGGTACTTCCAAGCAGCCATGAGTGGGGGACTTGGAGACAACAGCCAGATTAAATTTCTCAGTTGGTCATCTTTTTGTTCAGCTTTAGCTGGAGTAGTCCTTTCTTTGATCCATGAAGCTCTCTATTTTATTCAGGGAGGTCTCAGAGGCAGCAGACAGGTGCTGTGATAGATGCCCCTGCACTGGAGAGCAAGTAGAGCTGGAAGAAAAAAAAATGAATGGATTTGCCAAGCCCTTTGTGCAGAATAGAGACCTCAGCTGAAGGAGGCAGGAGGGTGAACCATTCATCTTGGGCTGATCCTTTCTGTTCCTTTCCTGAGTGCTCTAGTGACCTGCATTTTAAGCTCTGTCCAGTGCAGTTTATGAATCTAAATTGGAATCAAGGCTTAGGGCCATGATTTCTCAGGCTCATCACGATTAACATTAGGGTTAGATCATTCTGTCATGGGGGATATGTGCTATTCTATGCATGGTAGATTGTGTGCTTGCATCCCTGGTTTCCACTTCCCAGATGCTAATGGCAACCACCCCTGAGATTACACAACCAAAAAGTGTTTGATACCATTGCTATGGCCCCTTGGGGACAGAGCCACATTCAACTGAGAACCACTGATGGGGAAAATGTGATTTTAGAGACACCTGAGCCAGTCAATTGCCGGCTGTAGGAAGCAGGCATGCAGCTTTAGAATGATGAATGCGTGTGTACTTCATGTTTAAAAGACTGTGAGAGTGATCAAAAGTCTGCCTCTCCCAGGTTAGTAATTACCTCTGTTGTTATTAATTTTCCAAAGCAACGCATTAGAATGAGTCATTCCTATCTCAATCCCTCTGGCATGGCTGATTGATTTTGCTCCCCTATTGTTTCTAATTTCATGTAATGTCTGATTACATAGGGAAGTATTCAATATGATCCTCATGTAAGAGCCCTTACAAATAAGCTTATGCCTCGGCTGTAAGTAGGAGTGAATGAGGGCTTTTATACTACTTCATTGAAATAAGCATTTCACTGGAAGGAAAATGTGTGAACAACTCCACAAATGACAGCAAGGGACAGAAAGTCAGATCAATACTGGACTGAACAATTTTTAACTATGATAAAGATATATGTTTGTGATATTCATTCATTTCTATCATATGGACTAGAGCATCTATTCAATAAAAAATACTTTGAGCAATACCTGTGTTTCTTCTCTCTGAAATTCTTTGAGTGTATCTTGGGGAGTAGATGGCATTTGCTCCCTCTGATATGTATCAAGAGCTCCCTGAACATCTTAGGTACAAAGTTTGACATATACATATTGCAAAAGGGAATAGCCTTTCAGCCTACTGAATGTCTGACTGCATGTCAATTAATTAGGTGGGTGGGTGTCATAGAATAGACCTCTGGTATTCACTCCAAGATGAATTATGATGGCTAGCAAGATGGTTTTGTTAGTAAAGGCACTTGCCATTTATTTTTTTTCTTTTCTTTTTCTTCATTCTTCTCTCATATAATATGTCCCAACCACAGCCTCCCATCCTCCTTCTCTCCTCCCAGTTCCCCCAATCTTCTCTCCCGGAGATCCACTACTTTTCTGTTTCCCTTAAGAAAAGATCAAGCCTCCCAGTGATATCATCCAAACACAGCATAACAAGATGCAACAAGACTAGGCCCAAATTCTCATATCCAGACTGGACAAAGAAACTGAGTAGGAGGAAGAGGATCCCATGAGAAGTAAAAAGAGTCAGAGACACCCCACTCCCAGTATTGGGAGTCCAAGCATTTTACCAACTGAGTTATGCCTCCAGCCTTATACTGGAAGATTTTAATGTTAGACCAGAAATAATTTTTATTGTAAATATGTCCTATATACTACTTGGGTAATACTTTATTTAAAAAATATTCACAGCTATTATTTTGGTTATTATTTAATATCATTCCTTAAGAGATACCTGTGTCTTCTATTTGTTGACATTTTAAATATCATGTAATGGTATGTTCTTCAACCATGGAATTTAACATTGTATTTTCGCTCACAAGGATATAGTCTCTCTCTCTGCTATCCATGAACAAACCCAAAACTCTTCAAATAGTTTCCAAACAGGTGCAGACTTCCTCTCTCTTACTTAATCTCAGATTAATGCTTAATTCATCCAGCGAACTTTTTGTCCAATAACTCCATGCAATGTTCCTTCTCTTGCTTTAAACCTTTTATTATGCTATTCAGCTTATCTCTTTAATTAGCAAATAGTTAAGTATTTTCATGAAAATATTTTTCTTGATGTTTCCCATGGATGGCCATGTGAGTGACTCTACAACATGATATAAGGACTGTGCCCTGTATTTTTTCCAAACTCTGAACAGAATAAGTATTCAAACATGTTTGACAGAGCACATGCCATATGAGTCCCGTGATTATTTTCTCCTGTTGCAATTATGTTGGACTGAAGTGCTTTCAAAGGTGGCAGAAAACAGATTACAGTTGGATTGTAAGCTATTAAGGAGGAACATTTTAAATGTGTTTTGTTGGCTTGCATGGGCCACATAAAGATAAAGTTATCTTTCTCAGAGTCAGGTTTGCTTAGGGAAAATATAATGACATCTATAATTCACAGTTTAACTCTTGGGCACATTATTCTGGCTGATGCCCAAGGTTATGATAAAACGACAGCATCATTTCTCTAGAGAAGCTAGCAATAAAATAAAGTAAGTAGGTCCCTTGAAAAATGCCTCAGTAAGACACATACTCCTATACAATAAGATCTCATTGGGACATCTGAGAATACTTTTATTTTTTGTTTATCCATACTTCTTCTGAGTTATCCTTAAAGTGTCTGATGTGACCTAGAATGTCTTTTCTCAGACTTTCCTTACCAACAGACAGTAGTATTCAATGTCAATATGTTGTGTCCCAAACCCCTGTGGCTAAGATGCTAATTATTTTTCCTAGCCTCATTGAATGTTGGATTTGAAATTCCTGCCTCACCTCCTGTGCCTGTTGTAACACCTAAATCTGACACTCTGAAAGGTGATGTAATTTTCCAGGGCCACACTTTTGGAGAATATATGTGTATCTCATTTCTTTACCAGAACAGGATACAGACAAGAGAGATGCATACTAGGTGTGGTGGCTGCCTTGTGAGAAATTGCCGTAGAAATGGAAGGATTCTGGCTAATTTAGCGTTTCACCTACTGTCTTAGCAGTGGTGCATGGGCTTAGAATTCACATTATTTTCAATGCAGTGTTGTGGGTGGATCCAAATGCCTTTGAATTAGGTTTATAGAAAAATAACACAACTCATCTGGACTTTTCAGAGGAGAATCTCCTGAGGACATGTAGCAGTGCCCTCAACATCCTCAATGGTAGATTATAACTCAGATTGGTTTAAGTGCAAATAGCAAATAATATGTTCTCCTACAAATCTATCCTTTGCACTCCACCTCTTTGGATCTGGATTCAATATTACTTTCAGAGAGGCCCTCTGAGATGACAATAACCACCAGAGTCCTTGAGTTAATTCAATTCTGATTATTCCAGAGAAAGGATATTTCATGTCAGCACCAGAAGAGCTGCTAGAGAAGATTGTCAATAGCCTACAATGGCACAATTATGTTCTTTGATCAATCCTTAGTGAGGAGAAGAGAGTAATCTGATTGGCCAAAAGTGAATCATATAGCCACTACGGACCCAAGATGATTAGGAATTTTCTATTAGGACTATATATATTAAGAAGAAATTGGGAAAGTTGCCACTTTATATCAAAGACATTTTGTTTGTGATGTATATTTGTTTGTTGAGTATCACCTAATCTGGTCTTTTATCTATATTAAACAAATAGTGAAGAAAATCGATACTTTGGCACTAGTTATTTCCATATTTATCTCTAACATTTTCCTGATTCCTATAGGTGTGTGGGACACTTGATCTCTTAAGGATAGTAGTATCCTTAATTGTAAGACTGCTGACCCTCAGAACATCACAACATTCAAAGCCTGAGATCCTAGCAGGATAGTGTAGATTTTAAGAGAATCATGTATGTTCCTTAATTTGTGTATCAAATAATTCAAAGATCTAACTAGAAACTACATGTGGGTTTTGGTGATAAACAAAACAGGAAATGGGCCTATTATGTGCATCCTAGAACTGTGATGGGAAAAATAAAAAATGTAGCCAATAAGAAGAGGATTGTAGAAGAGTTTGGAAGTGACTGTTTAGACTGTTGGGTGGGAAATAGATTTTACACCACAGTGGTTTCCAAAGTATGGCCCCCAGGCCAGCATTATCAATATCCCCTGGAGACTTGTTAAAATGACAAACTCTTAAGCACATTCCCAGATCTAGTGAAATCTAATCCTGCTGTGGAAATTGAGCCCAGAAATCAGTATTTTAACAAGTCCTCCAGGGGATTCCTACACTGACAAGTTGGGCAGCAGAGGTGTTCGAGTATGGCAGGAGAAGGACTCCTGAGGAAGCCATTACTGCCTTCTGGAAATAACGACAGCCTAGAGTCAGATAGAAGATGTAGAGATCAAACCAGACACAGACACATCTAGTACCTACTTACTGGAATCAGTGGGAGAACCTAATACAAGATTGGATGTAGAAATGGAAAAGAGCCATTAACAAGTGGGTTTGTGAGGAAAGAGGCTGCTGTTCCAATAACTTTTTATTCCTCCTTGCCATAAAATTAAAGATCAAACCATAAAGATATGGAAACCCAAGCCTGAGAACAATAGGGGCCAGATGACATCTTTATGAAAAGGCCATGCACTTGGGAGTTTGGTTTCCTTGTCCTCTTGAAGCTTTATTTTTTTCCAAATATAAAAATAGGTACTAATGCTGTTCTTATAAGAACTGTAGTAAGACTAAGAACTGACATCATGGCAATTAGCTGCCTTGCAAACCAAAACTGTTCATGCTGGGAGGACTGAGCAGGACACAAGTATCCATACACCATTTCTGTGGAATTCCACTAAACACTTATCTGTTAGTAGTCAACCACCAATACTCCTTATGCTGGATTGCCTTTAGATGGCTGTAGTTAGTAATTAGAAAATGTTCTTCCACAAAGAATTTTTAAAAAGACTTTATAATACCCTCATGGTGAACAGTGTAGATACAAAGATTAATAAATAATAAATCAATTTTCTGTTCTTGAACAGCTTATAGTTTAACAAGAGATAAAATGTATGTGAAATACAGGAAAGGCAACAATTACAATCTGGAGACTTTTAGAAAACTTAAGAATTTCTAAAGAGCACTGTGTCATTCTTAAAACTTGCTTGTAACTTACAATGCTTTACTAAGCCTTTGAAACCCCCAATGAGCTCCATACTTCTAGAAGCATCATGTCTCCAAAGAGAATGAGCAATGAGAACTTCCTCAGAAGCCCAATGAACATCGAGTCCTATCAGTGAAATTATTAAGGCCACTCCACATAGTTAAAAGGGAGGTTTATTTTGTGGGGTAACTTACAAGTGAAGGGATAGTTTACAGGGTCTGAGAAAGGGCTGGCACAGTCCGGCAGTGTTCTCTGGAGAACTCTGCTTGGTCTACCTCCAGCGTCCAGGGTCCAGGAACCAATAGAGTCAGCAATCCATGTCTGGGTCCTCAGGGTCCTCCCTTCACCCCACCTTGTAGGCGTCACAGTTACTGAAGCCTCAATGGGTGTTATATCCTCCAGATCAAAGCTGGAATGGCTACCCACTACAAAGTCCGGGTCTGAAGTTTTGTTTATTTGTCTGTTTTTGTTTTCTTTTCTTATTGGGTTATTTGATTCTTAGTATTTTTTATTTTATTGACTTATTTCTTCAATACATCCTGACTGATGTTTTCCCTTCCTCCTCGCCTCCCAGTTTCCCCTCCCCTCCCACATCTACTCCTCCTCCATTTCCCTTCAGAAAAGAACAGCCTTCCCAGGGATATCAGCAAACATGACATAGAAAGATACAATAAGACTAGGCACAAACTCTCATATCAAGGCTGGGTGAGGCAACCCAGTAAGAGGAAAAGAGTCCCTAGAGCAGGTAAAGGAGTCAGAGACACCCCCACTCCCACTGTTAGGAGTCCCCCCAAAACACCAAACTAACAACCATTACATATAAGTGGAGGACCTAGTGTAGACCCAGGCAGGGTCCATGATTGCCACTTGAGTCTCTGTGAGCAACCTGTGAACCCTGCTTAGTTGATCTGGTTGACCATGTTTTCCTGGGGATCTCAACAACTCTTGCTCATACAATTCTTTGTGCCACTCTTCCAAGGGGTCCCCTGAGCTCAAAGGGCATGGACCTAATGGAGATCTCCAATTTGGGCTCTTTCTCCATCTAATGTTTGGCTTTGGGTTTCTGTATCTGCTCCCATCAGCTGCCAGAGGAGGCCTCTCTAATGATGATTAGGCTAGGCACCAAACTATGAGTATAGCAAAATATGATTATGAATCCTTTTATTGATATTTTCCCCATGCTACATCTCTGGACTATCCAGCATTCAGTTCCTAGTCATCTAAGTAGTGCTGGGCATGTGCTTCCTTTCATGGTATGGACCTCAAATTAGATCCGTCATTGCTAGGCTTCTTTCACAGGTTCTGAGCCTCTATTGCCCCAGGAAATCTTGCAGGCAGAATAGATTGTAGGTTAAAGGCTTTGTGGCTGGGTTAATGTCCCAGTCGCAACACTAGAAACCTTATATGCTTATAGATATAGTTACCGATGGCTAGTTCTGGCTCCCTATCCTCCATTACTAGGAATCTTCATCAGGGTCACCCTCATAGATTCCTGGGAGTTTCTTCTGCACTAGGGTTCCATATTGGTTCTCTCCCAAATGCCCTCCAATTCCAGTTGCCTCTCCCTGTACTCTCTTCCTCCAACCCTGTCCCCAACATGATCCTCCATGTTCCTATCCCACCCACCCCTAGTCTACCCCAAAATTCTATTCTATTTACCATTAGAGACCTCCTTGTTGTTACTTAGCCTTTCTGGATCTGTAGATTGCAGAAAGATTTTCATTTACTTAACAGCTAATATTCACTTATAAGTGAGTGCATAACATGTTTTACATTCTGCATTCTGTGTCTGGGCTACCTCATTCAGTATTGTTTTTTTTTTCTAGTTCCATCCATTTGCCTGCAAATTTCATAATGTCATTTTGTTAGCAGCTGAATAATATTCTATTTTGTGAATGTACCACATTCTTTTATCCATTCTTCAGTTGAGGGGCGTCTAGGTTATTTCTAGTTTCTGGCTATTATGAATAAACCATAATGAACATAATTGAGCAAGTGTTCTTGTTATAAGATGGAATATCCTTTGAGTATATGCACAAGAATGGTATAGCTGGGTCTTGAGGTAGATCTATTCCCAGTTTTCTGAGGAATCATCATATTGATTCGCACAGTTGCTGTACAAGTTTGCACTCCCACTAGCAATGAAGGAGTGTTCCCCTTGTTCCACATCTTCTCTAGCATGAGCTATCACTTGTGTTTTTGATCTTAGTCATTCTGATAGGTGTAAGATGGAATCCCAAATTATTTTTTACTTTCATTCTCTGGTGGCTAAGAATTTTGCATATTTCCTTAAGTTTTTCTCAGCCATTTGAGATTCCTCTATTGAGAATTCTGTGTTTAGATCTGTACCCCATTTTTAATTGCATTCTTTGGTTTTTGATATGTAGTTTCTTGAGTTCTTTATGTATTGGGGCCCTCTATGGGATGTGGAGTTGGCAAAAATCTTTTTCCTTTCTGTAGGCTCCAATTTTATCATATTGAAGGTGTATTTTACCTTACAGAAGCTTTTCAGTTTCATGAAGTCTCATTTATTTACTATTAAACTTACTGCCTGTGCTATTTGTGTTCTGGTAAAAATGTTGTTTCCTGTGCCAAAGCATTCAAAGTATTCCCCACTTTCTCTTCTATTAAGTTCAGTGTATCTGGTTTTATGTTGAGATCTTTTATCTACTTGGACATGAGTTTTGTGCAGGATGATAAATATAGATCTATTTGCATTTCTTCATGTGTAGACATCCAGTTAGACCATACAGCACTATTTATTGAAGATGCTTTCTTTTTTCCATTGTGTCTTTCTGGACTCATTATCAAAAATCAGGTATCCATATGTGTGTGGATGTATGTCTGGGTCTTTGATTCAATTCTATTGATCAATGTGTCTGTATTTATTACTCTAACTCTATAGTAAATCCTGAAATTAGGGATGGTAATACCTCTGGCAGTCCTTTTATTATTCATGATTGTTTTAGCTATCCTATGTATTTTGTTTTTCAATGTGAAGTTGAGTATTTTCCTTCCAAGATCTGTAAAAAAAAATGTGTGGGAATTTTGATGGGGATTGCATTGAATCTGTAGATTGCTTTTGGTAGGATGACTATTTTTGCAATGTTAATCTTACCAGTCCATGAGCATGAGAGATCATCTTATCTTGTGATATCTTATCCAATTTCTTTCTTCAAAGAGTTGAAGTTTTTATTATACAAGTTTTTCACTTGCTTGGTTGGTGTTAACCCAAGATATTTATATTATTTGAAGCTATTATGTAGGATGTTGTTTCCCTGATTTCTTTCTCAATCCACTTGTCATTTGTAGATGGGAGGGCTACTACTTTTTTTTAGTTAATCTTGTATCTAGCCACTTTGTGGAAGGTGTATATCAGCTGCAGGAGTTGTCTCAGAATTTTTGTGGTTGCTTATGTTTACTATTATACCATCTGCAAATAGTGATACTTTGACTTCTTCCTTTCCAATTTGTATTTCAGTGATCTCCTTTTGTTGTGTTATTGCTCTAACTAGAACTTCAAGTACTATGTTGACTAGATATGGAGAGAGTGTACAGGCTTGTCTTTTCCTGATTATAGGGGCAGTGCTTTGAGTTTCTCTCTGTTTAATTGGATGTTGGCTGTCAATTAGCTGTAAATTTGCCTTTATTATATTTAGGTATGTCCCTGACTATCTCCCAGACATTTATCAAGAAGGTTTTTGTGGGTTTTGCCCAAGGCTTTGTTTTTTGGCATCAAATGAAATAATCTTTTTTTTTTCTTTCAGTTTGGTTATATGGTGGGCTACTTGACTGATTTCCATATGCTGAAACATCCCTGCAATCACTAGAATGAAGCCTACTTGGTCATGGTGGATGATCTTTTTGGTGTATTCTTAGATTCAGTTTGTGAGTATTTTATCATTTTTGCATCTATGGTCACAAGAGAAATTGGTCTGTAATTCTCTTTGTTGAATCTTTGTGTGTTTGAATATCAGGGTGACTGTGGCCTCAAGTTATTCCATAAAGTAGAAACAGAAGGAACATTATCAGATTCATTTTATGAGGCCCATGTCTGAGTTTTAAAGGGGAGACAATTATATTCAACATGACATCAACTAGTATATTAAAAATAATCTCAGGCAATACTTCTGGCACTGAGTATCAAATTTTACTTAAAATAAGGCTGAAAGTTTCTTTTCAGAAGGAGAGTTGGACTGATAAATTTGCTATAGATTTACCTACATCTACAAGTAAGTATTTGGGGGTGAAATAAGGCTGTTTTCCACAAATTAATTGCACCTTGTGAGTGTTTGGTTCACAGCCAAATCTTAAGGTCAGTTGGAAAGCAAGGAGGATATACAGACCTTTGAGAATAGAGCAGTATAGGTTTTTGCTAATTAAGGATTCTACACCACTCCAAGGGGAAAGCCACTACAGGTCTCTATAAGGAATTCTGGGAGCCCTGGGAAGCCTAGAGCATACTAATTACCTCCCACTCTGAGTAGTCACTTCTAAACAGATAAACTTCCTTATACTTCACAATTACAGAAACATTAGAATGCCTTCCTGGACACATCCTATTTTAATTTTCTTGAGTCTCCTGCTTTGCAATAACATGTGTTTTTGGAGCAATTGAAAAAGAAATAAGTACTTGCAAGAACTGACTATCATGCCAAACTAATTATGTTTTCTCTTTTGAAAGTACCTTTTAAAAGAGAAAATAAATATAAGGAAAATAACATAGAGTTGGCCCTCTGTATGCATTTGTTCTGCATTCACAGATATAATCCACTATGGCCTCCGTTTTTACATGTACACCTGTACATGCGCACATATGTGCATACACACACACACACACAGTCTGCTCATGTCCAAGATAGATGAAAACTTCTCTGAATATCTTCATATCTTCAGTTCATAGTGTGCACTCTCCATTTGTGGTGACATTGTGTTCCCCTATATATTGTGCAACATAATGAACTTATCTAGGTCAGAGAACAGAATAGCCACTAGACAGATATAGAGGCCAGAAAATGGTGGCACTCATACCTTTAATCCTAGCATTTCAGAGGCAGAGATCTGTCTGGATCTCTGTGAGTTCAAAGCCACACTGGAACAGCCAGGCATGGTGACACATGCCTTTAATCCCAGGAAGTGATGGCAGGAAGAAGAAAGGCATATAAGGCGTGAGGACCAGGAACTGGAGCCTGGTTAAGCTTTTAGGCTTTTAGTAGCATTTCAGCTGAGATTTATTCTGGATGAGGACTCAGAGGCTTCCAGTCTGAGGAATCAGGATTTGCTGAGGAATTGGCAAGGTGATGTGGCTTTGGCTTGTTCTGCTTCTCTGATCTTTCAGCATTCACCCCAATACCTGGCACTGGGTTTGTTTATATTAATAAGATCTTTTAAGATTCATGCTACCCTTTTTGCTGCCCCTCTCAGTAATATTCCAATGTCCTGGACTTTTCAAATAAGGCTTGCTAGTTTAGGAGCCCCAAAGATCTGCTTGCCTTCACCTCCTAGCCCTGGGACTAGAAGAGCAGACCACCATGCTTGCTTTGCATTTCAAAAAGCATTGCTTCTAGGGTCAAACTCAGATGATCATGTTCATGTACATTTGAATGACTGAGTTCTCACCAAAGCCCCCAGGCAGACTCCTTCTTTGCTGGCTGCTTTCCTAATCCAGTACTTCTTAATTTTTCCCACTAGCAACCCCTTGTCACTTGAGAAATCATACATGACTCCAGGTATATAGGTATAAAAAATAGGTATAGAAGTATAACATTTACTAATATTAACTCATGAAGAATTTTATTTTAAAACAATTCTTTGGTGTGTGTATTATTTAATCTACTTATTAAAGGTGAATTAAATTTAATGTGCTTATTTATTTTTACATGAAAATGAAAACTCAGCTGAATAGTTAATACTGCAGAACATAGTACTTTTCAGAATTGATCTATATTTTGATTTTATGGTCATCAATGCCGAAAACAGACTTTGCATAAATGTGTAGTATAAAATAGCAGAAGTATGATTAAAACATTTCAGAAATTTCTGGAAATGTTGCATTAATCCCAAGTCAAATTTTATTGAATGATGTGTGTGTGTGTGTGTGTGTGTGTGTGTGTGTGTGTGCAACTCAAGGAAGCAATTCATATAGTAATTTTAAAAATCAAGCATTATAATATAATATAATACAAAGGTGCATTAGTTTGATACACTGCTGAAGAGTGACACAGGAAAAATACCAAGTCTGATTTTTATAATTAAGCCATTTGTGTCTCTAGAAGAGGAGAAAACTGTGTGTACAGTCAAAACACTACAGTCCATGAAAAGTTAATCTCAAATCTGTGTGAAGATGTTTCAGGCAGTGTTTGCTGGCATTGTGCGTGGTGTGTTGTGCATAGAGCAATGTGTGCATGATGTGTGTTCATAATCAAGGCAGCACTGAGGTTTTTCAGTGCAAACTGGGTGAGAACTGCCAGAATCACATCAAATTTATTGCACATTGGATTTTGAATCACCCTTTGATCACTGTGTATTCACAAAGCTTTTACTGTTTAAAAAAATCCAACTCCAAATTCACTTATGCAACCCCCACTAGGGGTTAATAATCTATAACCTAAAAAACAAATTTCAAAAAGTATATGTTATGATTAAAGTATATGAGAGGGTATGCCTGCCCAGGCTATACACCAACACTGTGCCATTTTGTCGAAGGGAATTGCATATATGTGGATTTTGATATTTAGAGAAGTCAAAACTAATTTTCTCTAGGTACTAAGGAATTGCTGTTTTAAAGATCAAGGCATGAAACAGACTCATCTTTTCATATGATTATGGCCATATATGGGCTAGTCAGTTTTGAAGTACTGGAACAAAATGCTGGAAATGGCTTACATGGAAGAGGTTTAGTTTGTCTATGGTTTCAGAGTTTTCGGTCTGTGGCCTCTTGGCCATGTTGCTTTGGATAGCACACTGTAATGAATGCATGATGCTTCCAAGAGTGTTGAAATATACTAAGTACTGTAGGCATGTGGTAAAGGGGAAAGTTTGTTTCATAAACCCAGCAAGAAAAGAGGAAATGTCCAGAATCCCAATATCTGCCTTCATAGGCAAGCATCTCTTACCTAAATTATCTAGCTTCATTTCAGTAGGCACTAAGCCCCTAAAATTCTACCACCTCCCAACAGTGCCATGGAATGAGGGTCAAGCCTGTACATGTGAGCCTACAGGGGACATGCTAACATCAAAAATAGCTCAGATACAGTACTACATATGAGACAATGGTGCCAATTGAGAATATTAGGTGCAGAATATATTTTGTTTCCAAGCTTGTCTTGTGCTTTGGAGTTAGATTGAGGAGGATTGTCCATCTAGTCTCATGACAGAAGCAGCACAAGGGGATCCCCAGTGGGTATCAGTTTAGCTCCACCTGTGGCAAAGGAGCCAGTGGTTTTATTAAGCTCATTCAGAATCAGTCCAAATATGAGTACCCAGTGCATAGCACCAAAGGTACTAGGTAATTATCAGAGAGGGAGATTTGGTATCATCTGGTCCAGTTTTGACTTTGATCATAAATATCCTTGAATTGTTAATACTTTAGTTTTTGACTCAAGCCATGCAGTGTATTTGATTTGTTTCTTTATAGGGACATCTTAACTCTGCAGGCTACTGAAAGAGATATGTGCACACCAATCCAGCCACAAAACTTTTGACCTACAATCTGTCTTGCCTGCAAAATGAGTTGGAGAAATGGTGGTATAGAACTTGTGGGAGTAGCTAACCAATATCTGATTTAACTTGAGGTCCACTCCATGATAGAGAACTCATGACAAACACTTCTTGGATAACCAGGACCTAGACACTGGATAGCCCAGAAACCTAGGGTAGAACCAACCATGACTAGTCTTAAAAAAAAATCAATGACATGATTCCTCATGATATTCTGCTATAATCAACTCATAAATCAGAGTCCTGTCAAGTTGTCATCAGAAAGGCTTCCTCTGGCAACAGATAGAAATGGATGCAGAGATCCATAGCCAGGCATTATGTGGAGAGAGTTTAAATTGGAGGTCTCCATTGGGTCTTTTCCCCAGGAGCTCAGGGAATCCCAAGGAAAAGCAGATAGAAAGATTGTAGGAATCAGAGGGGATGGAGAACATTAAGAGAACATAGACCATTGAATCAACTAAGCAAGGAACACATGGGCTCCCAGAGACTGAAGTGGCAAGCACAGGGCCTTCAGGGGTCTGCACCAGGGCCTCTGTGTGTATGATATAGCTGGTAGCTTGGTGTTTTGTGGATATCGAAACTGTGGCAGTTGGTGTATCTTTGACTCTTTTGCCTGTTCTTGGGACTATTTCCTTCCCATTGGGTTGCCTTTTCTTGCTGTACTTTGTTTTGTCATGTTTGGTTGTGTCTCCTGAGGGCCCACTCTTCTCTGAAAGGAGACAGAGGAAGAGTGGATCCTGGAGAAAGGGGAGGTGTGGAGGCGGGTGCTGGGAAGAATAGAGGAAGGGGAAACCGTGGGCCAGATATATTGTTTGAGAGAAAAATCCATTTTTCAATAAAAATCAATAATAAAAATATTTAAAAGGTATTTAGACATTTAGTTTAAAAGACTTTTAAAAGCATTTAGTTTATTTATTTGTTTATTTATTCTCTCTCTCTCTCTCTCTGTTTGTGTGTGTGT
This sequence comes from Onychomys torridus, assembly GCF_903995425.1. Taxonomy (NCBI): domain Eukaryota; kingdom Metazoa; phylum Chordata; class Mammalia; order Rodentia; family Cricetidae; genus Onychomys; species Onychomys torridus. The sequence continues at coordinate 96,822,257 of NC_050445.1, read as the reverse complement.
GTGTGTGTGTGTATGTGAATGCGCATGCCATAGCATGCATGTAGAGGTAGGGGACAACTTGCTTCTCTCTTCCCAACAAGAGGGTCCTAGGGATTGAACTTAGTTTATCGAGCTTGGGGTAAGCACCTTTGTCTGCTGAGTCTTCTCACCAGTGCTAATTTAGAATTTCAAAGAGAAGACTCACTGGTCACTTTATTAGTGAAGGGGTTAAAGACCCCATCCCATGAGCACATATTGAGGTTTATTTTATCAGAAATGTGCTTATCGTAGTAAAGGCAGTAACCAGCATTTGTGAGCACTCATGTTCACATTCTTCAAAGCACTTTAGATTAATATCCTCATTTAATCCCCACAACTATCCCATAAGTAGGTATAATTACATTTCCTATTTTTCATGGTTAGGAGAGAAAAAGCTTACAGTGCTTTAATAGTTGACAGTGACAGGTCTGATGAGTTGTAGAACCCCAAATTGAACATGAACATCTGGATTCCAGCACCTGCCATCTTCAGCCCTTCAGAAGACTCTGGGGTGAGGGTGTGGATTGCTGCTTCAACACTTAAAGGACTATCTAGGGGAAAGACTAGGCTTGTTCTATGTCGATTGGAACTATGTTCAGTCAAGAAGAAATGTCTGAACTTCCAAGAATGGAAGAGACTGTTCTAAAAATCAGGTATCCCCTATACTCAGTAAGAATTCTCAAGAGAATGCAAGCTTGCATAATTGGTATAATCTTTAACACCCCACAACTGTGTGATTTTTTTTTCAGCTTATTTCTCAAGCATGCTCTAAATTAAGAAAGGGCTCTACCATGATGACTTACAAAATTAACATTAAGAACACATTAGAAATGCAACTTATTTTTATTTTACAATAAAGCTTATGATTTATCATAAATGCTAGTATACCATATGCCACCTCCAGTTCATGTTTGAGTGTAAATTATAAAAGTCTATAATCCAAAACACTTTATGCACTTTTATGATCACAGAAGGTTGCCTTGCCTTCCATTCATGATTAATTTCTTTTGATGGCTCCCTCTAGATCTTAGGAAATAATTAAAACTAATGAACAATCTGTAATGGCAGTAATGCAAGGAGCATATTGTTTCCTGTCTGGGTTCCAAGTTTGATCAAAGGGAAGATACACTGAGCTGCTATGACATTGATGTTTGTACTTCCTTTCCTGGCCACCCACTGAGGCCAAATGACAGCTTCAAGGAAGAATTCCACAATTAAGTTAAGTTTTTTATTATTATTATTTTTAGCACTTTATGGGATAGAGTTTGCAAAAATACAATTAGTTAGTGTAACTGCTGTTTCCACAACAGAGATGTGTGCTGTTTTCTCTTACCACTTTCCAGTATTGCAAGTGAAATAATGTTTTCATTAAGTCAGGATGCTTCCTCCCACACATCATTTAAACCCATGTGACTACTGCAGGGGGTAGGGTGTGTAAAAGTTTTCACAAATGACCATTTTATCATATTTCCCATGTTTGGTGCTATATTAAGAACAGATACTGTAAATAATGTTTTATTCAGAGTTCTGCAGTCAAAACAAAGAAGGACTGCTCAGCTTCAGGTTAAGTCAATTGTTTGGGGAGTATGAAGGCTGAATTGTGAGACATTTCTGTAATAGTAGCAGCAAAGTGAGATTTTAGGAGAACTGACTATTCAGTCATCCACTTTCTGTCATGGTTTTATCTACAGAAAGTGTTTAACTTCTTTTTTGTTGGTGTTGATGGACCTGACCTTCAACTCACTTTGGCTTGACCAGCCAAGCCATTGCAGATAATCAAAATAAATTTTTACCTGTTTTTCTTCCTCAAATTAAAAAATATCATACTCATTGAAGTTATAGCCAAATTGAATTAGTTTTTTATATTGGCTACATGTGAGAGTTAGATGAATGTGTGTGAGTGAGTGAGTGAGTGAGTGTGTGTGTATGTGTGTGTGTGTGTGTGTGTGTGTGTGTGTGTGTGTGTGTGTAGAGAAGGGGGAAGTGAGTCATTTTTAATTGCTCTTGTATTTGGATCCTTTCATGGAACTTTGAGTTTCTTCTCTATTCCATTTCTACTTTTTTCTGTTTAATGACTCCAAGTGGAAAGAAACCTGATATGGTCCACAAGAACTTGTTCAATGACAGGAGAGAGTTTGGGGATGTTGTTCAATCATCCAAGTTTGCTCCAGTTGCTGACAGATGGCTGAAAGTCTGACACTTTAGCTCTAGGACCTGAAGTCAGAAAGAACCTTTAGGTTAGATTTTTCAATCACGATTTTCTCAAGGGACCTGTTGAAACTGAGAAGCTTTTGTAGAGCAAAGGACATGGTCAACAAGACAAAGCGACAGCCTACAGAATGAGAAAAGGACTTCACCAACCCCACATCTGACAAAGGACTGATATCCAGAATATATAAAGAACTCAAGAAATTAGACATCAAAATTCCCAACAGTCCAATTAAGAAATGGGCTATAGAACTAAACAGAGAATTCTCCACAGAGGAAGTTCAAATGGCTGAAAGACATTTAAGGAATTGCTCAACATCCCTAATTATCTGGAAAATGCAAATCAAAATGACTCTGAGATACCACTTTACACCTGTCAGAATGGCTAAGATCAAAAACACAGAAGACAGCTTATGCTGGAGAGGATATGGAGCAAGGGGAACTCTCCTCCACTGCTGGTAGGAATGCAAGCTTGTACAGCCACTTTGGAAATCAATATGGTGCTTCCTCAGAAAATTGGGAATCCATCTCCCCCAAGACCCAGCTATAGCACTCTTGGGCATATACCTAAGGAATGCGCAATCATACCACAAGGGCATTTGCTCAACTATGTTCATATCAGCTTTGTTTGTAATAGCGAGAACCTGGAAACAACCTAGATGCCCTTCAACTGAAGAATGGATAAAGAAAATATGGTACATATACACAATGGAGTACTACGTAGCAGAGAAAAACAATGACATCATGAGGTTTGCCAGCAAATGAATGGATCTAAAAAAAATCATCCTGAGTGAGGTAACCCAGACTCAGAAGGACAAACACAGTATGTACTCACTCATAGGAGGATACTAGATGTAAAACAAAGATGACTAGACTGCTACACAACTCCAGGGAGACTACCTAGAAAACAGGACCCTAGGAAAGACCCAAGGATCACCCAATGACATAGAAATGGATGAGATCTACATGAACAACCTGGATGACAGTGGGAGTAATGAAGGGCAAGATGTGAGGGAAAGAAAGCTTAGGGGAGCAGGAGATCCCAGCTGGATCAAGAACAGAAAGGGAGAACAAGGAATAACAGACCATGAGAAATTATGACCACATGAAAACAGGAAGAGGCAGAGTACTGGAGAGGTCCCCAGAAATCCACAATGATACATCCTCTGTAGACTACTGGCAATGGTCGAGAGAAAGCCTGATCTGACCTAGTCTGTTGATCAGATGGCTAAACACCCTAACTGTCGTGCTGGAACTCTCATCCAATAACTGATGGAAGCAGATGCAGAGATCCTCAGCCAGGCGCCAGGTAGAGCTCCAGGTGTCCAACTCTTGAGAAAGAGGAGGGTCTGCAAGATCATGAATTGTTGAATCCAAGATTGCAAAAAGCACAGGGACAAATAGCCAAACGAATGGAAGCACATGAATTATGAACCAAAGGCTGTGGAGCCCCCAGCTAGATCAGGCACTCTGGATAAGTGAGACAATTGAATAGCTTGATCTGCTTGGGAGGCACCCAGTCTGTGGGACCAGGATCTGTCCTTAGTGCATGAGCTGGCTGTTTGGAACCTTGGGCTTACACAGGGACACTTTGCTCAGTCTGGAAGGAGGTGATAGGACCTGCCTGTACTGAATCCACCAGGTTTAAATGAATTCCCAGTGGTGCCTTGATCCTGGAGGACATGGGAATGGAGGGGAGGGGCTGGGGAGAAGATAGAGGTGGGTGCGGGAGGGGGGAGGACAGGGGAACCCATGGCTGATGTATAAAATTTAAAACACATAATAATAAAGAAAAAAAATATTAAAAAAGAGAGAGAGAATGAAGTTCTTTCTCCAAAATTTTCAGGGTGACTCCATCTTGTGTCTTTATTGTGGAGGCTTAAGATCTCAATAATGGAAATGTTCAGCTTCTCTATCTCTACCTCCATTAGGTCAGAACCTGCCCTCGGGGAAGAATCTCACACCTAGAGTATGAAAGATGGTTTTCTTTGAATCTTCTAATTCATTGAGGGATAAAATATTGTGGGTAATTCAGTACCATTCTCTGGGAGTATGATATAATTCTCACGCTTTGTTATTGGGCATGCTATGTAGTCTGTTTTGGCTGATGGAAAATTGGTAATGCAAAACCAAGTCTAGAAAGTTCTTACACAGCTGTGCTTATTGTATTGATTCTAGCCATCTTCATGAAATGGCCACATCTAAAGTGACTTGTGGTAAATCTTGATTGACTGCTTGATTGGCCTAAAAGACACCTAGGAGACTAATAAAGCACACCTTTGTGAGGGTTAAAAAGCATAAAGTGGTGCTCTCCACTGCCATCCCAACCCAGATGAGTCAAGACTTACAAGAAATAACATATGACTTAACTTTATGCCATTAGGTTTTGTGTGTTTAAATTTTTTAATAGTGTAGATCCATTTTTGGAAGAAAAATACTGATTGAACCCAATAACGAATCAACTTATTTAGTTGAAAAACACTCCAACAAATTTACAAAATATTTTTCACCAAATTTGTCAAGATTTTTTCTTTCAAACTAGATTACTCAGTGTCCCTAAATCCAAAATTCCAATTTTTCCCTTTCCTATCCATTTATTCACTTGACTTTATGGCTTCATATTTTTTTTCTGAAAATTCCATAGATAAGTTCAGAAAGTTGAAGCATGATATTTTACCTTGCCAGTGTAAATTCTCTTTGGAATTCCTTTAAAACTCATCTGCTGTCCAAGGGCACTGTAGGTGGTTTGCATAGCCACAGAGGGTGAAATCCATTTCCAGATGTCCAACACAATGGGGCTGCTGTAGGATTACAGAAGCAAAGGAATAGACTTTATGAGGGTGGGGAAAGAGCTGACTTCTGAATATGTCTAAATTGGAGATACTTTCCTCCAAAAAAGAAACAGAAGGAGCCTGATACAGACACATACACATAAATGGGAACTCACTTCAAAACCGATCTTCGTAGAACTCCATCTGTTGTTGAGGCTCACATGAAAGAAATGGAAACATTACAGTGTATCTAAATTGAAAATCAAGATGTTTTTAGCCTCTTGGTCCAGATGTATTCATTCTCCAAATGGGTCCTGCAATTTGAGATCAGAATACAGTCTGCAATCAACTAAAGATCATAGGAAGAGATATTGACTGTTGTGTGTGCTGTATTCTGATTTCTAGGGTGACCCTTTGTTGTTTATTACCCATGTCTTTGATGAGATGAGATCCAGCAGATGTTAACTGCACCAAATTAAGAGCCAGTCTTCCAGTGTTCAAACCTTGGATCTATTCTGTATTAGTTTTTTAAGGATTGTTATCTCCTACAGGTTCTTGTGTTTAAACCTTAGTCCTCAATGTAGCTATGGGGTGTGGGAGGATTTTTAAGAGGTGGGGCTTAGTGGAAAGTAATTAGGCTGTGAGGGTGATAGTACTGATCTCTTTGAGTGGGGTTTACCTCACTGGTGTAAAACCATTCATGCAAGAGTAGAGGAAGGCTACCATACATGCAAGGATAGCCTCTTCTGCAATAGCCATTTCTTTTTCTACTTTCTCTGCAGCATTGTGTTGAATCATATGGAGTGCTCACAGTGGTGCCAATACTATTTAGGTGTTCCAATCACTAGAAAAATAAGCCTCTTTATGAAGAACACAACCTCTGGATTTTTTTGGGGGGGGGGTAGATTGTGGGGTGGTTTTGGGACAGGGTTTCTCTGTGTAGTTTTGGTGCCTGTACTGGATCTCACTCTGTAGGCCAGGCTGGCCTGGAACTCACAGAGATCTGCCTGGCCCTGCCTCCTGAGTGCTGTGATTAAAGGTGCCACCACCACTCTGCCAACCTGTGGTATTTTGTTAACCAAGCTAAATAGACTAAGACCACAGGAAACTGCTGACAAGTTATACAATTTTTTTTTGCTTTTGTGACTATGATTAAATTAGTTTATAAAGATATATAGCTGAATAATGTAAAATATTCACAAGAGTAATAGAACACACTAATTAAGAATGCTATTATTATTATTATTCCTGTCATTGCAGTTATTGTTCATATTTTGGTGGCAAACACTAAATTTTTCTGAGGAACTGTTTTTCACCCTTTGCCTCATTGATATCAGGTGTCAGCCCTCTCCTTCCAGCCTTAATAATCAGATCCACTATCATTTCTGGCTATAGTGAGTGACATGGATTTGAGCATGTGGTGCAGGCTAACCAATGAGGTGTCATCATTAGATTTGATGGTTGTTTCAGAGATATGTATTTCCCCTTGTACTGTACATCATCTTATAAGAAAATGAGCTGTGATCATTAAAAATGGAAATCCAAGATATCTACAGCAGATCCAGAATGAGTACATTTAAAAACCATAGTTTAGGAGCTAGAGAGGTAGCTCAGCAGTTAAGACAGTTTACTGATCACACAAATAGGGTGTTCATAACATCCTGTAAATCTAGCTCCATGAGATCCAATGCCTTTTTCTGGCCTCTGTGGGTACCTGCATATAGTTGTATGTGCATACAAATGTGTGCACATGCATGCACATATGCTCACTTGAGTGCACACACACACACACACACACACACACACACAATTCAAAATAAGGTTAAAAAACACTTTAAATTCTTGTGGAACCCAATTTTTTTTTTTTTTTTTTGTGTGTGTGTGTGTGTGTGTGTGTGTGTGTGTGTGTGTTTGACATGTCTATGGCTACTTTCTATTTTGCTTGAACTAGTGCAAGTTGCATTTAACATGCTTTCTAGTTGGTTTTATAGAAAATTTTATTTAAACTTTAATTTGTGTCTTGAAAGTTTTAGTGGAAATTTTGGTTCTTCCAGGTCAAACATGAGTGAGCAAACATTAATTAATCAAAAACAGTGATCTCATTCAACTTAAACATCCAGGAACTGTTATCACAGAGGATTTTTCACTTTTATTTTGTGGGAATTGGGGTTATGACAGCTTACAGTAAATAATAATAATAATAATAATAATAATAATAATAATAACCTTTTTCTTCTGCCCTGAGTTATTCATCAAACCAAGGTGAATCTCAGCATTTATGAAACATAAAAATAGCAAATAAAAGAAAGCAGCTTTGATTTTCCCCTCCCATAAGACTTATTCTGACAGCAACTCAACAAAATGGATAATGGAAATAATCTCTTATCACAATAACTTAGTTTCCATGGTTTGTCCTGTTACTACAGAAGGTTACTCATTTTGCCAAAGACTGGGAGATACAGAATTTGAAATCGTACAAGCAAAAGGACAGAAAGGGTTCTAAGCACAGGAAGCCGGAGGGGAGGTGAATCTTGCCTCACGTGAGCTAATCCTATGTGCAAGCCCTTTGTCTTCATTCTCATTTCTAAAAGGGTTTTTTTCTCCCTCTTGGACTCCTGTTCCTTACACCCAGAAAGCATCTTTATTAGCTTTTCTGGTTAAAGTCCCATCTCCATGGCACCAAGAGTGCTGTAGCTCTCAGACCGAGCCAATCACAGTTTCCTCTTTCTAGCATAGCCGCAGTGATTGGTCTAGGCTGTATTCATATGAAATAAAGTGAACAAATCACAACTTAGCCACAGGACTGTCTTTTGTAAGTGCCTTCTGGAGGGAAGAGCATGTTAAGATCGGAGTCCAGATCTGCCTGAAGCCACAGACAGAAACAGATGGGCAGCAGCCATGAGTAAACATTACCACTGAAAGAGGAGGAAGTCAAAGTGTGAGAAGGCAGTGTTGGCATATGCACAGCCTTAGTTCTGAGAGTTTCTGAAGGCAGCATTGTCTGCCTCCCCATGATTTATTATGTAGGCAAATAAATACACTTTCACTTTTTGCAACAGAGTCTTGAGGTGTCAGCTGTGATGTGCAATAATGGAATTGTCTTGGGAGATAGCATTCTCCCACTATCAAAACAGAAAGAAAAAAAAAAAACTAGACAAGCGAAATTAAATTAATTATTTCTTATTTTCCTTCCAACTTCTGAGAACTTGTCTTCGGTGATCTCGTGTATCTATGAGCTTTGCTTACAGGAGACCCTGTAGGTTTTTATCTTGGTGGTCTCAGAAAGATAACCCTCTGTGGTGGAATTATATTTGTGCTCTAACAGAAGGAGGAGCTAGCCAGTACTTCACCATAGAGGTCTGGAGGTCTGTACAGACAGGAAGTGACAGAGATGGGCAGAGAGAGGAAGTGATGAGACAGGGTGGAAAGAGGCACTCACTCTCTTTCAGTGGAAGATTTTATAGGGGTAAGAACTAGTGGCTTGCTGCTCTGCCTCTTTGATCTTTCAGCTTTCACCCCAATGTCTGGCTCCAGGTTTTTTATTAGTAAGACTGTTTAGCAATTTGTGTCACATCCCTCAAAGCTCTGGGGAAAAAAAAACATGAGAAAGGAGGAACTGTAAATTTTTTTCAAGTGACTTCTCTATTATAATGACTTACTTAGTAGAAAGACATTCCTCCAAGTAACATCTTCTCGAGCTTCCTTGTGTCTCTTTAACCGAGTGGGAAAGCACTCAGTGGAGGACACGGCTTCAAAGACAAAAACAAATGGCATGACTTCTGTAAGAGGAAAAGAAAGGAGAGGAAGAAATAGTTGTGAAGGTTGTAATCTTGGGCCAACTAAAGACCTGAGAGTTACCCAGAACCTTGCAAAACACTCATATTCTCCTGCCTGGAACATGACACCAATATAATAGTCATTGCTTAGGACAGAAAAATGAATACTTTATCTTAGGAAATGAAATGCACTTAGGGAAACACAAACTCTAGAGGGAATGTGGAAATAAAGATGGTAGAGAAATTTTAAGCATCTGAGCAAACATGAAACATAGTCTAACTTCTAACTTCCTGGCCATAAAGCCTCACACAAAGACTGATCTTTACCAAATCCCTTTGCCCTACATGTCCTAACTTCAATCAAAAAGCTAAACAGCATGTAAAATCCAGAACATGGGCAGCATGAAGAAGAAAAAGACTCATCAGAAACAGCCTTAGGTAAGTCAGAGTTGTAGAGGTTAGCAGCTAAACATTGGATGTAACTCATTAATAGGATATAGTACCTACTAGGAAAAAAACAGGTTGGAAATATAGAGAGAAAATATAAGAAACAAAGAAACAATAATCAATCCAAGGTGCAGTCTAGGAAAGAATATGTGAGTTGAAAGTTCATTAAAAGCCTTTAACACCAGCTTTGTTTTGAAGGTAATTTTGCTGGGTATAAAATTGTATAGGTTTGCAGAAAAAATTTCCTTTAGCTACTCTACATATTTCATGCCATGATGCCATGATCTTCTAGCATAACATATATATATATATGTGTGTGTGTGTGTGTGTGTGTGTATATAATGTGTGTATATATATAGTGTGTATGTATATAGTGTGTATGTATATACCATCATATAATTAAATTATATCTTGCTGTATATCTTACATATGTCAACATATTTTCATTTTAAAAAGAAAATAATACTAACCACTGTTGATAATTACAGCATAAAGATAATTGAAAATGAATAATAACAGAATCACATAAAATGAGACTAACTAATTGACTCTGTTATAAAGTTGTTTCCACTACATTTTCTTGAAGATAAACTTGAATTAACACTGTGTATTACATAGTACATATAGAGCTTCACTTTGGGAAGTGAAAATGTTCAAAATGGTTATACAATAATAAGAATGTAGTAAATGCTACCAAACATGCATCTGAAATGGTTAAAATTATAAACTTTATAATAAACATAACACAATTTTATTAAAAAGCATGTGAACTCTAGAGCAACAGCTAACTTCAAAAGAAGTTAAATTTACTTTATGAGAGAAAAAACAATTACAAAATGCTCAAAATCAGAGAAGATAGAACAGGAGGGACAAAAATAGAAATAAAACATAGAATTAGAATTCTATTAGTAATTGCTTTAAGTATAAATGACCTAAATTCACCAAAATAAAAGAGACTGTCTATGAAGGTTAAAAATAAAACAAAACCAAAGTAAGACCCAGATATACTGTTCATAAGAAATCTACACTAAGACTTAAATGAGTTACAAATAAAAGGATGAAGAAAGGCATACCATACTAACACTGATTAAAAGGAAGATACATTGGTTTCAAACAAGGAAGACTATAGAAAGGGTGGAGTGTATCACATAATGACAGAGGATTCAGTGTTCTAAGAAAACACAATCCCTTTTAGACAAATTCCTAACATGAGTCTATCAAGCCAGATATATTGAGTAACATCTATAATTTTAGTATTTGGGTAGCTGTGGCAAGCATATAGCATAATCATCATCAGAGAGGTTTCATCCAGCAACTGATAAGAGCAGATACAGAGACCCATAGCCACAGATTAGGTAGAGCTTGGGGAATCTTTGGAAGAAGTGGGGAAGGATTGTTGGAGACAGAAGGATCAAGAACACCACAAGAACACAGAATCAATTAACCAGAGGTCATAGGGGCTCACAGAGACTGAACCAACAATCAGGGAGCCTATGTAGGTCTGACCTAGGTCTTCTTCATACATGTTATGGTTGTGTAGCTGGGTGTTCTTGTAGAACTATTTTTTTAATTTTATAATTAATTTAATTTTACACATCAGCCACAGATTCCCCTGTCCTCCCTCCTCCTGCCCCCCCAACATTCCCCCAATCCACTCCCCATTCCCATGTCCTCTAGGGCAAGGACTCCCCTGGGGATTCAGCTCAGCCTGGTGGATTCAGTCTAGGCAGGTCCAGTACCCTCCTCCCTTCACCCAGACTGAGAAAAGTATCCCAGCATAGGCCCCAGGCTCCAAAAAGCCAGCTCACTAAGGACAGGTCCCAGTCCCACTGCCTTGAAGCCTCCTGAACAGTTCAAGCTAATTGACTGTCTCATTTATCCAGAGGGCCTGATCCAGTTCCATGGGGGCTCCTCAGCTATTGGTTCATAGTTCATGTGTTTCCATTAGTTTGGCTATTTGTCCCTGTGCTTTTTCCAATCATGGTTTCAACATCTCTCACTCATACAATCCTTCCTCTCTCTCTCACCGATTGGACTCCCAGAGCTTCACCTGGGGCCTGGCCATGGATCTCTGCATCAGCTTCCATCAGTCATTGGATGAGAGTTCTATCATGACAGTTGAGGTGTTGGGCCATCAGATCACCAGAGTAGGTCAGTTCAGGCTTTCTCTCGACCATTGCCAGTAGTCTATTGTGGAGGTATCTTTGTGAATTTCTGGGGACCTCTCTAGCACTTTGCTTCTTCCTATTCCCATGTGGTCTTCATTTATCATGGTCTCTCTTTCCTTGTTCTCCCTCTCTGTTCTTGATCCAGCTGGGATCTCTGCTCCCCTAAGCTCTCTTCTTGTGGAACTCTTAACAGTAGGAGTGGGGGTTGTTTCTGACCCTTTTGCCTGCTTTTGGGACCCTTTACCTCCTACTGGGTTGCCTCCTTCAGCCTTGATATAAGGATATGTACCTAGTCTTATGGTAACTTGTTATGACATGTTTGGTTGATCACACTGGGAAACCTGATCTTTTCTGAAGGGAAATGGAAGAAGAATTTATCTAGGGGGAGAGGGCAGATGGGAGGAGGAACTGGGAGAGTGGAGGGAGGGGAAACTTCAGTCAGGATGTAGTATATGTGAGAAGAATAAGTAGAAAAGAAAAATTAGGGGAAAAAAACTAAAGGAAATCCTGGACTCCATAGAAAATGTGTCTAAATAAATAAGTAAGCAAATAAATAAATATATGTCAAAATACATAAGACATAGGCTGGAAGAAATAGACAAATTCATTATAGTAGTTGGAATCTTCAACACTCCTCTGTCAATAAATCATAAATCAAGCAAGCAGAAAATCAGTATGGATATGTGACTGGGTTAACAGCATCAGGAGACTTACTCTAATTAGAATTTAAAGATTGCCCCATTTGAGAACAGTAGAATAGACATTTTTTTCACGCTCACAGGGGATGTTAAATAAGACCAGGCACTCTGTGGACCATGAAAGATACCTGTAAAGAATTATGCACATCATATGGACCAAGTTCTCAGACCGCAGTGGAGTTAAGCTAGAAATCAGTAACAACTGGAAAATCCCCCCCCCAATATCTTAGAATTAAGCAATGTGTTTTAAACAACATATGGATACAAGAGAAATGCTCAAATATTCTAAACTAGGGACTAGTAAGATGGGTTAGTTGGTGCAGACTCTTTCAGGCAAGCCTCATGACCTGAGTTTGAGTGTAGAAATCCATGCAAAGGTCGAAAAGGAATGCTGGCACCACAGAGTTATCCTCTGACCTTCACTAGCATGCCATGGCACACCAAGAGCTCCCCGACACACACAACCACCATAATATTAATAATAAAATTTGAGTTTTTGTTTTTTGAGACAAGGCATCACTATATAGCCTTGGCTACTTGCTGTTTAGACCAGAGTGTTTACAAAGTGACTTCAAACTAAAGAAGATCTGCTTCTTCTGCCTCCCAAGTGCTTTGAACCACCACGATACCCAGCCAAAATTAAGTCTAAAAAAATTAAGCTAAATGAAAATAAATATTATCAATTTCATGGAATACAACATAGAAACACTTAGCCAGAATTATATAATATTAAATGCACATATGAGAAAAGAAGAAATGCATATAACAATAATCTGAAAATCTACCCTAGGAAACTAGAAACTGCCTTCAAACAAGGAGAATAATAATAATAATTTTTTAAAAAGCTGTCTCCAAAATTTGACTCCTAGGTTTATCTTTCTGATTAATATCACTGTTCCTCTATAGTTCCAAGCTAGGAAAAATATTCAGCATTACCTATGCTTAGTCAATGGTGGTGTGATTCCTGACTAAATCTATTCAAACCAGAGGTGATATGCAAAACTGAAAGCTGGGCATGGCTAGATTTGATCCACCTATATCCCACATGTATGTACACACACACACACACACACACACACACACACACACACACACACACACACACACACTGCTCTGTCTCACAGCCAAGAAATGCTGCCACTTTACTTATATGGTCCCACCCAATTCTGAGATTTAGCTCCTGACTCTCAAGCATTGCTCATTCCCAGACTCTGCTCGGGGATGTCACCTTGTTAGGATTTCATATGCTTTTTTTATTTATTTATTGCACTTTGCAAATGGTAAATCAGATGTTCACTTGTAGAAACATCTCACAGTCATTCTTTTTATAGGTAAATCAACTTAGAAAATTGGCTTTCAAATCGGAGGCCCATCTGTTTGGCTTAAATAGTAATCATAGAAAAGCTAGTGGTGTTAATTAGCAAGTCTGCCTCAATAAGAGGAACAAAAATGATTTTCATTAAAATAGTACATTTCCTAAGCTTTTTGCTCACTTTGCAAGCAAATAATTTTAGAGTTCCTCTGTCAGGCAATGTTCTTTGCTTTTAATTATTAACAGTAGAGATTTAAGTTAGATATAGCAAACTATTGCCTGCTGGGTGGACTCATAATTGCTAAGATGTGTTAGTAAGTTTCCTTCATTTTTGAAATCATGAAACCCTCTACTGTGGAGATCGCCTTCTAATAAACCCACACTGCTTGATGACTGTCCAATTTATAAAGCCTATAAAACATCAAGAAATCTAATCTGTAGTTTCTAGTAACAGTAACCTCCATTTATCAATTAATGCCTACTCTGCTTATACTAACTCATAAATTTCATGGCAGTGCTTCTACAAGTGGTAAGCATTGTTGTCTCAATTTAATAGATGTATAAATAAATTTGGAAACGTTATTAAGTTCTCTGCCTAAGATAAAAAGCCAAGTCAAATAAAGTGTATCTGACTCCAAACACCATACTGTTCTGAGTATAATGACTCTATTAGGACTTCAGTTTGAAGAACAACTATTTACTAAATACCTATGTGCCGGGCCACAACGGAGATGTTGCAGGTATAGGAGATCTTGTTTGGATGCTTTGCATTCAGTACAGCTAAAATGGTTTTTGTTCCTAAGAGTTTAGAAGACTGTGCTAACTGGAGGCTCTGAGAACAATGTGGGGGAGGTAGGGTGTCAACCCAAATTGCATCACTCTTCTTTTTACTTTAGACCAGTGGTTCTCAACCTTCCTAATGCTGCAAACTTTTAATACAGTTCTTCATGTGTGGTGACCCCCCAGCCATAAAATTATTTTGTTGCTACCTCATAACTGTAATTTTGCTACTGTTAAGAATAGTAATGTAAATATCTCATATGCAGGATATCTCATATGTGACCCCCAAAGGGATTGCTACCCACAGGTTGAAAACTACTTGTCTAGACTGAAATGTTTTTGTATATGGCACAAAAAAATGGGGGGTATTAAATATGAGAAGGTTCAAAGAAGTTGAAAATTCATTTCCATTTGGTCAAAGGAACCAGAAATTATACTTAAACTACTGGAAATGAAATTTCATTACTGGCTCCCTTTGACTAGCCTCAGTCCAATATTGAAGTAATGGGAGTTCCTTTGCTGAAATAGGGTCTCTTTCTAGACAAGTCATCATCATCAATGATTAGGACAATTTATATTATAAAATTGTAAAACTAGTTTAGAGAGTCTCCATCCCTGAGAAAAGAAAATGTTCCATCACTAAATTGGACTAATTGCTGGGTTTGGCAGTTTCCAGGAAAATCTAACTTAGATAAAATTTTCATAATTTTAAGCTTTTCTTTGCCAAATTTTTGCAGCTTTTTTGCACCTGCTATTGCTTGTCTACTGGTGAGTGTGAGCTGGTAACAGACAAAATGACTGAGCAGCAAGCAAAAGTTACGGCAAACAGCCAATCACTTGATTCAATGGTGTGGCTTTTCATGGCTGTGTTTTTGTGTTTATGATTTTATATTGTGACATAGAATAGAGCCACCCTTTCTGTCTACAGTCAGCCATAGAATTAACTGTATCAATATTTCATAATGCTCTATAAATACTAGAATAACTTTCAAATGTTCTATGTGTAGGCATTCTCTTTCAAGGCCATAGAGAAGTGCTACTTAGTGGCCTGTTCAGACTTCCTTCTGGTAGCACCCAGGGCCACCAGCCCAAGGGTTGTATGGCCCACAGTAGTCTGGGCAACCCCCAAAGCAATCATCAACCAAGAAAATGCACTAATGGCTTGCCCACAGGCCAATCTAGTGGGAACATTTGCTGAATCAAGATTCCATTTAGGAAAATGACTATAGCTTGTGTCAAGTAGCCAGCACATATCCAAATGGAACTTAGTATTTGCCAAGCAACTATTGAGTCTTTATGTTATTCCCTATCCTGAGATTCATTCTTCCTTGCACATAAGCTTTTGCTGACCTTCTAGATGGAAACAGGTTCCTCAGCAGAACTTCGCTTCATGAATTTGTAACACAAACCATTAAGTTTCTTCGCTGATAGAGAATCAGGTAATAATGAGCCCAGTCATGACCTCTAACTATAAGTTAGCCACTGGCTAAGTGAGGGAGGGCTCCACACTAAGGACACTGCAGTTTTAATGAGCTCCTAATTATTCAGTCCAGTGGGCTCACTAGTCTCCTATGCTTTTTGTAGTTTCTAGATCATTTAATATTTATTAAGCTTTCCCATCCCCAATTTCCAACCTACTGATAACTTCCTACTTTTGAGACCATTAGTCTAGTCACTGGCTCCTTATAGTCCCTTCATGGGGTAGTAAATTCTCATCTCACTTCTCCTGCTCTCCTTGTATGGTCCCATCTAATGTATGCCCTGTCTATTTCTGTCCTCTATGCCCTGTATCCTAGTGCTCCAAAAACCACATCAGCAATCAAACATCCCGTTTGAGCTCCAAGCCAGTTTCTCTACTTACCCACTAGATGTCTCTACCTGAATGTCCCAAAGTGAACAGGTTCTAATTGAATATGTCTCAGTGAACCTCCAGTCTTAGTTCCTTTTGTATTTCTCTAGAGATCCATGATCAAGGCAACTCTTAGAAGAAGTTGTTTATTGAGACTTACAGGTTCAGGGGCTCAGTTCATGGCCATCATGGCCTGGAGCATGGAAGCAGGAGGGCAGGCATGTGCTGGGGCAGTAGCTGGAAGCTTATATTCATATTCAAAAGTAAGAGGCAGAGAGAGCTACCTGGAATGGGGTGGACTTTTGAAACCCCCAAGCCTGTCCCTAATTACATACTTTCTCCAAGGCCACACCTCCTAATCCTCCCCAAATAATTCTATCAACTGACACCAAGAATTCAAATATATGAACCTATGTGGGCCATTCTCATTCAAATCACTGTATTTATCTCTTTTTAAATTCTTCTTCCTCCTGTGTCTTTATTGATGGTGACAAAAATGTTAATGATGATGTTATTAATGACTATTAATAAGAAGGAGAAGGAAGATAAAATAATTGTGTGTGTGTGTGTATATATGTATGTATATGCAGTTCTAAGTGTTTTATATGCTAAATCATTTAGTTCTGATATCACTTATGTTTTGGGGGTAGATTTACTATAGTGCTCTTACATATAAATGATGGAGGCAAAGAGAGCTTGAGTAACTTACTAAAAATTACATGTCACGACACAAGCTCGTAGCTCTTGATTTCACTGGTATACTATTTCTATCTCAAAAATACATGGTAGCACTACCCGTCCTGTTAGCTGCAAATGAGTCTAGATAACTAACTCTTCCTCATTATCCAACTGGCCACCAATAGAAACCTTTATACTCTTAGGAAAAATGTCTTCAAGGAGAGGAAAAGAGTCTTTCTGTTTTGCTAAAGTTATGCAACATGGAAAATGAAAGCATTTAGTTTTTCTTTGTTTTTTTTTTGTTTGTTTGTTTGTTTTGTCAGAGCTGAGGACCGAACCCAGGGCCTTGCACTTGCTAGGCAAGCGCTCTACCACTGAGCTAAATCCCCAGCCCCTTTTTTCTTTATTTTTATTTTATTTTATTTTTTGAGTTGGGGTTTCTCTGTGTAGCTTTGCGCCTTTCCTGGAACTCACTTGGTAGCCAAGGTTGGCCTTGAACTCAAGTGCTGGGATTAAAGGTGTGCACCACCACTGCCCGGCCCAGGCTGGGATTTCTAATCCTACTTTTTAGTGTCATAAAATTTTTGTTCTGTGCTAGAATAACCCAGATTGCTTGAGGATAGTGGTTCAGAACACAGATGAATTCTGAACTTGAACTTACACAGGGTAAAATACACTAGTCTCATTCTACAGAACACTTTTTCTTTAACACGGAATGCAGACCAGAAGCTAGAGCCCTCTGTAGTCATTAAATTCAATTTCAGGTAGGCTCGGGATCACAATACAAGTAGCTTTGCCTTATTAATAAATACTCTTGGTCATGGACAGTGAATTCCACTATGAACCTATTAAGGCAAGTTTTCTTCTGAAAGAAGTGAATAGTATTTGGTGTCTTCTATATTTTTTCAAGACTGAATATTGAAAACATGTTTATAGATAGGATTTTACTAAATAAATATTACAGCTATGCAGACAGAATGAAGTTTGTTTGACACCCATTTTTGGCAGGGACTATTTCATGAAGATTCCCCTAGTTTTTAAAGAATAAACACCAAAATGACTATTCTCTATTATGTATTGAACAACTTTCTGTTCAAGAGATAGTTGTGTTATACCAGGCATGGATATGGATACTAAGAATTTATCTGAGATGGACATGAACCTCACCCTTGAAAAGCAAGGAAATTGTTAAATTGACAATTTACACAAAGTAGTCAGACACATCAAATAAATTATAGGTCATAAAAATATTATAAAGAAAATCTAAACTACACATGGTATGATCTAAAATACAGCTCAGAATATCCCTAAAGATGATCAATAAAGATCCACAAATGGAGCCCCAAGGGTGAAGAAAAAATTAGAAGTACCAATCCCATGCATCCACTTACTTTACTTTCTGTCCTAGGAAGAAGGAACATGTGTCTTCCCTCTGTTATGTCTCTTCCCAGGGTCACCTTCTTTATTTACTCTATCTAACAAACAAAACATATTTGTGGATGGAGGGAGGTGTTACATCATTATATATCATTGTATATGGTCACATGTGTTTGCATGGGCGTGTACATTTATAGGCACGTGCATGTGGAAGCCAGAAGTCCATGGTGTCTTGCAGGTTATCTTTCTTGCCTTTCTCAATCACTCTTTACATTTTTTAGATAGGTACTCTAACTGGACCTGGAGCTTGTCAATTTAGCCAGACTATCTGACCAAGATACCCCCAATGCTCCTTCTGTCTTTGCCTTCCCAGTGCTATGATATGCACACACCACAATACCCTGCTCTTAAAAACCAATGTAGGTTCTGGGGGATTGAACTCAGGTCCTCATATTAACAATGCAGTTTACTAACTGAGCCATCTCTTCCAGCTTCAGAATGCTCTATTGAGCAATAGATAAAGTCATCCCAAAATCTGAAACAAGAAGCTCAGATGGTGAGGGCGCTGTGACACCAAGTAGCAATCTTCTCTGAATACTCACCTTGCCCCCTCCTACCTCATGGAGGCTCCTTCTACATAATGGGAAAGATGAGTGTGGAGAAGTCTATCTCCTCAGATTTCATGAGCTGAAAACAAGTTGTCTCTCCCACAAGTAATGTCTGGGGATCAAATCTGTTGTTCTGATGTTGGTTATATTCTTGTATCTGAGCAAGTCATCATTTTGAGGCAGATAAGTGGACTAAAACTTGTTCTACTCTATTGTGTGCCCAGTCAAGATATACTGGCATGAGAGCAAAGATGTTATAATCAACAGTCCACAAAAACTACATACATAGGTGGATGGGTTTCCCAAAAGACAGGTAGGATTACAATGAGGAAGAAGATAAGAATACAAGCAAAACCCACCACAGCATCTGTTGTATGTTAATGTTCTACACAGAATTCTGGGGCTAGATCAGACAGGACTCCCTACAAAGAGGGATGGTTAGTCCAGACTCCAGTATCATCTCTTAGGACCCACCACCTTAGTTGTACCTATATTGCTTTCATATAGATTTCACTATATATAATTCTCCCTTACTTTCTCTCCTTTTTACCTTCTGGAATCATATTTTATAACAGGAGAATGACAGACATTTGATGAACTGCAAATGGGGAACATCATCTAAGCTGTGGTCCAAGAACAACTAAATTAGGTACCACAACACAGCCCATCAAATATTTAAAATGCTGCATTCAAATGAAAGGTTTATTGTTCCAAAAGCACTAACAATACAACCATACTTGTTGCAAATTGTTGTTTTATGCCAAAGGCTTTGGAATACCAGCTGCTGTGTTTCTGATATATATATATATATATATATATATATATATATATATATATATATATATATATATATTCATTTTTTGTCTTTGACTCAGGTATTTCAATCAAAGATTTATTCTATTATAAATTCCAGTGACTTCCCTCCTGCCAACTTGGCTGACAAAATCCTCAGAAAGGACATGGAGGGGGAAAAAAGGCTTGGATTGAGCTTCTTTGGGATCCAGAAATATTGTTGATCTAAAGAGAGAAGTTCTTTGAATTTTCTTCAACATCCAAGTATACAAGAGAACATCAAGCACTTGTGATTTGTGTGGGTCCAATAAGCCTAAACATAAATCTTATTAGCTACACACAAGGTTAGTTCTGTTTTTATAAGAATGAGCTCAGTGGTTTGATCACTAACGGTAAAAGAGTAATGATCCAGGGGTTGGTATCAGGAATCAAGGAAAAACACCACAATACAGATGTGCTACATAAGTGATATCCACAGAAATGTACCTGTGCTTTACCCCATGCTCTGAGGGGCCTTGGTACCTTAGTGTGTAGAGATGAAGATTCCAAAGTATCCTGCTCACCCCATGCTTTAGTGCATGGAGAAGAAATAAGAACACAGAGATGATCATCGTAATACTAGCAGAAGCAACTTGAATAGTCAAGGATGCTATAAACACAGGGCATCAACAACTATAAAAATAACAAGGTAACAGAAAAGATGTTCCCATGTGTGCTTGTACTAAATAGAGGGACCCAAGGCCTACCCAAATCATATGAGGAAAGGGCTTGATTGACCAGAGGAGACATGATATGTGAGGCTCACCCAACAGAGTAGAAATGGACCATTCCCTTGTAGATACTTCCAGACTCCACCTCTAAAGTGTCCTCATGCAATGCAGTCCTCTAATTACTGAGGATAAGACATACCTACTTATTGTTTATCAAAGGAATCAGTTGAGTATCTAGACTTCATGGTACTTGTCCCGAGGTACACCAGCAGAACATCTTCCCCAGAGAGCAAACATAACATAGTCCAGGAGTGTCTGAGGGACAGGTACACACTGGAGTGAATAATTCTCAGTCAAGAAGGAAGGCAGATTCCATCTGGCAAACAGATGGAATCCTCCCTGTTAGCACAAAACGTAAATTAAATCTCTGTATCCACCAAAACAGAAAGTTGACATTGATTTTGTGGTTTGCTTTCCTCCTTAAAGAAAAAAAGCCATTTGTTTATGAAGTAAAACTTCATGACAATTTTTTGCTACACATTATGATTATAACACCTAATTTCCTAATTAAACATGCTAATTGTGAGTAGTTACCTTGCATAACTACAAAGCACAGAAGTATAATTATGTAATAAAAAAGCATTTGTGAAACTTCCGTGGGAAGGGAAGCTGGCAGAGGAGACAGGTGCTTAGTGAAGATGAGTGAGCACCACTAAGGGCCCCACTGGGTTTTATTTGACACTGACTAACAATTAGAACTTGGCTGTGAACTTGGGTTTCTCAAACTTTAAAGTCTGAACAAAGTTCTTCTGTAACTGGGGCATGGTGACAGAGCCACTAGGTACTGCAAGGGAAGGGAACAATCTTGATGGAACAAAAGGATCCTACTTACTTCCTGGTTGAGATTAGGATGAGCTAAAAACCTTCCATATGGACCCCATCACCATCCACTGCAAGAGTCCCAATGACTCTAACATCTTGGGTTTTGTAAGACAGAATCACAAGCAAGAAGCAGTTTGTGGAAATGATAGGCCAGTAGAATAGAGTTATATAATAGAGAGCTGCTGGGGGAAGAAATAAGGACAGTGGAAGAAATGCTATTAACCCTGAACTTAAGAGTTTGGTGAATTGGTCTAGGAACTCATTGGGACAGGCAAAAGGGGATTTTGAAGATATATTCTAAAGCATTTGGGTGAGGCTCTCTTACTGTTTTCAAGAGGCATGGATAAGGCTAGGCAATCCTTTAGCACATCTTTGATGTCCAGATTGTTCTGCTTATCATGCACTTTTGCATGGATTTGGGACATCATGAGGTCCACATATGTGTTTAAGCTCTGCACTGATCTTATCCATATTTACTCCTGATCTTTTGTTACTTCATAGCTCCTCTATATGTATAACTTACTCAGCTTCAGTGTATGGTTACACATAGAATAAAGGCATATATAAACCTGGGCATTTACATTCTAGGTTCTTTTTCCACAAACCACCATTCCTTCTCTGGTGTTTGATGTTCTATAAGCCTTCAGGCTCAAATACTCTCTGTGAATCTTCTGGTTTTCACTCTCTCCACTCACCATCACTATATCTGTTAATTGAGGATTTGTGTTTCTAACAAGTAGGCTAAGGTACAAGGAAAGTTAAAACTTAAGCTTCAGTTTATAAATGAAAATGATAAGAAGGTTCAACCAACATCATATGAACAAACTGAGGTAGTGCCAATGTAATATTGCATAATTACGTTCCCATTATTCCCGGCAAGAAGCTGTGTAATCCTGCCAGTGAAACATCCATTCAAAATATTACCCATGGGCACAAAACTGCCAAGATCCACTCATTCTCCTCATCTCATAGTATATACATAGCTGAAACTGTAGCCCACTAGCAATGAATTAAGTCTCATCACATACAGATGTCAGAAGGATTCATGGGTGACATGAGAGAAAGACACTTTGATGGTACTGTGTCAAGTTTCTGCTCCTGGTTGCTGCATTCCCTGAGAGGCAAGGCATAGCTGAGCTTGACATCCACTCAGTTTGCTGGCACCATAGCAGGGACTTGTGTATTTACGCAGGGAGGGAACTCACAAGCACTGTGATTTATTTTCCTGGAATGAAATATAGCAAAAACTTCCCTAACCTCCACATAACCAAACAGCACCCAAGATAACACAAAGAAGCAAATAAACCACCAGTGGCCTACCAGGCCTTGTTGGCAGCCTGAGCTGACCAAAAGCAATTTCTTGAGAGAAAATAGATTTATGTCTGGAGAGTTCATTTCGGTTCATACAACAGAACGAAGGAGCATGAAATGAGGCTTATGCAATGTGGAAAAAAAAAGATATTTATGATACCACCATTCTTAGCTCACAGTAGGAGATCCAGAAAGATTGGCTAGATGAGTTTGTTTTTTATAAGCAAATGTCTGTTAGCTAATATTTTAAATTTTCTCTCCAACTTAGTGACTATCATAATCCCAAGTTTTATAAAAAAGAGGAAAATGTTTGTGTGTTGAAGGGCACACTGGGGAGGCCAGACACTGGTGACAAGTGTTTTCCTTGATGACCTCCTTATTTTATGAGGCAAGGTCTCTCACTGAACCCAGGCCTCTTGGGTTTAGCTAGTCTGAGGTAGCCTGAAGGCCCTAGGGATCCTTCTGTCTTTACCCACCAAGCGCTGGAATTACTAAGGCATGCCACTATTCATATACTTAGTTTATTTTTTAACATAGGTGCTGGGGATCCAATCGCAGGTCTTCATTAGTACATAGGAAACAGTTCACTGATGGAGTCATCTCTCCAACCCTGAAAATGCTTATTTATTTATTTATTTATTTATTTATTTATTTATTTATTTTACTTCAACTTTTTTTTTTTTTTTCGAGGCAGGTTTTCTTTTTCTTTTTCTTTTTTTTATTTGTATTTCTTTTTTTTCAATTTATTTTATTATTATTATGTGTTTTAATTTTATACATCAGCCATGGGTTCCCCTGTCCTCCTCCCTCCCACCCCCATCTTCACCTTCCCCACAGTCCCTCCCCTCCATTCCCATCTCCTCCAGGACCAAGACTCCCCTGGGGATTCATTTAAACATGGTGGATTCAGCACAGGCAGGTCCAGTCCCCTCCTTCCAGACTGAGCATGTGTCCCTGTGTAAGCCCAAGGTTCAAAACAGCTAGCTCATGCACTAAGGACAGGTCCTGGTCCCACAGACTGTGTGCCTCCCAAACAGATCAAGCTATTCAATTGTCTCACTTATCCAGTGGGCCTGATCTAGCTGGGGGCTCCTCAGCCATTGGTTCATAATTCATGTGCTTCCCTTCAATTGGCTATTTGTCCCTGTGCTTTTTGCAGTCTTGGATTCAATAATTCACGCTCTTGCAGTCCCTCCTCTTTCTCGACAATTGGACACTTGGAGCTCCACCTGGGGCCTGGCTGAGGATCTCTGCATCCACTTCCATCAGTTATTGGATGAGAGTTCCAAGATGACTGTTAGGGTGTTTGGCCATCTGATCACCAGACTAGGTAAGATCAGACTTTCTCTCGACCATTGCCAGCAGACTACAGAGGATATACCATTGTGGATTTCTGGGGACCTCTCCAGCACTCTGCCTATTCCTGTTCTCATTTGGTCTTCATTTATCATGGTCTGTTATTCCTCATTCTCCCATTCTGTTCTTGATCCAGCTGGGATCTCCTGCTCCCATAAGCTTTTTTTTCTTCTTCAAATCTTGCCCTTCATTACTCCCACTGTCATCTAGGTTGTTCATGTAAATCTCATCCATTTCTCTGTCATTGGGTTATCCCTGTGTCTTTCCTAGGGTCCTGTTTTCTAGGTAGCCTCCCTGGAGTTGTGTAGCAGTCTAGTCATCTTTGTTTTACATCTAGTATCCTACTATGAGTGAGTACATACTGTGTTTGTCCTTCTGAGTCTGGGTTACCTCACTCAGGATGATTTTTTTAAGATCCATCCATTTGCCTGCAAACCTCATGATGTCATTGTTTTTCTCTGCTGAGTAGTACTCCATTGCGTATATGTACCATATTTTCCTTATCCATTCTTCAGTTGAAGGGCATCTAGGTTGTTTCCAGTTTCTAGCTATTACAAACAAAGCTGATACGAACATACCTGAGCAAATGCCCTTGTGGTATGATTGAACATTCCTTGGGTATATGCCTACAATGTAGAAAGACATCTTGAAGCTTTTTTTTTTTCATTTAAAAAAACCTGGAGCAAGACCTGTAGTAGAACAATTGCTTAATATGCATGAGGCTCTAAGTTCAATTTGCACCACTGCAAAAAATAAAACTTAAAAATCACTCTTATTTTCAAATAATTTTAGACAGAAAATTCCCAAAATACAGTTCATATGCCCTTGACTCAGTTTCTCCTTATGTTAACATCCTGCAGAACTGTAAGCAACCATCAAACCAGAGATCTCAAGCTTCTACACTACTCCTTATTGACATTCCTCTGGGTTTATGCTAATGTACTTGTTCTGCCTCAGGATCTAATAATGTAAGATAACTTCTTGGATTTAGTTGTCATGTCTTGTTAGAGTCTTCCAATTGGTAACAATTTCTTCTTTCCTTTCCTTCATGACATTCACACACCGGACTACACCATTGCTTCTTACCTGAGGGAGTACATTCCAAGATGTTCTACAGATGTCTGAAACCACTAATTTCTTTATGTTCATCTTACATACACACGCCTATGATAATCTTTCTTTACAAATCTTTCTTTACAAATCCTTAATAATGCAATAGAATGGTAATAGTAATATACCATAATTGAAGTATTTAAAACTTGTGAATTTTGTGATTTTTAGAATATTACATTTAATATTTTTGAACTGTGGCTGCCCATGAGTAATTGAATCGAGAAATAGCTCTACCACCACCTGGCTTGTTAATTCTTAAATTGAAGAGGTACAGCATCAGAAGGGACCATGGAGGTAGCACATCCATTCCCCAATGTATGATCAAGGATACATGTTGCCTTCCAGTGATGTCAACCTCCATCATTTAAGTAAGGTGGTATCTGCCAGGGTTCTCCACTACAGTATCACTATTTTCCCTTTGTGACAATCAAATCATTGGGGGAGACTTTTGAAATTATACAAACATTGCTTCCACTTTCAAGTTTATACTTGCACTCACTAATTTTAGCATCCATTGGGTTACTAGCTGGTGGCAAACAGCTGTGTGTACTCTAAATATGACTCGCTATTTCTCTGCTTAATTTTATACCCATTGATTGGAATTCTTCTCCAAAGAGGAGTTGACATTATTGTGTTTGTGTGCACATGCTCATGTGTGCATGTGTACATGTGTTCCTGTATGTGTAGAGAGCAGAAAACAGTCTCATTGGTTGTTCCTCAGAACACCTGCCACCCTTATTAGATGGTTCTCTCATTGGCCTGGAACTTATTAGGCAGGCAAAGCAGGCTGGCATTCAATCCCAGAGATCTGCCTGTTTCCACTCCCCCAGCACTGGTCTTACAAGTGCATATCACTATGTACAGGGGTTTTCTTTGTTTGTTTATTTGTTTGTTTGTTTTTTCTTTAACTGTGGGGGAGATGAAAATAAAGTTTTCTTGCTCATGAGACAAGCACTTTACCAACTGAGCCATCACCTCAGTCCCTATTTCTCCACTTTTCTTCATGTTTTCAGTGTATCAGTTAGGACTGATAGATACAAATTCTGCTGCCTGGCTGATGGCCTAGTAGTTGGATCCTATGATTGTTTATTATTTGCTAGAGAGGATCCAACTTTAGCCTCTCTTATCCAGGTGGTCTCTGTGCTCTCAGTGTATCCCCATTCTTTTTTATTTGTTTGTTTGTTTGTTTTAGGTGGTGGATACCTCTTTACTCCCTGGTACTTTAAAACTGTCCAGGTTCATCCTGAATTTTTCCTGTCTGGGTCCTGGGATCGGGTGATTTGCCAATGTACCCTCTATTGGAAAACAGTGTTTAGAATGATACCCCTAAAGTGTCCCAAACTTATTGTTTTTTTTTTTTTTATTTTTATTTACTGAATCATTCATCAGTATGTCTCCAACTCTAACACCCACCCATCCTCACTTGTCAAGTCAAACCAGTCTTTGAGCCCCAAGCACCAATCACACATTGACATTTAGTCCTGCTTTAGGGGAGTAATTCTTTTAATTAGCAATCATTAACAAATGGATAACAAGCTGTCAAATTAGATGCTAGTCTTACCCCAGAGTCCAGTCTTTGAAAGGCACTGACAATCCATCTTTGCTAACTCAGAAGGAGTTACTAGGGGAGGGCAAGTGTAAGGAGGTAGGAGGGTCTGAGGGGGGGGGAGGCTAGAGTGCCCTGGGGCAAGTGTAAGGAGGTGGGGGGGGAGGCTAGAGTGCCCTGGGGCAAGTGTAAGGAGGAAGGAGGGTCTGATGGGGGAGGCTAGAGTGCACTAGGGCCTTGAGACAGATACTCAGGAGTGTGAAAAAAACAGTAATTTCTAGCAGAAAGGATGTTTGTTGCAAGCACTGAGAGACGCACACTTACCTCCCCACAGAACATCATCCCAACTCTTCTACTTTCTATCACCCCTTTACTCCACTAGGCCAGGTTCTACACCTTAGTTAGATTTGTGTTATTTGATCTTCCACTAGAGAACCAGGATGCTAGAGTCACCACAAGTGCTTTTGAATCCTGTTTGCCCCCCAGGTTGTATAATACTTGCTCAGAGAGTTCGCCTCCCAGAACCTGTTTCCTGAGTTGAGAAGAGAAGTAGAAGTAGATGTTACATCATAAATGTATCATCAGTGCAAAGCACTCAGCATCACTCCAAGACCTGGGAGATATTCACAAAACAACCACTCCTGGTGCTTCAGCTGCAACAAAAAGTAATATAAAAGGTTCAAATAAATGTCAGCTGTTATTTTACCTGTCTACAGGACTTTTCCTCTGACTTCCATTGAACTGGCAAGTGTTCACAGGAATCAGTATACAAAAGGGGAGGGGTCCTGGTATTTTGTCAAACTGAAGGTCTCACAATAAGATGGAGAATTCCTCTCCAGTTATTAATTACCAGGCATATTTGACATAGCAAATCAACTTTGCATGGGGTGCTAAGATAATGAAATTTCCTCTGCTCTGTCTTTATGAAACCAGCAACAGTAATGGCATAGGGAAAATTCAATCTCTGTTAGTGTGATTAAGTAGGATATTAATTACTTTTTAGGCTGTAGACACCTCTGGGACCATGTTTAGGCTTGTATCATCTGCAATTAGACTTACAGAAAACTGGGACTAAAACTAATCTTTGTGGAGATTTAGCATAGTAAATTTGATTTGCACAAAAGAGAACCAAAGAAAGCTTTTTTTAAATAAACAAAGTATCTCCTCACAGATACTTAACTTTCATTGCTCAGAAGCAAAAATTTTATCTCAATGATTCTATTCATGTTTTAAACTTAAAAATATTATTTAAATTTTATTATAAAGAACTACTAAATAAAAAAACATCATGAACAAAATTAACCAGACCCCAAGTATACACATTTCAGGGAGCTTCTATGCATTTAGAATAGCCTTTCTAAAGCTGTGGAGCTTCACGTTCCATTTTATAATTTCACCATTAAATATTTTATGCATTTATCCACCACCAGAAAAAATAGTAATGACAAATCTAAAGCAGAAAAGCCAACCAGCTTTGTACCTGCCCCCATGACTCGTGCTCACTGTTTCAAAAAGATCAATTTATTTTTACTTTATGTGTACGACTGTTTTGCCTGAATGTATGTTTCTGTGTCATGTAAATGTCTGACTCCCTCAGAGACCAGAAGAGGATGTCTAATACCCTGGAACTGGAGTTACTGCGTATGGATGTTGTAACTCCCTAAAAGAGGAAGCAAATATTGTTAACTATGGAGTTACATCCCCAGCTCCAGTGACTATATCCTTCAGCCAGCTTCTGGATTGGATCCAAGGCACCAGCTGGATTTATAGTAAAAAGAAGTTAAAAAAAAAAAACTAAAAGGAAAAAAAAGAAAAACTGTGTGTAGGTGTGCATGTGTGTGTTTACATGTGCTACAGTGTGCCTGTGAAGGTCACAGGGCAGCTTTAAGTATTGGTATTCACTTTACATCTTTTCTGAGAGAAGGACTTTGGTTTTGTTGCTGTGTACACCAGACTAGCTGGCTTCAGCACTTCCAGGGTCTCTCATGTCTCCATCTCCCACCTCATTGCAGGAGGACCAGGGTTACAGCCATATGCTGCTGCATCTGGCTTTCCATGGGTTTGAAA
Organism: Onychomys torridus; assembly: GCF_903995425.1. Taxonomy (NCBI): domain Eukaryota; kingdom Metazoa; phylum Chordata; class Mammalia; order Rodentia; family Cricetidae; genus Onychomys; species Onychomys torridus. The sequence goes on along the minus strand of NC_050445.1, from coordinate 96,793,790 downwards.
ACTTGTACTCAGATCCTCACACTTGTGCAACAAGCACCTTACTCACTAAACCCTTTCCACAGATATAAGAAAGATTCCTAACCATGGTAACAACGTCCTTTGAGCTTTCAGAAACACTGACTCGTCTTACCATCTCCAGTCACTCTGGATGGCCACTGGGAAAAGAGAGTTTTAGCTCTAGGTTCTGCATCTAAAGTGCTTGGATCCTTTAGTAGCAATCAAGGAAGACTTTGTAAAAGAAGTGATGCCTTAGCTGGAAGGCAAACAAGAGTATACTTTACTCACTGATCCAGAGCAACAAGGGCAGATATTCTACATGACCAAATCTACTGGTTCTGTTTATTGGGGTGCTCCTTATCACTCTCCCTAGTTGTCGTTGACTTTGTATATTGAACTCTGCAAGAGGAAGCACATGGAGGAGATACTTTCAAGGACTTACGACATGGCTAATGAGCAAGGATAGTATACAGTTTGTGGTTACAACTTTAACTAATAGGCAGAAGGAAATTCTAATTTTATCTCCTAGTGACCATAAAACAGCATCGCCATACTGTAATGATTAGCATAATCATTAAAAAAGTTTAGTTAAATTTAACGAAACCTAGACACATGAAGATACAGTGTCATCAAAGCAAGTCAAGTCTAGATAAAACAAACCTCCTAAATTGACTCTGATGCTTCAAAATAAAATCCTTGAAGCACCAATTACCATGGACTCTGAAAAGCAATTATTATCAGTCTCTGCTTTTCCACCGTGAATTCTAATTTAATTACATCTTCTAGGTTTAAAATGGAGCACTATACTGTGAGACAGGGAGAAAGGATTGCATGTTCATGGGGAAATGGTGAGTTCTTAAGGAACATATTGAGGGTAGTTAGTCATGGTCATTCTGTTTCCAAGAGAGCAGGATTATGAATTCATCAGTTGTTAGTGGTTGTTAGTACAAAGGAATTCTAGTCTTTGTTTGGGGAAATATGCACCTAGGAAGACTGGAAAGAGGAAAGACCTGAGTCTTTATGTTTGGCATTCTCCCTCCTCAGCTCCTTGGTGCTTTCCTGGGAGCTTGTCCTGTTCCCAGCTAGATCAAGTTTACAGATTTGTTTTATCGATTGTGAATATTTAGCCATTATGTTTAGCTTCAGTGCCTGTTGATGAAGCGGCCATTCACGCAGTTTCTCAAGACCTTTTCACGTCTATAACACAGGAGTACAAAAGTGGATGCGTTTGTCTCTGGCAGGAAGCCAAGCTGTATCGACTTTTTACAGAAAAGGCCTTTCCTGTCATTCTCATACCGTGTCATTTATCTGGCAGCACAAAGATTCCTCCTGTTTCTAAACATGCTGTCCCTATGGATGGGGCTGACAGATTGACCAAGACTTCTCCCAGTGGTAAGCATCCTGTGTTCATAGGTCTTCTGGCTTATTTTACAAGATGAGAAAAATCCATGGGAACAATTTTTAAAAGGACTCCCTCGGGGTTACCAAGATGTCAGGAAGAGCAGGGTCTAGAATTAGGGCCACCTGCTTTCCACTTCCACAGAGGCAGGGAATAGTCCATGATATTCTATGGCAATGTGGCTCATTGCATTCTGATCTCAGCATTTGCCACTGACATGTAAAATCAGGATCATCTCCATCCCACAGCATTTGTTTATTTCTGTAATTACTCATTATTTCCTCATCTGTGCACTTAATAACCTTGGTCATTCCCTGCTTTCTCCAAGTCTCCATAACAATGAATCAAATGAACTTTATGGATATTCTTTTTAATTTTTTAAAAAATGGAATACAATACCTAATTTTCTCTCTTCCCTTTCCTCACACCAACTCCTTCTCTGTTTGTCTGCTCTGTCCTTCTTGAACTCATGACCTCTTTTTCTTTGTTTATCTTTCTCAGCCTATTTAGTGTTACTCATATGTATTTTAAGGGCTGACCGCTTGGGATTGGATAAAAATCATGAGGATCATCTCTGGGGAAGATTATTCCTTCCACTCTCGGCATTCCTTAGCTGTTCATCTACGGGTGAGGCCTTGTGACATTTGCCAGCCCCTCCATGTTAATATGTTTATTGGTGGTGTATTTCCTCAGCTCTGGGTTGAGTAGCCATATTGTTGAAGTACTGTGGGTGAAGGTCCCTGTTATTTTGGGGAGACAGCAGATTTGGTAAGTATTTGTTAAGATATGTTTCACTTAATGTTTTCTGGACTCTATTAAATGTGATAAGTGACAGCATATCACCTACACTAAGGATTTAAACAGCTACTCTTGTTTAGTAACACTCAGGAGAGGGCTAAAGGACACTGAAGTGTCATCAAAGAATCTTTCCTGAACTGCAGGAACTTAGCACTCGCCAAAGAAGGAAAGGGGTTTCCACAGGCATCGTCTTAGTGGTTACTGCCTTTCCTGTGGACACATTGTTCTAAAAAGCGTTAGGAATATGCTGCACATGGTCATACATGCCTGTGATTCTAGCACTCAAGAAGTGGAGGCAGATGGATAGTAGCTTTAAGGACAGCCTGGGCTATGTAACACATTCCAAAGCACACAGAAAAGTTGTATAGCTGAAATGTGTGACTTGTGTGTACCACTTATTAGCTGCTTATACTAAATGCAGATGATAGGATCATTGAATAAGAAAGAGCAGATCAGGTGGGCAGCAGTGGCACACACCATTAATCCCAGTACTCAGGAGGCAGATCCAGATGGATTACTGTGAGTTCGAGACCAGCCTGGTCTACAGAGCGAGATCCTGGACAGGCACCATTACTACACAGAGAAACCCTGTCTCAAAGAAAGGAAAATAAAAGAAAAGAAGGAATAGATCAAATTAAGATGGATAGTGAGTTCTCTTTTAAGGAACTACATGGAAAACTGAGGTTCAAGAAACTTCCTAAATCAAAGCACATAACCAACACTGAGCCTCCTAAGGGCAGGGCCAAAGGAGAAATGCAGTATAATGAATGCAGTGCTGGTGAGCTCATGGCTGTGCAAAGGAAGGTTCAGATTTTTTTTCCATAGGTATATAATTTGCAGTGATTTTAATGAGAATTTATGTGTCGAACAACACTAGAGCTGTATCTATCCTCACGGCCTTTGGAAAGATATAAAAGGAGTGTTTGTGTTGTTAATCTAGTCTATGTCAAATATATAGACCAAAGCAGTAAAATCTGAGCCCTGCATATTCCTCCTTTCTCTGTGAATCAAAAGTAAAAGAGAAGCAGAGGCAGAAAGGGACATCCTGTGGGTGCAATGCCACCTACAGAGGAGCCTGTGTCACATAGATAAGAGTGTTCCAAGAGAATCAGTTGCCAGACTTTGGAATTGGGCAGCTGCTGCATCGTTACAACTAATGATCCTTCTGGGGATCCTGTCCAGGGGGCTTTGTGTAGCCCTTTACCATTGCTGCCACAGGAGTGGACTGCAGCATGCAAGACATCTCAATGGTGTCAACATGAAAACCAAGCTATGCTTCCTCTTTGTTGAAAATAGTGTGACGTGTTGGTGATCCTGTCAAAATGTCATAGAATATTTATTAAAGCTATAAAACAATGAAACAAAAGCAACAAAATGACTTCTGTATAGGTCCATACTTCTCTGGAGGCTACAGAAGATGGTTTAGGTTTTGTTGTTGATGATCCTGATGATGTTTTGTGAGATGGGGTCACATGTTAGCCCATGCTCCTCAAACTCTCCATGCAGTCATGGAGGACCTTGAACTTCTAATCTTCTTGCTTCCTTCTCCCAAGTTCTGGAATGGCAGGCCTTCCCCACCATCCTTAGTTTGATGATCTGCTAAGGAATGGATCCAGGGCTTCCACTGTTGGAAAGCTCCACTAACTGATCTGCATCAGAAGTTCCAATTTACTGTTATATGTTGTTGTTGTAGAGGAAAAGACTATTAAAAATAGAATCCCTGAGCTTGGATATGGTTATACATGCCTTCAATCCCAGCACTCAAGAGGCAGAAGCAGAGGCAGGGGAAACTCTGTAAATTTGAGGCCTGCTTGGTCTATACAGTGAGTTATAGGTCAGTCAGAGGTACCTAGTGAGACCCAACCTCAAAACTAACTAAATAAATCACATACCATGGCTTGAAATTTATCTGACATTCTTCAAACGGTAATGAAGAACTCTAAAAAGAAGATCTTCTTCTCAAAGAAGGAGCTGCCTAAGTGATGTAAGTTAGGGGATTTTAAGAAAATTTGTGTCCACCAAGACAACTAGATCTTATATAATTTTATCATACCATAGTGACTTGCTATGTGTTTTTAGATTCTATGTTGTAACTCAGAGCCTGTCACACCGACATTATCAGACATCAATAGCTTCACCTCCCAAGGAGGAGGCAACCCTAGAGACAGCAGGCAATTTGTTTGTGCTGCCTTGAGCTTGGGAAAAGAGAAATGTCAGTCCCTCAGTGAGAAGATTTCAGTCCACCCTGTGACTCATATTGCCAACTGCTCCTGTCACTAATTCTCAGGCCAGGCTTGAAATCATCGAAGTCCAAGGGGAGCCTCGGGAGATTACTCCTCTCTTGCAAATTTGATGCTTGAATTAATAATGAAATATGTTTAGTTTCTGTGCCTCAGTGCTTTCTGTTTCTTCTTTTCCTTTGCAATGCTGAGGATAGAGCCAGGGCCTGTGTGTGCTGGACAAGTGTTCTACCGAGTGAGCTCCATCGCCAGCTCTTACCTTTCCTCTTTTTATGGATCTTTAGAAAATCATTCCTCTGCTCTTGCATCTCATCCAAAGACCAGGGTTCTCTGTCAGTATCACCTAGAAGCAGTGAGGAGTTTTCATTAAAATGCACTACTGGTATCTGGCCCTGAATTCTGCTGCTTCACTATGCACTGGACTGAACATGGAACTGCATGGTGAATGTGGGATGCTGTCAGAACCTTTGGAGGCCTGATGGAAAGTAGTATGCCTGTAACAATGGAGACAAAATCTTGCTCTGTCATCCTTCCCTGAATCCCTGTTAACTTAACAGTTGCTCTATTACTACATCCATGCTTTGTGGCATAACTCAGCTTCCACCTGCAAGTTGTGAAATGGTATAGGATTATAATGGAAATCTATGTGAGGAGCCAGCACCATAAAATGCAGAGAGCAGCACCATGTGAACACACAGGCTCCCTTGTATAAAAATAAGAATTTCAAGGTGGCAATGGCAAGGCTTTAAACCACATGCCGAGCACGTCTCAGATTAGAGTATTGTTCATTATAGGTAGAACCAGCCCCATACCCAGAGACTTGGCCTCCTCAGCAGTTCGGTTACTGAAAAGATCAGTAGGGACTCAGGACACCCAAGACCAAGTTCTCAGCACAAAGGAGATGTGTTTGCTCCAGAGGGAAAAGGGCATGGAATAAGAGACAAAGACAGGAGATAGAGGACAAGCGAGAAGAGGAAGGGAACAAGGGAGAGGGGGCAGGGGTATTTGTTCCAGAGTAGGGGGACAAAGGACTGCCTCTGGATAGAGAGGAAACAGATGTGACACATAGGAAAATGGCGGCTTATGAAGGTGAAATGGGAAACTCCATGTTAGGATGAGATGAACATATTAATTAGATGAGCCAAAGGGGGTTTTTGGTTGCTGGACTTCAGTACTTTGATAGCTAGACTTTGGCACTCAGTCTCAGGAGGAAGAAGTGGCCAAGTAAGGGAATGGCCCTTGGGAGCTAGCTTTAGGAATGTAATCTAATGGTTTTTAGCAAGGCAGAGGGAATGAGGAAAGGCAAGGCCTACCTACCAGAACTGTGTTTTCCATGCTTAAGCCAGCTATAGTCCCTGCAGTGAGAGACAAGAATTTCTTGTGGGGGTTCAATACACATATAATATACTCACCCCAGATAGGGTGACAGACCAAGGTATAAATACCACCAAAGTCTAACCTGGTAAATCATGAGTTTTATTGGGGTTACCTCAGGGGTATGAGTGAGGGGTTACTTGCAAGAGCAGAAATGACTCAAAGATAGCTGAATCACCACCAAAGCCCACCTGGCATAGGTGACAGCTTTCAAAGCTGGGAACCTGGAGTACACTGCACAGCCTGCAGCCAGCTAAATAGGTTGGAAAGTGTCCTTTCCGGGTACCTTGATTGGTCTATACAGCTTTCAGGCAGCTCAGCTGGTTTCTGCATCTTCCAGGTACCATGTCTGTTCTCAGTCTTCCTTGCAACTCAGCTTGTCTGAATCTCCTTTGGGGCTAAGCTTCCTCCCTCTAAGGGGGACTCTCAGCTTTTAATATTTACTCTGGCAGGGCTTTGTGAATTTGGTCAGTTTCAGGGAGTTCCTGCAGCTGTTTTGAATTGTTTACCTCCCTGCTATGGAGCTTCCTAAAGCTGTCTTTAAGTTGTTTATCTTTCTGGTTAAGGAGCTTCCTGTTGAACGAAATGTTTCAATATTGGAGGAAAATGTTACATAATAATTGGGTAGTAAGCATTTGTCTATATTTCTCCAATGATATTGTGCACTAACCAACTTATAGAATCATCAGCTCTTCTACCCACTGTCCCAATATGTGAGGTTTGTACTCTCAAGTAGCTGGCATCACTTCCCTAAGACCTAAAAATTCTTCATTAACAATGATGATATTAACAGGGAGGATTCCATTGGCCACTGAGGATCCTTTTATCCTGTTCTCACCTGCACAAAAGAGACTTCACTAATGTAGGTGGTTATAACAGTTTCCCCAAACCACATAATAATGTGAAGATTCTAAAGGCTAAAGGCTTCCAAAATCACACATCCCATAGAATCTCCTCCATGGGACCAAATCTGGAATAGATATGGCCTTGAACATCTCTTACGTCTACAACTAAGGACACTTTCCACCTTCTTCCCTTCAGCTGTTAGATCCAAACATCATTTATCTTGCTATGTTCATTTTTTTCCTTTTTTTTTTTTTTAGAGCTGAGGACCAAACCCAGGGCCTTATACTTGCTAGGCAAGTGCTCTATCACTGAGTTAAATCCCCAACCCTGCTATATTCATTTTTAAGTGTTAACAACATCTTTCTTTTCTATTCAGTGTTAGGGTCCTGGAGAAGTCCCACAAAACACCATCATCCATGTATGCAATCAGCAAGAGTGTTTATTATCTAAAGAAAGTTTCCAGTATACTGGGGCTCTCCATCTTACACAAAGGCAAAACGGTGACCACCCTGAGAGGAGCCCACAGGCTCCTTTTAAGCACAGCCAAGGGGAGAGCCTAGAGAAGTTAGGTCATTTTAGATATGATTGGCTCAAGCAAGTGGCAATCATATTAGTACATTCTAGTTGGCTAGTTCTAGTCAGGGATTGGTCAGGGCTACAGTTTTTCCATTTTGGGGCAGGCCTGGTAAAGTCCCAGGCTTTGTCCTTATTTGGTTATCACCTTGAGTTGGTACTGCATGTACCAGGTCTCTTTGTCCCTGCTGTTGGGTGTGTTGGAGATTGATTGTCCTTTTTTCATGGCTCTTCCTCAGAAACTGCTTGCTTGGTTCTAAAAAGCAGGGACTGAGGCCTAGCTCTTAACTGAGTTATTAGGGCAGGCTGTCACAATATTTGCCTGGCCTCTCATTGAGCAGGATAAAAGGAGAGGACAGAGAACATCAGGAACTCAGATCAGGAAGTAGGGGATCTTTTCAGGGCACAGTAACCAGAAGGCATCTTTGTGTATTTTCCTCAGGGTTTCCAAGTTCAATACTGTACTTAACTGTCCATGTTAAAAGACTACTCAGTATTCTTTTCTAAGATTAGGACTGCAACTGTTCTTACATGCTGCTGTATGGGGACATAAAATCTTCCTGGCCTTCCTGGTTATTTGCAAACACTGAATTTATAATTTATTAGGAGACTGGGAGAAATGCTAAGATACTCAAAAGAATGAGATGTGGTCACATAACTGGGAAGGCTTCTTATCATCTTTCTAGCACTCAGGATTCTATGTCAATATTTCCCAAGGTGGTGCTCCACAGAACACCGTCCCATAGGTTATTAATGTGATGCAAAGATCAGAGATGTTTTTTATCCAAGCATGTTCTGGATATAAGTATAAGAAACCTAAAGGCAGGTAGCAGGAATTTTTTGTTTTACCATAGTTGGAGATTTTATAGGCCATTTGACTGCTTCTTTTCATATCACTAATCATGGGTTTATAGTTTGATAACTGGTCCTATCCCAAAGTAGCTGGTAGAATATTTCAAAATACTAGCTTGCATCCTTGCTTCTCTTAGTTCTGCGGGGCTATGGATAATTAAAACCTGTAAATAATGCAGGCATAAGAAAACAGCCAGTCACACACACATTGGCAAAATTCATTTCACACTCATCCCTATTAAAATTAAATGCCAATCTCATTGAATGGACTTAGTGGTTTCATGTTGTTGTTTGTTTTTTACTCTTTGGGGAGCCTGCCACCCAGCTCCCAAATAAACTACTCATGGAGACTTATACTTATGAATGTCTGGCCTTAGCTTGCCTTAGTTTCTAGCCAGCTTTCCTTAACTTATCTTAACAACCTTTTGCCTCTGGGCTTTTCCTTTTCTATTCCTGTATACCTTTCTTTGTTTCTTACTCGGTGGCTTGCTGTGTAGATGGCTCCTGGCTCCTCCTTCTCTGGCTCCTCCTTCTCTGGCTCCTAGGTCTCTTTCTTCCCTCTTTCCATTTCTTTCTTCCCTCTGCCTATTCTCTCTGTCTGCCTGCCAGCCCCACCTATCCTTTCTCCTGCCTTGCTATTGGCGAGGTCTTTATTAGACCATCAGGTGTTTTAGACAGGCACAGTAACACAGCTTCACAGAGTTAAACAAATGCAACATAAGCAAAAGTAACAGTAACACATCTTAAAATAATATTCCCCAACAGTTTCATATTCAAAGTTAAAATGAATGAGTCTGTGTGCTGGATAAGATTAGGTATCTTAGGAGGAGGCAATCTTTCTTGGTTCATTGTATAAAAAGCTGTTTCCAGTGATTCTGAATCAAGGAATGTTTGTGGTTGTCATTCCTCCAGCCTCCCCACATAGAATATACAAATGTTCACGGACAGTGAGTATACTGCCTTAAAAATAACTTCATTGCAGCAAGTAATAATCCTGAGAATTAACAGGTGGGATGCATGATGGATGAAGGGCAGAGGGACTGTCATGGCTATTCTTGGTTCTCAACTTGACTAAATCTGGAATGAAATATAATCCAGAAATGGAGGGCACACTTGTGATCCAGACCTTGAGGCAAGAAAACAACATGCCATTGATCCAGATTTTGAGGTTGAATGACACACACCTTGAGGCTGTAAGGCATACTTTTAATCTGGGCCACATCTTCTGCTGAAAGGACAATGGAAGAAGAAAGTGGGTGTGTTCCTTCTTCACCGTTTGCCCTTGCCTTGTCCTCACTTCCATTTCTTCACTGGCATTGGAGTCTACTTTGGATTCCATCATACACAGTCCAACTGAGACACCCAGTCTCATGGGACTGAGCAACTACTGGATTATTGGACTTTTTATTCACAGCTAGCCATTGTTGGACTGCAGCCTGTAAGTCATTCCAATAAATTTCCATATATATGTATATATGAGGAGAAAGATATTCTTTCTACAAGTTCTGTGACTCTAAAGAACCCTGATCAGTACAGGGACACTACTCCATACTACTGAACGATTGCTACTAATAGGTTTAGGGGTTATTGGGGAATCATTGTTGTCAGCTCAGTAATTGCTGGTGACCTCACAAGGCTCCAGTGGATATTTACAACCAATGCTCCTAGTTAAACTGAGTGTGTCACACAGCAAAATAAAAGTCATAAATATAGGAGATAGACTGGTAGGGAGGAGAAAGAGGTTTGTAGGTATGAGAGAAAGTTGAGAGAATGGGAGCAGAGAATAGATTGCATTATATACATCTGAAATCTGTAAAACCTTCAAAGATGAAACAGCAAAAAGCTCAGTCATCCAATCAATAGATGGGCTAAATGAATTGAATAGAGACTTCTTAAAGGAAGAAACACAAATGCCCAGGGTATATTTGAAGAATTATTCAACATCCTTAGTATGATGGCTATTCTTGGTTGTCAGCTTGAACATATCTGGAATTAACTAAAACCAAAAAATGGCTGGGTGCCCTTGTGAGGGACTTTTTGCTTAACTGTATCATTTAACGTAGGAATATCCACTTCTAATCTGGATCTTTGAGCTGGGGAAGACACACCTTTAATCCAGATTCTTTGAGCTAAGGAGACACATCTCTAATCTAGGCCAAACCTTCTGCTGACTGCCTATATAAAGGACATGGGAGTAGGAAGTCTCTCTCTTTGACTGCTTCCTCCTTCATCGGCTTTAGAGCCTACTGTAGGCAGAGTTATCCTGTGCCAGCAGCCACTATCAAATAACCACTCAGAGTCTTAATATTAATTATAAATGCTTGGCCAATAGCTTATTATTAACCAGCTCTTACAACTTAAATTAAGCCATTTCTATTAATCTATATCCTGCCACATGGCTCGTGTCTTTACCTGTCCTCCAGCATGTCTTTCTCCCTCTGTGTCTCCTGGTAACTCTTCTGACTCCAACCTTCTTCATAGAATTCTCCTAGTCTGGCTCTCCTGCCCAACCTCTTCTTGCCCAGCTGTAGGCCAATCAGCTCTTTACTAGGCAATGAGAGTAATACATATTTACTGTGTACAAAGATAGTTCCAAAGCTGCCTACTTCTTTGGGATTTCAGTGTATACTGAAGAACACCTGAGATACCCAGCCCTGTAGACTGAATAATTACTGGAAATTTGGACCTTCTGTATATAGGCAGCCATTGTTGAATCAGCTGGACTATAGCCTGTAAGTCATTCTAATAAACCCCCTTTCTATATGAGTACAGAGAGATTATTTCTAGAAATCTGTTATTCTAGAGAACTCTGACCAATAATTGCTTTAAGAGTCCATGCATCCCATTCAAAATCACTTTCAAATAGAAAACTAACAATAAATGGTAGATGGGAATGTAAACTTGTGCAGCCACTATGAAAACTTGTGTTGATGTTTCTTTAAAAAAAAATTGTTTTTAAGTAGAGCAATCATATGATACAGCTCTACATGATACAACTTTACCCTCCTGGATGTATACCAAAAGGAATGTATGTCAGCAAACCACAGAGGTATTTGCACATCTGTGTTTATTACTGCATTATCCACGATAGCCAAGACTTGGAACCAGCCTAAGATGCCCATGACTTGCTGAAGGGTTAAGAAAAATGTGAAATATGTACACAATGGAATTTTGTTTAAACATAAGGAAGAATGAAATTATGATATTTGCAGGAAAATGGATAGAGCTGAATAGTATTACATTAAGTGAAATAATCTAATCCAAATTCAGAAAGACAAATATTACTTGTTTTCTCTCATGCATGGTATTTAGATTTAAATGTAGGGTGTGTGTGTGTGTGTGTGTGTGTGTGTGTGTGTGTGTGTGTGTGATAAAATAGAAAGGAGACTATGAGAGCATAGAAAGTCTCTAAAGGGAAGGAATGGGCAAATAAAATAGAAATGGAATATATCTGACATGGGCAATAAAGGGAAGAAGGATGAGGAAATGGGACAAATAAGAAAAAACTATAATATTATTTGTATGAAAATGTCATAATTAAAACTACTACTGTATATGCTAACTAAAAACTAATTAAACTAATACCAAGTAAAAGATCCACATAAACATTCAGAAAGCATGTTATGCACACATGTGATTTCTCTTTGATTTAGCCTCTTTTGCTTTGATTTTTTTTCCTTAGGTAATCTCCCCTAATGCCCATCTGAGCTATTCTTCTAACCAGTATGGATTTCCAAGTCTTTTCTGTTACTGAAGGTACCAGGATGAGCTGAAGTCATTGGGCCAGATGGACAGGGTGATTGAGAGTCTTTCATACTACCTAGGTGTGGAGTGGCAATCATCAATATTGCATTAACCAGCCAGGGAACATCAGCAGGATCAATGGAAGTGATCCTTCATACAGGAAGAAATTGCTTGCAGGTGCAAATAAGCATGAAATAGAATTCTGCTAATGAGTTTTCATTACCAGCTAAATGCATAATCAGATTATTTGGGCTTTCCTATGGCAGTGACAAATCAATTATTCGTCATAAATCCTATCATGTGCATGGACCATCTTTGTATTGTCTGACTTGGTCTATAATGAGTAAGTGATTTGATTCTCCTAAAAGTGTGTGATTATTAGCACAAAGGTAATGAAAAATCAAAAACAGCTGAATAGTTCTGAGGTAATAAGATCCAAGGACTCTGAAACATTTTTCTTCAAGAACTTACACTTAAAAAAAGAAATAAGCAAAGACAAATTGCAATAATTTTTAATAAAAAGCTTAAATAATAGGAAATTTATGCAACCATACATGTTTAACAAAAAAAAACAATAAAATGGATTGTAAATGAAACATAAACCAAAAACTTTAAAATCTGGATTAGTCAAATTTCTTATGACACAAAATAATAAATAAGTTTTAATTGATTTAGTTTGAATGTGGTAGTTGAATGTAATTGAACTCCATAATCTCAGAAGGGATGGCAATATTAGGAGGTATGGCTTTGTTGGAGTCCATATGGCCTTGTTGGAGGAAGTGTGTTACTGTGACGGCAGGCTTAGAGGTTTCCGAAATTCAGGATACCACCCAGTGTCTCAGTCAATTTCCTATTGCTGGCAAGATATAGTACTCTCAGCACCTTCAACAGCACCATGTCTACCTGCATATCATCATACTTCACAGCGTGATGATAATGGACTTAACCTCTGAACTTTAAGCTAGCCATTCCAATTAAATGTTTTTCTTTATAAGTGTTGCTGTGGTCATGGTGTCTCTTCACAGTAATAAAAACCCTAACTAAGATAGTAACTAAAATTGAAATGTTCTCTCCAAATAAGTATTGAGGAATAAAAGCTGTAAATTTAGAGAAATTGTTTAAAAAATACATATCCAATAAAGGACTTTCATGAACAACAGAAAGACCTCTCAAATCTTATAATAAGAAAGCACATTTATTTATTTATTTATTTACTTGTTTATTTATTATTATTATTATTCTTATTGTTCTTCTTCTTCTTATTATTATTATTATATTTGTGTTTTAATTTTACACATCAGCCATGGGTTCCCCCGTCCTCCCCTCTCCTGCCCTCACCCCCAACCTTCCCTCCATCCCCTCCCCTCCATTCCCATCTCCTCCAGGGCCAAGACTCATTTAAACCTGTTGGATTCAGTACAGGCAGGTCCAGTCCCCTCCTTTCAGGCTGTGCAAAGTGTCCCTGTGTAAGCCCAAGGTTCCAAACAGCCAGCATGGTATGTACTCACTTATAGGAGGATACTAGATGTAAAACAAAGATGACTAGACTGCTACACAACTCCAGGGAGGCTACCTAGAAAATGGGACCCTAGGAAAGACACAGGGATCACCCAATGACAGAGAAATGGATGAGATCTACATGAACAACCTGGACGACAGTGGGAGTAATGAAGGGCAAGGTTTGAGGGAAAGAAAGCTTAGGGAAGCAGGAGATCCTAGCTGAATCAAGAACAGAAAGGGAGAACAAGGAATAACAGACCATGATAAATGATGACCACATGAGAACAGGAAGAGGCAGAGTACTGGAGAGGTCCCCAGAAATCCACAATGATACATCCTCTGTAGACTACTGGCAATGGTCGAGAGAAAGCCTGATCTGACCTAGTCTGATGATCAGATGGCCAAACATCCTACCAGTCGAGCTGGAACTCTCATCCAATAACTGATGGAAGTAGATGCAGAGATCCTCAGCCAGGCCCCAGGTGGAGCTCCAGGTGTCCAATTGTCAAGAAAGAGGAGGGACTGTAAGAGCATGAATTGTTGAGCCCAAGATTGCAAAAAGCACAAGGACAAATAACCAAACAAATGGAAGCACATGAATTATGAACCAAAGGCTGTAGAGCACCCAGCTGGATCAGGCCCTCTGGATAAGTGAGACAATTGAATAGCTTGACCTGTTTGGGAGGCATCCAAGCTGTGGGACCAGGACTTGTCCTTAGTGCATGAGCTGGCTGTTTGAAAGCACATTTTTAAAGTAACCATTTTATTTTACTTATGAATATGTGTGTTTGTGTATGTGCACATGCATACAAGCACCCACAATTGCCAGAAGAGGATGTTGGATCTCCTGGAGCTGGAATTGCAGGCAATTGTGAGCCACCTGATATGAGTACTGAGAAACAAATCTGGTCCTCTATAACTGCAGCAAGCATTTTTATGGGCCATCTCTCCAGCCTCCCAAAATATAGCTTTTAATGAGTTATATATCTGAACAAATGTATCAAACATGAAAAAGATATGATGGCAAAGAAAAGTACTGAACACAATTATTAAATAGAATATTACAAATTAAAACCATAGTGAGCTACTACATAGCCATTAGGATGACCATGTTTCATTTGACAGCATTTTGTGTTTATGAGATTATAGAATATTGTAGAAAGAATATAGACCTCCTTGGAGATGCCCACATCATAAAATGCAGGTTGTTTTACTATGTTATATTATATGCAAGGAGATTGAAGATTGTCAGTGGAAATAAATTTGCTAGTCATCTAATTTTAAAAGATTACCTTTAATTATCCAAGCAGCTACGATAGTCAGAAGTATCCTTTAAATTTGTAAGAGAGAGGCAGAAGAGTCAATGTGCTAGCTGGTTTTATATCAATTTGACAAAAGCTAGAGGCGTCTTCAATAATGGAACCTCAATTGAGAAAATGCCTCCATAAAGTCCAGCTGTAGGGCACTTTCCTGTGAGTGATGGGGAGGTCCCAGGCCCTGTGGATGGTGCCGTCCCTGGGCTGATGATCCTGGGTTCAATTTTTTAAAAAAGCAGTCTGAGAAATGGGAAACAAGCCAGTAAGCAGCACCCCTCCATGGCCTCTGCATGAGCTCCTGCCTCCAGGTTCCTGCCCTATTTGAGTTCCTGTGCTAATTTCCTTTGGTGAGCAGTGATATAGAGGTGTAAGAAGCCAAACAAATCCTTTCCCCCAACGTGCTTTTGGTCATGGTGTTTTAGCACAGCAATAGCAGCCTTACTGGGACAGTAAAAAATCAAAGGACTGCTATTCCAGAAAGGCTCAGCCAGCCAAAGTTGCCTCTGAAGACAGGAGGACCCACAGGCCAAGGACTGTAGGAGCCAAAGATCCTGGAGAAGCAAGGAAATAGGTTTCTGCTAGAGCCTTCAGAAGAAAATGTGTGCATCTAAGCCCTTCATTTCAGCTAGTAATGCCCATTTCATATATGTGACCTCCTCACATACAAGGTTTGTGGGCTAACAACCATAGGAAACAAATCCACAGGCTAACTGGGAGTAGTGATTGATGTGCAAGTAATTAGCAATTTGAAATAGCAAATAAAATTCCATACTTCGGAATACTACTCAGCAATGAAAAAGAGATGATCTACTACTTACTAGTCCACACACATGATGATGACAAAGTGACAAGACAGGAAGAAAGCAGACTTGAAAGTCTGAGTGCTGTGTAAATTCAGTTGCGTGACTTGCTAGACTGAGACAGAGGATACTTGAGGAGTTGCCCAGACCAGAGGTTAAAGAAGAGTCTGACCACCAAGGGGCAGGAAGCAACTGTTTAGGGTGATAGTACTTTAGCTTGTTTGTTGTATCATGTACTTTGCTGTTGCTGTTTATCAAATATCACAACCAAAAGCAAATGATAGAAGAAAGGGTTTATTTTTACCTATGGTTCCAGAGGTCTAGCATGCACAATGGTGGGCATAACATGGCAGCAGGTAGCAGGAGCAGAAAGCTGGCTGATCATGTTCTGTTTGCATGCAGGAAGCAGATCTCTCTGCACATGTGCATATCTGATGACTTGCTTGCATACTTTGTCTGTTTTCTATTCTGCCACCTGGTGTGCCAGGCCAGATGTTCAAATTCTTCCTTGATCCAGACTGTAGTCTTAGTCATTCATTAGATTTCAGAGTCTTTTCTGTGAAATCCCTTTGATATTCCCTTTAAACATATAGGTTGGTGGCTGCTGTGGTTGTGACTGTTCATGTGGGTTGTGTCTCCCCTGGGTGAGGAAAAGTCTCTCTTACAGCATGAGTGTGGAGAATGTAGACTCTGTTCCTGTTTCCCTAATAACAAAATAATTTACCTTCTCTGATCTGATGTTGTACATGTAAGTAGTGATAATTTTGAACCCCACAGAAGTCAACTCCTTTGCTCTAGTTGACAGTGCCAGCTCATGACTGAGACAAATCTTCTGACTCCTGGTCAGGTGTGACCTCCTCAGCACAAAGCCAAATAACAGTACACAGCCCCATTAACCAGCATTTCTTTTCAAGGTTTTTCTCAACCCATCTAAAATAGAGTTTAATAGAAAATCCAATATATCACATGGGCTTCCATCTCTTTGTGCCCTACTTTATAATTTTTAATATAAAGATTACTAAATTCAAAAGGCAGTCAGAATAGTTGTACACATCTGCAGTTCTGGCACTTGGAGTGGGGCAGAAATAGGAGGACTGGTGGTTTGTAAACAACCTGAGCTACATAAAAGACCCTATCTCAGGAAAATAAATAATAATAGTGCTAATATAAACAAAAAGTCAAAATGAGAGGATGCTAATTAGAATAATAATTATTATTACTTATTCTCAGTGATAGAGATGGATCAGCATTTAAGAATACTTGCTGCTCCTGAAGTGGACTCAAGTTTGACTTCCACTACCTATGTGGGTGGCCCATGTCTGCCTGTAACTCCAACTCCAGGGTATCCAGTGGCCTGTTCTAGCTCTGTGGGTATGTGTACTTGGATGCACATTCCCCTATAAAGATGCACATATACTTATAATTTAAAGCAAAGCAAAATAATGAATATAAAGCATTTACTTGATTAACTCTTGCAAAATCTGGACTTTGATCATCTAATGTCCATTGGATTCCCCCCCTCTCCCTTTTTGAAACAGGGTCCCACTATGTAGCCCTGGCTGTCCTGAAATTCACTATATAGACCAGGCTGGCCTTGAACTCACAGAGAACTGACTGCCTGTGCCTTCTGAGTGCTGGAATTAAAGGTTTGTGGTACCATGCCCAGCAAGACCCTTTCTTTTTAACAGTATTTATTACTTGCTTTATAAGCCATGCACCATGAATCAATGCTTGAAAGGCCTAGTATGGCACAGACAACATTTCCTTGCTCTCCCACCATCACTTTGCTGATGCAGACTCTGTTTTCTTTTCGTTGGTATAGGATCTATGCATCTCATTTCATCTGAGAACAGCATGGCAGACATGCTTAAGAACAAAGGCCTCACTGATCTTCCTTCCTGGAATTCTCAGGAAAACACTATAATGACCAATAAAAGTAATGCAGAATCTCTCAGAATTCAAAGTGCTCAAGTATGTGTCATGTAGATTTTATCAGACATAGTCTCACAGTAGATATAAGCAAATGATCCTCACACTGCCTCACTATAGAGAATAGGACAATATAGAGAATAGGCTTTGTGGTTTTAAGGAGCTTTCAATAGAAGTTGGTACAACGTGGCTTCCATTTATTAATTATAAGTCTGATTCTCTTAGCTATGCTACCTTCCAGTCCAGGTTGGCATGTTATTCATTAAGCACAGACTATGTAGTGAGTGACTATTCCCTTCAGCATCCACTGAATTATTGACTCACTTGTTTGCATCTCTTAGCTTGTTTTCCTATGTAACAATCCTGAGTGGTAATCACTGTTATTCTGGGTTTTGCCTTCTTATTTATAAATTATGTGTTTGTGGGGATGGGAGTGTGAACACATGGGAATGCTGGTGCCCATGGAAACCAGGGGTGTCAGAACTCCCTCAAGACAGAGTTACAGGCAGCCAGGATGGATGCTGGGAACTGAACTTGGATCCTCTACAAGAGTAATATATGCTCTTAACCACTGAGCCATCTATTAAGCTGTCTGCTCTTTTGATTTGAAAAGTACTGAAGGCATTAAGTTATACAAGCTCAGACATCCCTTAAATCTGGATTTAAGCCTAGAGTTCTTTGTTCTGTATCCTGTTTCTTTCTCATGAGCATGATTGTTGTCAGAGACTTGGGTAATGCTGGCAAGATTAGCACCTTTTTCACCCAACCCTGGATATTTCTGTTCTTCAAGGCTGTCTGAAATGCAGACTTATGTTGGGCAATGACATTAAAGATTCATTAACATCCAAAGAAGTCAATCAGAAAGTGCTTAGAGACTGTCTAGTCTAACTCTTATTTTGTGGATTCGTTGCTTATTCAATACATGCTTTCTGTGAACCTGCTATGTGCTGGGCAGTGCTGAGAGTCCTCAAAGCTCTGTGCCATCAGGAGATTTCACTGCAGTATAGTAAATGGTAAGACTATGGGTCTTCCCATGTCCCCAGAATGTACCCTGTCTGTCTACCCTGTCTCAAATCCATCTATGCTCTGTGCTAGTTAGTCTTTTGTTAACTTGACACAAGCAAGAGCTATTTGGGAAGAAGAACTTCAATTGAGAGGATGCCTCCAACAGATTGCCTGTAGGCAAGTCTGTAGGGCATTTTCTTGATTAGTGATTGATGTAGGTGGGCCTTGAGCAGTTGGAATTGTATATCATTCAACATAAAACACTCTCATTAGCACAAAAATTTACATTTTTAATTTTTATTATTTGGAATTTTCACACAATGTATCTTGATTATATTCACTTAATTTATTTTGATTTTATGTGTATGGGTGCTTTGCCTACTTCTGTGTAGTGTATGCATATGCTCCATGTTCATACATTATATGTACTATGTGCATGCAATGCACATGGAGGCCAGAAGAGTGTATCAAGAGGGCTTCCTGGAACTGGAGTTAAGAGCCAGTTGTGAGCTACCAGATGTATGCCAGGAATTGAACCCAGGTCTTCTGCAAGAGCTCTTAACTACTAGACCATTCTTCCAGTCTATAAATTTATGTTTTATGTGATGTTTTCAGAATGGGCTTTTAGTCAATCTGAGAGGTTTTAAACTCGCAAATCTGGGTGATATGAGAAGTTATGGTTGCAGGATTTTAAAGTGTGTGCGTTTCCTCTCATCATCTCAACACCCACAGCAGAAACTCAGTTGAGAGCTCTGCTCTGTCTGGGAGGCTATCCTCTCCCCTCTTCTCTGACACTGCTGTCTTTCTTACAGCACTTTCCCCTCACATTTACAGGAGAAGCTCTTTGCATGGCTTGTTGAGTTTACTTCAAATAATTATTAAACACAAGGAAGAGTGTTGAATCAAATTGAGGTGGCTCTCTGAAGCCAGGGCATGCTGTATTAAGGTGTGATAGCAGAGCTAAATCGAATAGCAACTGATAAGTTCTGAATTGTGAGGCAGCGACAACAATTAAGAATAATGTAAAAATAGAAGAATCAACAGAAATCACGTAAAGAACTTAGTAATGGTCATCAGCAGGGCTGGTTTGGAGGCAACTTTGGCGCTGGTTATGCTGTACAAGCACCAAAGCAGATGCTGAGATGCGCCATTCAGCTTAATGTGTAGGAAATGTGATCATTGTGGAGTGAATCAGTTTCCTAAACTGTAATTCAGTGAATGTGGAGCATTTTATTAAATACTAAATTAAATTTAGGTTTATAGCTGCTGTTGATGCACTAGATGTAACTGACACTTTCATATCATCATTTTTTTAAATTCCTTGCCTCAGATATTTTATTAAGAAAAAAATAGACTGAGGGAGAAAGTTTAAAGCATATTTCCTATTTTTTTGCATTTTCTCATAATTATTTCAGTCTCTCCCCATTTATTCCTTATGTTGGTATCACAGAGGGAGTACAGCTAGTATAGAATATTGTATTACAGTATAGGTAAAGCACACATAGAAAAACATTTTCTAATATTATCTTTTGTAGTGGTGTGAATAAGAATGTCCTCCACAGGCTCATATAGTTGAATGTTTGGTCAGCAGGAGTGGAACTATTTGAGAAGAGTAGAAGGTATGATCTTGTGGGAGTGTAGTCTTCTTGGAGGAAGTGTGTCACTGGAGTGGGCTTTGAAGTTTCAGAAGTCTAAGCCAAACCCAGTGGCTTTCTCTCTTCCTGCTGCTTGCAGATTAGGATGTATACCTCTCAGATTCTTCTCCAGCACCATGACTGCATGCTACCATGATGACAATGGACTAAAACTCTAAAACTGTAAGCAAGCCCCAATGAAACACATTCCTTTTTAAGAGTTGCTGTGGTCATGTTATCTCATCACAGCAATATAACAATAAGACATTTTTGTAAAAATGTACAGAGTTATTAACAATAAAAAATATCTCATGATCCATGAAGCAAGAGAAATTGCCCAGAGAAAGAGTGTGAGGTGTCCATTCCTTAAGGACAAACTTCAGGAAAGGCAAACTGCATTTGTACATGAATGGGTGATCAGGAAGACAGATGTAATGGTGACCAGAGAATAGGTACAGTCCCTGTGGTGATTTGAAAGAAAATGGCCCCCAGAGGGAGTGGTGCTATTAGGAGATGTGCCTTTGCTAGAGTAGGTAAGGCCTTGTTGGAGGAAGTGTGTCACTATGCAGAGGTAGATTCTGAGGTCTCCTATGCTCAAGCTATGCCCAATGTGACACACAGTTGCTTCTGCTGCCTGAAGGTCAAGAAATAGAACTCTCAGCTCCTTCTCCAGCACCATGTCTGCCTGCATACTGCCATTTCCCTCCATGGTGATAATAGACTAAACCTCTGAAACTGTAAGCTGACCTAATTAAATGTTTTCCTTTATAAGAATTGCTGTGGTCAGGGTGTCTCTTCACAGCAGTAGAAACCCTAACTAAGACACCTAAAATGATGCTACCAGTATGAACCTCATTCAACACATTAGCATTTGGAAAACATCTCATATTCAAACCACAAGAGGTGGTTTCTTTTGGCCCTCCAAATGCAAAAGTTTGATGGCACTCCCTAATATCATGGTAGCCTTAGCCTATGTTCTACTGATGGCCCCAGTGATTACTTCTCAAGAACACTAGAGTGTTGGGAGGAGCTTCATTCAGTAGGTCAAGTAGAGTTCCACCACCCACCCTCAAGGCGGATCAGAATAACTTGAGTTTCCTGACTTTCTTGGAGTTGGTGGAAGCAGGATTGTCTCCATTATTATTTATAATAAATTTTAACATTTCAGGTGATCCTCTGAGTGGAATCAATGGAGTAATATGTGTGAATCCTGGTGGATACAACATGGGAAAGGCTACTGAAAGTTTACTTGCTTTCTTCTGCATTGTGTGCTATTGTAATTCTGGAGGTTTTATGATGAATAAGTAGGGAGATGCTGAATGTCATAAAAAAAAACACCTATGTAAATGTGCTCATTTTCTTGGGTTACTGTAGTGTGTTACCACACACTCAGGGACTCAAGGAAGAGGAAGCCTATTCTCCCTGCTCTGGTTGTTTTTGTTTGTTTTGGTGGTGCTGGTGGTGGTTTTTTGTCTACTTGACACAAACTGTAATTGTCTGGGAAGAACCTCAGTTGAGTAAATACAACCATCAGATTACTTGTAAGCATGTCTGTAGGGCATTTTCTTGATTAATGACTGATGTGGAAGGGTCCTGACTACTGTGGGTGGTGCTGCCCCTTGGCAGGTGGTCCTGAGTTATATAAGGAAGTAGGCTAGGCAAGCCATGAGCTGACAAATCATGAGCAAGCAAGCCAGTATGCAGTGTTCCTCCATGGCTTCTGCTTCAGTTCCTACCTCCAGGTTCCTGCATTGAGCTCCCACCTAGGTGTCCCTCTGTGGACTATAACTTGAGACATATAAGCCAAATAAACCCTTTTGTCCCAAGTTGCTTTTCGGTTTGTGTTTTATCACAACATGAAAAAGCAGACTAAGAGACTGCCCCGTGTCTGGCTGCCACAGTTATCAATGAACCTGTCAGCAGGGCCATATTCTCTCTCCAGGCACTGGGGGAGGATTCATTGTTTGCCTCTTGTGGCTTTAAGGTAACTTTTGGCATTCTTTAGCTTGTTCCTGCACCATTCTATTTTTTTTTCTCTGTCTTTACATTACCTTTTCCTCTGCTGTCTGCCTTATATCTCTTTTGTATGCATACATCTATAAAGACACGTGTCCAAATAAGACAGCATTACACATTCCAGGGTGTATTTAGTTTGATTTCTACAGGAAAATAGAATTGACGCTATAGTAGAGAAAGTGAAGGAAGTGGGGGAAGGTAAGGGATCTGGGAGGTGCAAAATTAAATGATTTCAAGGAATTTGGCTTATGCAAATAGAGGTTTAGATAGTCTATAACATGATAGAAGAGTTTGTTGGGCTAGCAACAGTGAGAAGATCTGTGGGTCAAATGCAAAGTCTACTTTCTAGGCGATGCCTTCTTGCTCAGAGGACCTCAGCTCTTTTTTATATTAAACCCTTCAACAGCATAGGATGGTGCACACCCATATTATGGCAAGTAATTGCCTGTACTCAAAACCTACACATTTAAATGTTAATTTCATCTAAAATAACAACTATGCAAAAATATCTAGAATAATGTTTCATCAAATATCTGCACATTGTGGCCCAGACAAATTTGACACACGAAATTAACCATGACATGGGGATTAAATTTTAATGTATTTTGGGAGGCTTTATTAGCCTACCACAGCAAGTAATAAATTCTAGGCACTATGCTACCCCTTTACATATATTAGCTTATTTAATATTCACAATATGCTTGAGAGTAGGAGTGCTGCTAGTCTCTGTGTTTGATGAATGAGGAAGGGGAAACAAAGATGGTGAGGCGTGTGACTAAAGCCACACAGCTGATTAGTGACAGAACTAGAATTTAGGAGAGCCTTAATCCAATTAAACAGCAAATAAAATTCATAGTTCTGATAAGTCTCCATCTTTATTGTCTCATTATAGTCAGCATTTGATACCAATGCCTGGCTAATGATTGCTATTCTAAAGGGAGGGTAGTTTCTGTACTGATTTCTCCTATCTCCTCCTCTCTCTTTTCTTCCTGGTTGGCCTGATTGCCTTGCACTATGTTTTGAATTTTGAATACATACCTCAGCTTATGTCCTCTGTCTTCTTTTGGATTTGACATTTATTTGGAGCCTGTCTTATGCCAGGTTCTGTTCTCAGGTCAGGTCTAAGTCCCATGCTGTATCTCAGTAGTCACAACTTCCTCCAGAACCTACCTGCTCTGCCATTATCTCCCCTGAGCAGATGTGGGAAATTTGCTCTGAGTGCCTAAGAGGAAGTTTGTCCTCTGGCTCATGTCCAGGGGTTACAGAGAAGAGTGCATGAGATATTTTAATACATACTGATCATGGGAGAAGATAGCAGACGTGTTAAAGCAGATGTAATCATCCAGGCTTCTTATCTCAAAAGCTGGATATGGCCAGGAAATTCAGCACAGCACAAAGATGAGCCAGGTGTACTCAAAGGAGCATAGAAAGCTTGTGAAGCTTTGTGTTTGGCTCACTCTTGGGCACTAAGCACAGCAGAGAGGCCCTCCATCTTCTAAAATGGACACGTTATGAAACCAGATTTCATGTCTGTCTTCCTTTCCTTAAGCAAGTCACACTGACATTTTTATAGGCTCAAATTTGAATAGCTAAATATTTTTTGTGTGTTTCCAATAATCACTGAAATTTAACAAGAATCATTTTTGTTTTTTATTTCAATAGGATAGTTCTTTCAGTACATTCACACATTATACCTAATTTGTCTCCACCATCACTGTGAAACAGGCAGGAAGAGAATGTTTAATCCTCTGTAGATAAAGCAGCTCAGATGTCCCCAAGGACACATGTTTGGTAAGTTGGAATTTTTCCATTTATTGTTTAGGTGTTCCCTTATGAAATGAGCAGAGAGCATCATGTTAAGAAGTCCACACATCACCCCACATTTTTCTGGCCAGTATGAGCAACTGCCTATCTACTTCATAAAAGTAAATTTTTCTGTAGTCATTAATAATTTTTCAATCTGGATAGGTCTTAATAGTTCCTTGAATAAAATAAATTTATGGAAAATAACTAATAAGTTGTCTGTTAAAATGTAATTATTATATGTATAGTGGAGGAAACGAGTTAAGTAGTAAAGTTGTCTTGTTTTCTTACTGTGCTTTCTTTATATAACTGCCCTGATGACAAATATTAAGCTATTTGGTATGATTGCTTCAACCGTTTTGAAGTCATAGATGTACATGAGTCTAAAATATAGCTAATTACTTGAAAAAGTGTGACTACATTTTTAAAAAGTGGTGCTTTAGGGGTTCAGAAGTTAAGAGTGTGTACTGCTCTTATAGACAACCCAAGTTCAGTTCCCAGCACCCATGTTTGGCAGCTCATAACTGCCTGTAGCACCAACTCCAGGAGACCCAACACTTTCCTCTGGAGTATGTGAGCACCTGAACTCACATGCACAGGTGCACATCTTATACATGTATTTACAAAATAAAAATAAATCCTTAAGATGGTGTTTTATTATGACTTTGGCTTTGCTAAAACTCTTCTGAAGTGAGATTTACCAGAGTGTTTAGAACATGGTTTATGGAATGGTATACCTTCATGTGGATATTCCTGTATGCAAATGCTGTCTGCCCTTTGGTGTTGAAGCACTTAATCATAACATTTGTAGCCTTTGACAGGTTACTTTATCTCTCTAAGGGTTGTCCTTGTTATCCAGAGAAATGAAATGTATAACTGCTATGCCACAGACATCTTATAAGCAGTGAGTGGTGGCTAACTTCTGAGAAATGTAAGTTTGGCCTTTCTAAAGTCAGGATACAATGCATACTGTCTGTCAGGAAAACCTCATTTACCTGAAGTGACTTAGAGAACAACAGAAAGGAGATATAAAATAATGCACATGAAAAACTACAAGAATATTTTATATTGCTTTTTTCTTTTCCTATAACATACTATCACCAATTTAATGACTTAAAATAAGATAGCATTCTAGAATTCAGAAATGAGTTTCACTGTGATAACAGTGGGGTGCTCCCAAGACTGAAGCTCTTCTAGAAGCTCTGGAGAAGATCCATTTCCTTGTCTATTCCAGAGTCTAGAACGACTCATTCTTCCATCTTCAAAATCAGCCAGGAAGGGTTCCTCAAGCCTTGAACTATATTATTACCTTCTGGAATCAAATATCCCTCTGTCTCTTCCTTATAAGGACTCTGTGACATGGTTATGTTCATCCTCAAAACCAGATTAGCCTCGAGTTCTTAATTTAATTACCTTTGCAAAGTTATTTGTGCTGTATAAGAGAATTTATCTCACATACAAGCCATGATAACATGGCAGTTCATGAGCTTTATCCATTTCAAGAACTCAACTCAGAGCCCATTTCCTCTTAACTCTTGGTATGACTGTAATAAACTTGGTTCCCTTTGTCCTAGTAGCCTACAGCCGATTAGAAATAGCCAATCATAGCCAGCCTAGGAAAGACCTGGAGATTCTGGAATGCCTTCTGCACACAGTTGTTAGACAGAAGTTGGTTGCATTTCTACCCTTTCCCCCAGCTAGAGGGAATCTCAGAGAGATCTGCTAATGGCAGATAGAAGAGATAAAGAGAGAGAGGGAAGAAAAAAAGGGAAAAGAAAATATAAGATTATAAATTTTAACCAGTGTCTGTGTCATTGTCTGGTTGATATAATCCCAATGACATGAATGCAGGAGAGTCTCATAAGATAAAAGGACTCTGGAGAGAGAACAGGGATAAACTTCTACTTCATAGTTTCCTAGAGAGCTACAGGGGAAGAGCAAGGTCCTAGAGAAGGCCTTAGCGTTTGGTGTCACTGCCTTCATCTGGCCTGATTTGAGGAAGTCAAAATGTAAAATGAGACTTATTCCCCAATGAGGTCAGAATTAGCATACAGTTGCTTGTACTGCATTGTGGGACCAGGGAAGGAATGTGGTAATCTATTGTGTACCCCAGTAAAGCTTACCTGGGTGTCAGAGGACAAAGCCACCCACTATATTAAACAGAGAGGTCAGACAGTGGTAGCACACACCTTTAATCCTAGCATTTGGGAGGTAGAGATCCATCCAGCTCTCTGTGAGTTCAAGGCCACACTGGAAACAGAGCCAGGCATGGTGGCGCATGCCTTTAATCCCAGCACTAGAAAGAAAGGAAGATGGCAGGGCTCAGAAAGGTATATAAGGTGTGAGTAAACAGGAAGTCTCACTCTTGAGGTTGAGGATTTCATAGAGGTAAGAATGTGGCTGGCTTGTACTGTTTCTCTGTTCTTTCGACTTTTACCCCAATATCTGGCTCCAGGTTTTTTTTTAATTGATAAGACTATTAGCAATTTGTATTACAAAAGGACCTCCATCTTGTGTAGATAGAGCCGTTCTTCAGTTTGTTGAGGACAAGAACTGCCTAGAATGTTCGTTATTTTTCCCAAAGTGAAAAAATAATAGCAAAACTGTTTTAAATGAGGGAAACTATCTTTCTGTTTCATTTTCTATAGCTAGTTATAGATGCCTCTTTCTATCTTTGGGGGACCCTGTGACATCCAGAAAAGATTAGATATCTTCTATTAAATTTTATGAAATGTAGGCACATCTTCCTGCATACTTTAATCATACCTGAGTTACATAACATCCAATATAATGTAAATGCTAATTAAGTATTTTTGATATTATGTTGCAAACAAACTAAGGATAGAAAAAAAAGTCTACCCATGTCAGTAGAAACATTTAAAAAGTATATTTTCCCAGCAGAGCTGGTCCAGTCAACAGTTTCAGAATCTAAAACATGGCTTGGTGTCCAAGTGTTACTAGGTATTGAAAACAGAAAAGAAATTAGAAGGGTGAAAACTTGCCTCATAGAATGGATTGAGTCTCCAAACCCTTAGAGAGGCTTCCAAAGTCAAGGTGAGTCTCCTCATCCTTCTCTGCTCTCATCACAAAACCGTTCTGTATGTCTAGTGGCAATTGCTCTCTTCCCATTATTTTCCAATTTGTTTTAGATGAGGTTCAAATATCAGATTGTCTTTCTCTGAGTTTGGGGAATAGAAAAACTAAATTTGAATGCAAAATTGCCACAAAGTTCCTTGGAATAGCTTGGTAAAATAAAACAATCATTTGGTGAGGAAAGGCACAAGTCAGCAGTTCTCAAGAAAATAAAGTCACAGCCTAGGTTATAAATTGTAAAGCCCTGTGCAAACATAGTAGCATGATGAAATTTTCTATACCACTATTTCCCATTGTTCTAAAATAACCACACAGATATTCACTAGCCATTGGCAGGAGAAATTACAGCATCTGTTTGAATTCATACAGTTGATTTAATGAAATTGGTGCACCCTAGGAGGCATTGGCTTATCTATTTTAAAATGTGTTTATTTGACTTTCAAGGGACTTTGAGATGTTAAAACTCAGAACCTATCTTAACCTGGGAATAAATCAGCACTGGATGAAATGCAGGGTCGTACAGATAACACTCTCACTTGTCTCTGGGCTTGCAGCTTCTAGTTTGAATGACTAGAAGACACACAGCTAAATAACAATTGCCTCCTGCCAAGCTAAGTGGACTAAAGGAGATTGCTGGTTCTGAAACCCTGCTCTGGAATTTATTTTTTTCTTGGCTTGATGTAATGGTTCATACCTATAATCCTATCACAGGAAGTAGAGGCAGGAGATAAATTTTCAAAGCCAGCCTGGACTACATAGAGAGTTCAAGGCCAATCTGGGATACATAACAACACTTTGTCTCAAAAAAAATAAAATAAAAAATAAAGAAGACATGGGGAGAGGGCTGGAGAGGTGGCTTAGTGGCTAAGAGTGATGGCTGATCTTCAGGTTCAGTCAGTGCCTAGCTCAGGAGGTTCACAAATTTCATAACTCCAGCTTCTAGACCTAGTGCTCTCCTCTGGCCCCCATAGGCACTCTGTATAACCATACATAGTTAAAAAATAAGATATTAAAAAAAAAATAAAACAAAAATCACTTTTCTATAGAGTAGAGGCCATGAAGTATAAATGAATCGTGTAACACCCTTTTGTTGCAATTTCTTACTTCGTGTGTGTGTGTGTGTGTGTGTGTGTGTGTGTGTGTGTGTACATGTAATGCATGTTCACGTGTGATTGGGGGTGTGCATGTACCATGGTTCATGGGAAAGTCAGAGTGCTCTCTGAGAGGTCTTTGCACTCCTTCCACGCTGCTGTGTGCTCTAGACCAGGTGGCCTGTTAACTTCTTGGGGGTCTCCTGTCACTGCCTGCCATCTCTTCACATGCACACTATGATCACAGACCACCCGACTGAGTCCTGCTTTACATGTGTTCTGGGGATTTGAACTCAGATTCTCTGCTTGTGTTGGCAATGGCCATGGCACTTGATTCAGTTTTAAAATGAACCTCGTGCCTGTGGGTCTGAGCAATGGCTCTTCAGAGGCATCATCTTTAGCTTGAAAAGGAGCTCAAAAAAACATTCACTGCCTAGTCTCCTGTGATTTTTATGTTTTAATTTATCCTTTATTTGTAATTTGAATTTTATTTTAAAAGTTCTTTCTCTAATGAGATACAGTGTCTCATATACCATTAGACACGCTGGAAATCAATATTCTGAACCTTGATTCTTACAAATGGAAAATACTTGGTCTAGAACTTTGGTCCATGCATGAAAATTATATTTTTAGACTAATTACATGAATTCATTTTCTAGTCTCTTTCTTGTGAATATAAGCTTTAGAAAATAAACATCTATCATTGGAAAAATAATGCTCAGAGTTTCACAATAATGCTTATCCTTTGTGTAATAAGTAGTTCTAATTAGCACCAAGCAGGGATGAATCAAGTATGACTATAAATTTATTGTTAGACAGAAATTAAGGAATATTTCTTGTTTTTCACCCTAGAATTACTTGAGAATAGTCTGAGACACTCAGTGTTTCTATTTTGGGCGGCACCTCATGAGTTATGATTGACAGTCCTGTGCTTCCTCAAGGCAAGGCTCTGTAAGTGTCGTGCAAAAATGCAGGATTTCACAAAGCTAATGGAGGAGGTAGAAAGCCAGTCTGATTCATCATGAAACTATTGCCATGGAACCTAGTAGGGTGAGATGATTAACAGTTAGGAGAAAAATAGATGAGGGTGGTATAAGGTAAATGCCTCAGAAGAGAAAGATTCGAATACAAAAGATGAGGAGAGGCATTTGGGAAAATAATGCAGCCTTCAAAGGCATTTTTGGAGGCAGTGTCCATCTTGGTTACCACACTGGGAAATTCAAACATGAAATAAAGGATTGTGTATCTCTACCAGTCCAATTATCAGAAGAAAATTATGCTTGCCTCCAAATCAGTCGCTGCCTGGTTTCTGCCAAGCACATTCTTACATTCTATGCAGTGGCAATTATAAATTAAATGTTAATAATTTTGGAATAAATTATTGTAATTTTCATCTAATTTTTCAAGATAAATCTCCCATCACACATTTCCCTGCTTGCCATGAATTCTTGTTCCCTATTTTAATTGTGTTTGTTTTGAAATTTCTTTTCCAGTGCTCACACCACCTTCTATAATAGGACATCTATCATTTCCAGTAATATGTTGGAAGAAATTTCAGAAGCCATCAAATTCACCACTTTTTTCCAAGTAAGAAAATAAAGACCAAATGAGATCGTTACCTGTCCTGAGGTTACAAACCACACATAACATTTTATTGGTGTGTAAAAACCACTCTGTGCACCAAGGACAGGTCCTGGTCCCACAGACTGAGTGCCTCCCAAACAGATCAAGCTATTCAGTTGTCTCACTTATCCAGAGGGCCTGATCTAGCTGGGGGCTCCTCAGCTGTTGGTTCATAATTCATGTGCTTCCATTTGATTGGCTATTTGTCCCTGTGCTTTTTGCAATCTTGGATTCAACAATTGACGCTCTTGTAGTCCCTCCTCTTTCTCGACAGTTGGACACCTGGAGCTCCACCTGGGGCCTGGCTGAGGATCTCTGCATCCACTTCCTTCAGTTATTGGATGAGAGTTCCAAGACGACTGTTAGGGTGTTTAGTCATCTGATCACCAGGCTAGGTCAGATCAGGCTTTCTCTCGACCATTGACAGCAGTTTACAGAGGATATATCATTGTGGATTTCTGGGGACCTCTCCAGCACTCTGCCTATTCCTGTTCTTGTGTGGTCTTCATTTATCATGGTCTGTTATTCCTCATTCTCCCTTTCTGTTCTTGATCCAGCTGGGATCTCCTGCTCCCCTAAGCTTTCTTTCCCTCAAATCTTGCCCTTCATTACTCCCACTGTCATCCAGGTTGTTCATGTAGATCTCATCCATTTCTCTGTCACTGGGTGATCCCTGTGTCTTTCCTAGGGTCCTGTTTTCTAAGTAGCTTCCCTGGAGTTGTGTAGTAGTCTAGTCATCTTTGTTTTACATCTAGTATCCTCCTATGAGTGAGAACATACCATGTTTGTCCTTCTGAGTCTGGGTTACCTCACTCAGGATGATTTTTTCTAGATCCATCCATTTGCCTGCAAACCTCATGATGCCATTGTTTTTCTTTGCTGAATAGTACTCCATTGTGTATATGTACCATATTTTCTTTATCCATTCTTCAGTTGAAGGGCATCTAGGACCTGTCCTTAGTGCATGAGCTGGCTCTATTGAACCTTGGGCTTACACAGGGACACTTTGCTCAGTCTGGAAGGAGGGGACAGGACCTGCCTGTACTGAATCCATCAGGTTTAAATGAATCCCCAGGGGTGTCTTGGTCCTGGAGGACATGGGAATGGAGGGGAGGGGCTGGGAAGGAGGTGGGGGTGGGTGCGGGAGGGGGGAGAACAGGGGAACCCATGGCTGATGTATAAAATTAAAACACATAATAATAAAAAAAGATTAATTCAACAATTTTCACTGCAAAAAAAGAGAAAGATCAATCAATGTCTTCTATTGGTTATCCCAAATATACATTTATTATTTATATTTTTCCTTCAGTATTCTTTTTTTTTACTGAATTAAAAAATGTCTCATGATTTTCTAAAAAATCACTCTGTGACCAAACAAAATGGATGACTCTTCTGAAGTTTTCTGATGGTGCTTCTGAATTTGAAGCCACTGCTTCCGAGAAGAGCAGTAAGTTTCACAGTCATGCACATGGCCTTGGTCATCCTCGTGTTCTTGGGAAAGGATGTGATTATAGGGATTCTGAATTCAACCCTCCACCATTTTCTCTCAATTGTCATTCTCTGTGTATCCCACCAATCTCTTCCAGCTCAGTGTTTACTTTTATTTTCTCTTTCACTTACTGTAATCTGTGGTGGATCAGCATGTAATTAATTCAAATTGCCAACATATCATTATAATAATCTTCCCAAGTACCCTGAAGAAGCTCTGATTGACACATTCACTGTGGGTGACACAGGAAACTGCCTGGCTGCCGTTTGCTTTCTTCAAGCTTTGTGAATGAGAAAATGAAGAGAACTCTTATAGTTCACTCCAAGTAGAGTTCCAACCTTCCCATTCAACCTGTACCAGTGAGCCAGAGAAAGACTCCAAGTCTTCTCTCCAAATCTTTGTGCTTTTTAAAAATTTGAATTGAGCATTCAAAAAGAAAATGGTCTACTTACTTATAAATCCAAATTTCTAGTTTCTATTGAAAAAAAAGGGGGGGTCAGGGGTTTGTTGAAGTGGCTCAGTGGGAGAAGAGCTTATTACCCAAGTGTGAAGTAGAGTTAAGGGCCATGTAGGCATGGTGTCCTGCTTGTGATACTAGCTCTGTACACAGAGACAGAATATTATCCTCAGAGCAAGCTGCCTAGGTAAACCAGTTGAAACAAAGGCCTCATTGAGAGGCCCTGCCTCAGTGAATAAGGTGGAAAGCAGTGGAGGAAATCTATCTTTAGCATTGGATGGCCTACAGAAACACACACACACACACACACACACACACACACACACACACACGCCCACACTCACATGCACACGTGTGTATATCTGCATACAAACATACAAATATATATATGCATGGCAATCACACACAGATACATGATTTTTAAACAAAGGTTGGATCTTGCCATTGCTTTTCCATCTCTGCTTTTTCATCTCTGTTTTTCTATCTCTGCCATGCAGCTAAGGCTTAGTAACAACCATGCCCTTTTCATCAGCTGTCTAGGCTGTAGTTTTCCCCAGTCTCATCAAGCCTCATAATTTCCTAAAAATACCTTTATCATCTGCTGCTTCATATTTGTGCTGATATCTTTCTTGAAATGCAGTTAAGATGAAATATCTTGTGTGTGTGTCTCAAGAGAAAGTACAACAAGAGGACAGAAATGGCTGCATCTCTCTCAGAAAAATGGGCCATTCTTCTTACGTTCATCTGTTTCAACAATTCACTCAAGGCACCTGATACTTGTCAACCCCTGAGTCAGCCTGCTGCTCTACCTTCATAGATGTTTGCATTGTTTTAGGGTTCACTGAAAAATACAACCAACCAGAGATAGAGAGATTCAGTGAGAAAAGGAAGGACTAGGAAAAAATCTAGGGAGTAGATTTATCATAAATGATTGACTCCTGGGAATGTAGAGAGTCTAAGAATTCCCAAGATCTACCACCTGCAAACAGGTGTCCTAAGTCGCAACCTGAGCCCTAAGACCTGAGAACTGGAGAACCAATGCTAAAAGCACAAGTCCTGGCTTCACGGCCTGACAGCCAGGGGCTAGACAGTACAAAGAACAGGCAAAGGATGATAACCCAACTCCTGCAGTCAGGCAGCAGGAAAATAAATCTGATTGTCTTCTATTTCATTTTTTTGTGTGTGTCCCCAGTGAATTAGATGATGTCCATCCATATCAGTGACAGCTATGGACTCTATTCAATCAACCCATTCAAATTCTGATTTCTTCTAAATACACCTTAACAAACACTTCCAGGAAAGATGTCTAACCAACTGGCTGAGCATCCTGTGGTGCAGTCCAGATGATGCACAAAATTAAATACCATCGTATTCCTAAAGAAAAGCCAAAATTATTTATCTATATATGAATTAATGTAGAAGAAAATCCATGTATGCTTTGTACATTAAAATAATATATTGATAGATATTATATCCACATCTGGAAATACAAGTGCACATCAGTAACCCTAAAACCAAAAGATTGTTTTACTAAAGATATATATATATATCACAGTCTTGCACTTTTTTAACATTGGGAACTTTTGGATCTGCTAAACTTTACATGAAAAGATGACATACAATATAAGGGTCTCTCTTGTATTTTGTGCCTAAAAATTACCCTAGAACAGCGAGAATTATCTCAATGGTAGAGTGTTTGCTTGCATACTCAGGGCCCTAGATTGATCCCCATCATTGCATGTATATGCACACACACACACACACACACACACACACACACAACACAAGCAAATTTACACACATAGATAATGTGTGATTATCTGTATATGCTTACCTTCAGCTTCATTCCTCTTTTTAGAAGCTTCACTCTAGCATCATGAGACTCCAAGCCTTCTTAAACTGATTTAATCTTAATAGAAATGTTTTACCTGCTTTATCTTGATAAGAGGAACCTAATGCCTTTTTCCTCTCCCTAGTAAAGAAATCTGTAGAATGTATAATTGTATTGATAGCTGGGCCCAGTTCAAATATTTGAGGGGATTTTTGTTGTTGTTGTTTTTAATACTCTGCTTTGGGACTATATTAAAAATCCCAAAGGTCAAAATCCTCATCAAGGCTCTAGTGAAATATTTTTTTAAAAAACCAGTAACCACCAGAGCAACAGCCGCAGCAAGGGAGTTAAAAGCGCTTTGGCATGTTTATCGCTGACCTTCATCTATTAACTTCAAGGAAAGGTAATGAAACTTAAGCTCCAGAGAGATGATATTATCTACTTCTTGATAAATCTGCTTAATGAATAAGTAATGAGCAAAATTCTTATGGAAAATGAAACTCCTGGGGAGTCTTAGGGAAAAAATTTAACATTGCAATTTGGGGATTTGTTTACCTCATAACTATGAGAATGATAATTAGCCCACAGTTTCTAAGCCAGGAGGCTTCTTCATCACTAAATAATTTACTACAAAGAAAATCTCCTACCATGGAAGTCTGCAATGACCAGCACAGAAGGATTCAGTATGAATTTCTAAAACATTGGCTGTGGTGATTTGAACGAGAATGCTCCACATAAACTCATGGGTGTGAATGCTTGGTTCCCAGTTGGGAACTGTTTGGGAAGGATTAGCAAGTGTGGTCTTGTTCAGGAGGGGTGTCATGGGGTTGGGAGTGGGCTTTAAAGTTCCAAAAGGCCACGCCATTCCTAGTAAGCTCTCCCTGCCTCCTTCTTGTGGATCAGATGTAAACTCTTAGACATTGCTCCAGGGCCATGCCTGCCCATGTGCTGCCATGCTCCACACCAAGATGGTCATGGATTCTAACCCTCTGGAATGATGAGCCCCACAATAAGTGCTTTCTTTTATAAGTTACCTTGGTCATGGTGTTTTGTCATGGCAATAGAAAAGTAACTAAGATACGTGCTTTACCTGGATATTAGGATACTCTCGTCACACTATCAAACAATACAGAACACACTAGGGAAATGGGCATGACAGAATAGAACCAAGCAGTAGTGATAGACATCTCTGCATTCAAAATGATCTGTGGAGTGATGAAAATGATAGACGACATTATGTCCAGTGACAGAGTCTAGTTTGTATGTGTGATCTGTTTATGCTTAGGGAGAAGAGAGATTAAATGAGAATGTTTTATTAACCCCATGCTTACACTTTATTAAAATGCCTTGTAACTCCCCTAACCATTACTTACATAGGAAATGTAGACTTCTTTTTAATTACTAGTTTCTTATTAGTGTGTGTGTGTGTGTGTGTGTGTGTGTGTGTGTGTGTGTGTACCATAATGTTTGTGTGATGGTCAGAGGACAACTTTCAGGAATCTGTCCTCTAATTCCACCTTGTGTCCTTGGGATTCAACTCACTTTGCCAGGCTTCTGTGGCAAGCTCTTTGCCTGCTGAGTCATCTCAGGGCACCAGAAATGTGGAATTCTTCTAGAGCACAAGACCCAGTCACTACCCAACCTTCACATCTCTGCTTTAAACTGGTTTTCAAACATTCCCCTCAGGAGAGAGCAAATCTTAAAGGCCAAGAGGATGTATTCAATTTCTAATTCAATCATTAATTGTGTGGCTATGGATATAGTAATGAAATTTATTTTAAACTCAATTTTTTTTTTTTTGCTAAAAAGGGGCCTGTTCACTATAGACTTTAACAAAGATAAAGGGAAATCTATGTTAAGAACTTGGGTCAGTGCCTGCCAAGGAGTAGGTATATGTAAGAGTAAAAGGAAGGCAGACTGGAGGTGTGCAGGTATGATTTTCCCCCCATGGCTCCTGCTGTCAGCTAGTAAATGGCTCCCACGCTCATCAGTAGGAGCTCTGCTAAAATAAAGTCACTCTGTGTAAACAGTGTCGCTGTGTGGCCATCAGACAATGCACAGGCAACTTTCTGTGAGCTAGATCACATAATAGACTCTGATGAAATTGACACTTCACCTCCTTGCTATTTCTGGGCACCATTCTGATGTAATCTCAGAATATGTTAAAAGTAGAACCCCTGGAATGCTTGTGTTAGACTGGATGGGACATCCTAGGGCCCATACATTGTAAAAGGAGGACACTACCCCTCTCCCACCTCTGGTTTCCAGCCTCAGAGACCATGGAACTAATTCTCACTGTGATGCTTGCTTAGAACTCAGGGTCCTTATTTTCTTCCATCCTATAACTGCTGTTTCTGTTATATGCAAAAAGTAGATTTGAGGCATTTCTGCCTATTTTTAGCCAGCTTGTTACATACAATTCCATAATCTTCTTCCAGGGGTGTCTTTGCTTGAGATTTTCCTGGCTTAATGTTTAAACCCACAAAAGAGGTCCTAATAAAGAAAGTTAAGGCTGGAGGCATGGCTGGGAACAATGGGAGTTACTCCTGGATTCTCCTTCCAGAACTTGTCATAACCATATTTGTGTTGCTATCACATACTACTTGAGGCTAAGTAGCATATGAAGAGAAGAGGGTTCTTAGCTTATAGA
This sequence comes from Onychomys torridus, assembly GCF_903995425.1. Classification (NCBI taxonomy): domain Eukaryota; kingdom Metazoa; phylum Chordata; class Mammalia; order Rodentia; family Cricetidae; genus Onychomys; species Onychomys torridus. The sequence goes on along the minus strand of NC_050445.1, from coordinate 96,757,730 downwards.
CCTGATGATAGGGAAGGCCAAACAGGGATGGCTGTGTTTGGCAGAGCATCATGCTGCATTATACCAAGGCAGGTGGTCACATGAGGGCAATGTGTGGCAGAGAGGTCACACACCTGTAGAAGTGGGAGCAAACAGACATCAGGGCTGACATGATTTATGGCAGCCTGCTCATATTCACTCAAGAATATGCTGGCCTCCTCCAAACACATTCATCCTTTTAAAAAACCCCACTACCCTACACTGCATCAAATTTCAGGACTAGGAAAACTACATCCAAACAATACATAGCATCCGTGGGCTAGAGTTCTCTGGACCAATTATACAGACATGACAGTTGCTCAGAATGTATGACTTCAGAGGCTTAGGGATTTCTCCCACATTTGAAAGTGACCTCTGTCTTGGGAAGGTCGTGGATCAATGTGAGAGCCAACATACAAATGTATTAGAGATTTATTATGTAACAACACCTAATATATCTAACACTAACTACTAAACTGTACTCTTAAAAATAAATAAAGTGGTTACAAAATGGGATACATAGCTAAACAGAGAATTATCAACAGAAGAATCTCAAATGGCCAAGAAACACTTAAAGAAATGTTGAACATTCTTAGCCATCAGAGAAATGCAAATCAAAATGACTCCAAGATTCCACCTTAGACCTGTCAGAATGGCTAAGATCAAAATCACAAGTGACAGCTCATGCTGAACAAGATGTGTAGCAAGGGAACACTCCTCCATTGCTGTACAGTCACTTTGGAAATCAATATGGCAGTGTCTCAGAAAATTGGGAATCAATCTACCTCAAGACCCTGCAATATCACTCCATATACCCAAAGAATGCTTAGTCTACCACAAGGACACTTGCTCAACTATGTTCATAGCATCTTTATTTGTAATAGCCAGAACCTGGAAACAACATCAACTAAAGAATGGATAAAGAAAATGTGGTACATTTACACAATGAAGTACTACTCAGCTGTTAAAAACAATGCAGACAAATGGATGGAACTAGGAAAAAGACCATCTTGAGTGAGGTAACCTAGACCTGGAAAGACAAACATGGTATGTACTCACATATAAGAGGATAATAGCTATAAAATAAAGAATAACCATGCTACAACCCACAGGCCCAGGTTAGGTAACAAGTAGGGCTCACGTGAGATGCTTGCATCTCCCTGGGAAGGGGAAATAGAGTACATTGCATGGGTGGACTGGGAGTATGTGGGGATGGGAACATGAAGGATCAGGTTGGGAATGAATGGAGTGGAAGAGTGCCGGAAGAGATGACTAAGGCGGGGTGGGGGGCATTTCAGGTGAAGTAGAAAGCTAGTGCAAGGGAAACTCCCAGGAATCTACAAGAATGACCCCAGGTTAGACTCATCAGAATAGGGGATATGTAGCCTGAACTAGCCCACCTCCTATGACCAGGCAAGACTTCCAGTAGAGGTACTGGGACACCAACCCAGTCACATAATCTTTGACGCAGTCTGTCCTGACTATGAGATGTGCTGGGGTAAGGGTGGCACAGTGATTATGAGAGTGGTCAACCAATAACTAGTCCAGCCTGATACCCATGCCACTTGAGTAAGCCCAGCTCTGACATTGCCTGGAGTGCAAGAATCCAGAGGCTGGATGGCCCAGAGACCTAGGATAAAACCAAACACAGCTGTCAAGGAAGAAAAAACAAAAAACAAAAAACAAAAAACAGCAACGTAATGATACCTAATGAGATTCTGCTATACTCATAGATTGGTGCCTAGCCCAGTTGTCATCAGAGAGACTTTATCCAGCAACCAATAGAAACAGATACAGAGACCCACAGGCAAACATTAGGTGGAACTTGGGAACCCTGCAGAAGAGGGGGAGGAAGGGTTGTAAGAGCCAGAGGGTTCAAGGACATCACACACATCACACACACACACACACACACACACACACACACACACACACAAAAAAAAAAAAAAAAAAAAAAAAAAAATCCACAGAATCAACTAACCTGGGCTCATAGGGGCTCATAGAGACCGAATCAACAACCAGGGACAATGCAGGCATGGGACTGACTTAGGCACTCTGCACATATGTTACAGTTGTGTATCTTGGTCCCATTGTGGGACTCCTAACACTGGGAGCAGGGGCTGTCTCTGACTCTTCTGCTGACTTTTGGCACCCTGTCCCCATACTGGGTTGCCTTGTCCAGCTTTAATAGAAGAGGAGGTTCCTAATCTTACTGCAGCTTAATACGCCATGTTTTGTTGATATCCATAGTGGGGAAGAGGAGTGGATGAGGGGAGGAAGAGAGGAGGTAGGGGGAAGGGAAGGGATGGGGGTAGAGAAGGAAGAGAAAACTATGGTCAGGATGTAAATAAATAAATAGAATTTTAAAACTATGAGAAAGAAATAAATAGATAGGGTGGAAACTGGGGTGTGACTCAATGGGTAGGAACATTTGCTACCCAAGTATTGAGAACCTGAGCTCACATTATAGTGTGGTGGTAGTTTGAATAGGAATGACCCCATAAACTCATATGTTTGAATGTTTAGTGTGGTGGTTTGAAAGAAAATGGTCCCCAAAGGGAGTGGCACTTTTAGGAGGTGTGGCTTTGTGTAAGTATGGTCTTGTTGGAGAAAATGTGTTACTGTGAAGGTGGGCTTTGAGGTTTCATATATGCTCAAGCCACACCCAATGAGTCAGTTCACTTCCTGTTGCCTCTGAGTTAAGGTGTAAGAACTCTCAGCTCCAGCACCATGTCTGCCTACATGCTGCCTTGCCTGCTGCCATGACAATAATGGACTAAACCTCTGAACTGTAGGCAAGCCACCGCAATTCAATGTTTTTCTTTATAAGATGTTCATGATGTTTTTATAAATGTTTATAATGTTTTATAAATGTTTTCCTTTATAAGTTGCTATGGTCATGGTGTTTCTTCACAGCAATAGAAACCCTAACTAAGACACTTAGTCATCAGGGAGTGGCACTGTTTCAAAGGACTAGGAGGTGTGGCCTTGTTAGAGGAAATGTGTCCGCTGTAGATGGGTTTTGAGGTTTTCATAAAAAGCTGAAGCCAGGCCTAGTGGCTCTTTTATCCTGTTGCCTGCAGATCTGGATGTAGAATGCTCAGCTACTTTTCTAGCACCATGTCTGGCTGTGCCACCATGCTCCCCACCTTGATGAAAATGTACTAAACTTCTGAAACTGTAAGCAAGCCCCAATTAAATGCTTTCTTTTATAAGAGTTGCTGTGACCATAGTGTCTCTTCACAGCAGTAGAACACTGACTGAGACAAGCACCCACATAAAAAAGCTGGGCATGGACATGAGTGGGCTTATAGCCCTAGATATAGGGCAGGGGACAGAAGGAGGGCTGGGGATTGCTAGTAGCCAGCCTAGCTCCAGGTTAAGTAACAGACTCTGTCTCAAAAAAGTAAGCTGTAGAGTGATAGAGCAGAATGTGTACTGCACACACATACAGCACACATACATACAACACAACACAAACACACACACAACCAATAGGATGAGCCAGACATAGTAGCATATGCCTGAAATCCCAGTGCTTGGGAGACTGAGGCAGGAGCATTGTGAATTTGAGGTCAGTCTGGGCTACCCAGTAAATATGAGATCAACTACATCTGTTACAGAAAACCCAAGGTAAAATTGTAATTGTATACTATGTGTGTCGTATCATAATTTTTTTAATGCCTGTGTGTTATTTAGAGGTTCATGGATATCTTCATAAGAGGTACTCTAAGGCTCCCAAAAAAATGTACTCATGGGAGCTTTATAAGCTTCACAGCCTATAAAGACTTTGGATTTCAGGTTCAAAGCCTTGGAAATGGCTCAGTTCCCTTTCAACTCTCACACTCTACGATTTAACTGGATAAATCTCAGAGGGGAAATGGTATTTGCAGTAGGGAGGAGATAGAACCTATGAACTCCATGCTCTGAAAACCTGCCCCAACCCCACCCCCACCTTCTGGGCTGTCAGCCTCTGCTTTTCATCAGCAATAAAACTTACCCAGAGACATTTTTATCATGTCCTGCTGGAACAGATCAAAAACACATATATCAGGTGGATTTACTTCCATATATTTTCAGTGGGCTGACAGTCTCTTCTTAACTGAAATATGGCCAGAGTGATTTCATCATGGTTGTAATGCAGCCCACTTTGTGCATCCAAATGATAAATGGCTGATCCACACATTGGTAAATAAGGAAACAGACATTGGCGGCACCACGTAGCTAATGCGAATCAGTTTTATGTGATGTTCTGGACATCCTTGAGCTTGGAAAGAGATTACAGCACATCCACTGGCTCCTGCTGGGGTTTAAGCCTTGTGTTGCCGGCTATTGGTTTGTCTGTTAGGAAAACGGGTCTCAGGTTATTGTATTAAAGAGTTATTCTCAGGCAACCCAGACATCTGGATCCATCCCTCAGCGTAGCATTTGGGGAGGCATGGTTTAGCTTTGCTGGAGGCTATGTGGCTATCTGAGATCACCCCTTCAAGCTAATCACTTTACAAATGTCTGAGATGGGTTTTATGGACTCCATATGAGCCAGATTTGATGTATTGTTACTCCTGGAATTTAAAAACATCAAAGGCTATGCCCACCTGCAATGTCTTCTCTTTTGAGGATTTGTGTGTCCTCTCTTTCAAATAGACCAAGTAGATTGAGTATTGTTGTGAGACGTCCATAATTAGTTGTCAAGCTGACACACCTAGGAAGAGGAGACATCAATAGAAGAACTATTTCTATCAGATTGGCCTGTGGCCATTTCGGGGCGGGGGGGGGGGGAAGTATTTTCTTAATTGGTAATTGACTTAGGAGTGCCCAGCCCACTACAGTCCATAGCATCCCAAGGTGCATAAAATCAGCTAAATGTAAGTCTGGAAGGAGCATCATTCCTCCTTGGTTTCTATTTCAATTCCTACCTCCACATCCCTGCCTTGAATTCCTGCCATGGCTTTCCTGGATGATGTACTACAATCTCTAAACCAAATAAACCCTTTCTTTTCCTCAATGTGTGTGTTGCTCAGTATTAAAGTGTGTGTCATGGTATTACTTAATACATAAAGATCACTTTCTAAATCCAGTTTAGAAACAAACAAGCAAAGCCCATAGCAAACTTTCCTCTTAAAATCTCCAAAAATGATTTGGGACATATGGAAAACCAATATTTCTTCCTCAAAATGTTCACCATTACCAGTTTCCCTACCAGTTGAGCTGGACTGTGGTCATGGCTTTGACTGAGCACTGTATGGACTGGCAGGTTTTTTGTTTTCCTATTTGGCCAGGAAGAGGAAAATGGAACTGGGTAGGGTGTTCCTCAGGGCTATGTCTCTCATGGGAGTTATACTTGGTCAAGTCCAAGCTGTATCCACTTTTGTCAGCTAGGTTCACTATGGGAGCATTTCCATAAACACTAGTATTCAAAGAACTATGTGTATAGTGCAACGTATTGTAAGACCAAGCCCTACAGGCTGACATCAATAAAAGGTCTAACAGGTCATTTTTATCTCCATCATGGGCTCTTCCAGAGCACATGCCCATTGAATAGAGTGGTAGATAAGGTAGCCTACTGTGTATATATTTAAGACAGTTTGTTGATATTTCACATTTTGTCATTTGTCAAATACATTTTTTAAATTTAAATAGCCTTCCTTTTGGTTTCACTCCATGCAAAGTAATATATTGCAGGCTGGATTGTGAAACTGCTATAAAGGAGGCAGTGCCACATAAGAGTTGGCTCACTGGGGAACTAGAAGCTGAACAGGGCCTGGAAGAAGGTGAGGATTAAATATGCAAAGACAGAAAGACTCTCTGCCAGAGGACAGGACCAGAAAAGGCGGGTGGCTACAAGTTCCATGCATCAAAGTAACACACACAGCCTGTGTGTAGGCAAAGGTACAGATGTTTGGAGCAGGTCATTGCAAGGCTTGATGGCCACAGTGTTGTTTTTTGTTGTTGTTGTTTTAATTATTCTGAAGAGAATGCCTGGAGTTTCCCTTAGTTTTCCAAGTGAAAGAGATGCGGCGCAAGGAAGAGCATCTAAATCTTAAAAGCATTAGAAATAGCAAGTCAAGGAGTCTGATGGACAAGAAGCCCAAATTGGAGTTCATCAAGATGCAGGAAGTCGAGGGTGCTGGGGAGATAGATGCCTTAACAGTTAAGAGTGACTGTTCTCCACACCCATATCAGGCAGCTCATGAGCCTGTACCTTCAACTCCAGGAAATCTGACGCCTGTTTATGGATTCCAAGGGCACCTGCACTCATGTGGCATACATTCACACATGTTCATATAAATAAAAATGTTTTAATAGATGTAAAAAGGAAAGGCAAAGAGGATGAAAAGATACTCTGTGGAGAGCAAATCTGCGAATTCACCAGTTAGATTCACACTAGGCCGAGGAGCTCATGAAGAATGGGAGAGATGTTAAGTTTCTGTGTGTTTGTCTCCCCATCTAGATTTTTGTGTCCCCACAGAGGAGGGTCTCTGCATTTTTGTCTCCTCAAGTGTCAATGTGCTCCTTCGATTAAATCCAAAGCTAAACAAATGCTCGTACTTTCTCTACCTACTTCCCACCCACACATTTTTTTTTTTTTTTGTCTGTTGCCAGGAACTGCTGTTTAGAGGTGGGAAGATGATAGGTCAGCATGACCAAGAAACTAAAGACTTTTTCTTTCTGGGTCATATTAACATGGATGACCAGTTAAACAGAAAAATGGAGAAGGACATTGCTAGCACACTGGAAAATTGGCTTGCTGGATAGGTAGCAGCTTGAAGGATTTCCATGCTTTGTTTTGCTTGGTTATTGCCTTTCAGTGGTTTGTAGAATAGAAATCTCTGAAGTGGTCCTTTGATCCCCCTTTTTAATGTTATGAGATTCCTCGCTGCTGTGGCTAGATTTTCAGGCTCTTTGCTTACAGCTTTCTGAGGTCAGGGGATCACTGCTCTGACATGCTTGGACTGTTCTCACTGTTTAAAACTTTAGCAGCTATTAGCTTTCTCTGTGCTTTCTGTGTCACACAAGCACACACACACACACACACACACACACACACGCACACGCACACGCACATGCACACGCACACACACACAGCCTGTCTGCTGCCATCTTATGTTTATGAGCCTTTGAAAACCTGAGGTTATTTTAAAAATCAGATAGAAACTATTTGAAAGTATCTTGGGAGATTTGATTAACACGTCACCCACATGCAACAGAAATCACATCAAGATCAAATCCAAGCCAAATTAGAGATGGAAAACTTTCCATTCCTTTGTTTCCATTCTTTCTTTCTTTCTTTTCTTTCTGAGACAGACTCTAGATACATAGCTTGGGCTGGCCTGAAACTTGCAATCCTCCAGCTTCAGTCTCTAGAGCACTAGAATTATAAGGAGTGGAGTATTGTGCCTGGCTTTCACACAAAACAGTCAGCTGAAATTTGACATTTGCAATAGCTGTCCTTAGTCAACATGGCAATCCACACAGCCAAAGGGACATGGAAGAGTCAGGTGAAGGGTGTTGTCTCATGCTTTGGTGCTTCCAGGTTTATCATGTCACTGAGTAATTCAGCTTGGTGTTATTTGACAATCTGCATTTCAATTATCATTGGAGTTATTTGAGGATTCAGGGGTAACATGAAAAGTAACAGACATATTCTGAAACATTTAGTTGAAGCAGTAGGGAGGAAGCAATTAAAAAAAGGCACATTGTACATTTATTACTTCAAGACAGATGATTCAAGGTCTTGTTGACATGCCCACTTCCTTGAGCAGAGGGCCAGGAAAGGAGCAGAGAGTAGAAAGTTCTCAGCAATGTTGAGTTCACTTCGAATATTAGACCCCAGGATGGAATGCACAATGAGGTGCTATGCCATCTCATGCAATAATGATCTGCCGTTGTCCATCCTATTTCTTGCCCCTAACATGAGGAAGTCAAGCTCTTCCAAAGTCTAGTCAACTGTTACTTCCCTAAGGCTTTCTTTGTTAGCCCATGCTTGCTTTCTCAGCTCATTCAAATAACTCACTGTTGGATGTATGAACATCATTAAGCATGGTCCCCAAGAGACCATGGTCCCCATCTTGTCGGGTTTCCTAGTGGTCTCTACAAATCCTGCTTTACTACAGTCCCTGTGAAGACATAGTACTTGGTATCAAGCTAGCATTAGCACTAACCAATGAGATAGGGACTTCTGGTGTGAGGTAAATACTGTGCTCTTATTAACAGAATCAGAGAACCTGTTAGTTTGCATGAGCACATATTAATCAAGTTTCCTAGTCCATAGATCCATGATACATTTGTGAAGTTTTATCTTTAAACTTCAGTGAGAGGCTGTAGGCACATCCCTAGCAAATTTTGTTTTAGTGCTGAAGGCTCCTCAATGTTTTGTGGTTTGTTAATATCAAAACCTAATTTAAGGTTCTGAAGATGATGGAATGCATAGCACAAGGTCCTGGGTTCAATTCCTGAACCTCTAACACCACCACAAAATGTCCCTTCAGATGCCAAACACAAGTCTCTAATCAGAGGGCAATCTGCTGGTCTGCTGGAGGTGAGCTCAGCCCTCTAAGAAGGTACTTGATGTTCCCATTGAGAGCCTTAGGAAACTCAGCATTGAGTCCAGCACTGAACAGAACACCTGACCAATCTCTCCGTTGGTTGTGAAAGAGATAGAACTTCATACCAGGGATCTAAATGTGACCATTTAGAACAATTTAAACATATAAATCTAAATTCAGCCTCATAACATGTCCCGATTGGCTTAATACCTGGTAGAATTAGCTCACAGGGTACACTTCTCTGTGCCTGCTGTGGATGTCACATCCCCTGGAGGGACTAGCATTTCCATAAGCTCATTCAAGGAATTTAGTGCTCCAGAAGCGGTTGTATTTTTCAAGCTTCCAAACTTGCCCCTGAGGTGCCATAAAAGATTAAGCTTGCCTCGTTCACAGGAAGTAGATTTCTTTTAAAATTCTCATTTCAAATGTATGTAATAAAGTATTCTGATCTGCCCCATGAGTAAAAGAGAAACAAAGAGGATAGAAATCATGATACAGAAAATATTAAAAAACCAAAAATGCTTCTCCTCCAGTTGAGATGTGTTCTCAACAATACAGTGTTGGGGTGTGCCATTGTGCAGTAATTATGTTTTCTCACATTTCTGTACTAGCCTGCCTCTTGCCAGACTTCAGTATTTTAGCAGCATAATGATCACTTTGGAAGGGATGAGCACCCATTATAACCAGAGAAGGAAGATCCCAGAAAAAATCAAATTCAGAAAATGCAGGAGAATGTACTTTTCATTGCTAATTTGTTTCATAGCTGTCTTTGCAAGAGAGAAAAGGAGAGTGTTGTTTCCAGGGAGAAAAATGCAAAATGCAAATGAGTTAATTTAGAAGCATCCTAAGATGCAAATCCCTGAAGTTCTGAACCTGTACTGAGGTCCCTTCCAGAACCCACAGACCCTTGGGCTGGATGCATCTCTGTACCTGTGACTTAGCAAAGTATGCTCTGCATACGTTAATAGATGCTGTCTGTTTTTCATATGTTCTTTTGGCAAGTAGGTACATAAAATGCACTAAATTAAACAACACTAACCAAATTTTATTTCTATAGAGCCAGTCCTGAATGTGCCAATAGCCAAAAGATTTTCTCTAAAGCCACATAAAGGGTTGGGAAGATGGTTTAGTCCATAAAGTGTTTGCGTCAACCAGAAAGACACAGAACTCATGTTAAAATAATAATAATAGTAATAATAATAATAATAATAATGAAGCAGGGTCTGTTGGTGTACTTGCAATCCAAGGACTGGAAAGCTGGGGAGGTGGAGACCGTTGTCTCTCTGAGGTTCATATTTAGTCCAGCTGAATCAACAAGGTCGTCGCCAGTAAGAGATCTTGTCTCAAAAAACAAGATGGATAGTGCCTGAGGATTGACAGTTGAGGTTCTCCTCTAGCATTTCCATATATACATGTGAATACACACACACACACACACACACACACACACACACACACACACACACACACACAAAGAGAGGAAAGAGATACAGAGACAGACAGACAGAGGGTTATTTCCCAAATACTTTGCAATCAGACTCTTGCTTTCATGTCAGCTCATTCAGGGATGGGTCTTCTAAAGACATTCTCTAGGAAACCCTGCTTATATCAACCCCTAACATTAGAATCCTACAGCTAAGGAAAAAGGTTCTGTTTTTCTGAGGTCATCCAGGTAATTTAAAGTTGAAATGGCAGATAATTTTTTGTAAAGGATACAACTCTCTCCTTCCCTGTGCATGTTTATTCCCTGTTTTGTAGCCACACCTGTGATAATGGCACATTTGAAAAAAATCCACTGTTTTAAATATTCTGAAAATTTTCTGTGGGGCCCAAGAGATCTGTAATATTCTAGTTTATGCTTTCCATCTCCCACATGAATATTAGATTATTAGAGTCCTTATGTACTTACAGATATCAATACATCCCCATTTAGTATGATTCAACTCAATGATTTTCCTGTATTAGAAAAGGTGATATGCATTCAGTAGACATTATAGCTGAAATGTTGATCCCAAGCTAGCAATATGTGGTTAACACTCTCCTGAGATACTGGGTAGTATCAGCCAGCCACAGCACACAGTAAGCCATGTGAGGTTTCAGCTAACACTATGCAGTACACTATATGCTGCTTGCTACTAAACTTGGATACTGGGTTGAATGAGTGTGTTGAATAGACTGGCTTTATGACATCTTCAACTTCCAATGATTTTAAAAGAAGCCAACTCTCTGGTAAGTTAAAAGTACCTAGAACTGTATAAATAAATGTGACCCACTGTAATTGAACTCTAAATCCTGATTGCTTCAGGGTCAGAAGGTAATGTCATGTTAGTTTTTGCTAAAGTTTTGGATCCTTCATTGCTAGTAAAAGAAGAACCATTAAGTTGAAGCTTTTTCAGGTAGTTAAGATTAAAATATTAGATGCACTTGTGGGCAGGATGCAGCCTGTGGACAGCCCATCTGTCACTGCTTAGTGTTTGGAAATTGGCTTGGTTCTCTTTATTGACTCCGTGGGTCACAGTGGGGAGAATACTCCACATTTCTTCAGGACAGTCAGATAGATGTTCAAGAGACCAGGACTGTTTCTGACCCAGTTTCCCCTTCCCTGAGTAAGTAAATGATATAAACAAAGGAAACTGAAGATGTGTAAGAAATAGAGATGAAGTGAGATCAGTAAAGCCCCTGTTTGCCTCCTGCTCAATGCTTTCCTATATTTTCATAGATATATATTTTTCATGGATGTATATTTTCATAGATGTTTGGGAGCAGTTAGTGTTCATAGAAAAAAAATTTAATGGAAAATACAGGAATTCCCTTGCCTTCCTTGGAGCCACATATGTTCAGCCTCTCCCACTGTCAGTACCCTACTATCCATTGGCACACTATCAAGCAAAGTGCATAATTCACATGCTGGCTCACTATCCATGTTATAAATCCAGTAGGTCTAAACAACTCACATCATGTACCCACCATTTAAGCATCGTCTAGGACAGTTCTACACCCCTGAAAACTCTCTGTGTTTGTTCAAGTTCTCTCTGTCTGACATCTATCACTGTTTCTGGTGAATCAAGAGTTTTGTGTTTTATAGAATTTCATGTCACTGCAACTAAACAGTATTTGATCTCTCACAGTGCGAATTTAGAATTTCCCTCAAAAGCCCATGTGTTCATTGCCATCTGGGAATCTAACAAAGTGGTGGAGCCTTTAAGAAATGAAAGCTAGCCAGGTACAGAGGCACATGCCTAAAATCTCAGCACTTAGGAAGCAGAGGCAGGAGGATCAAGAGTTTGAGGCCAAGATGGGCTATACAATAAGAGTCTATCTTGGTGAGATAGATAAAAGCAAAGGAGGGGAGAGGAAGGAAGGAATGAGGGGAGATGGAGGGGAGAGAAGAGGAGAGAAGAGCACAAGATAAACAGACAGAAATGGGGAAAGGGTCTAGTGAGAAGTCACAGGTCATAGCACATCTGCCCCTGGTGGGTTTATTGATTTCCTGGTACCCTTCTCTTTGTTTTCTGACCAGGAAGTAAGAGCTTCTTCTATCATGTGCTCCCACTATGATATACTGCCCCAAATAGCAGACCAACAAACCATCAACTATAACCTCCAAAACTGTGAGTCCAAGTAAACCCTCTTTTTTAAGTTTGTTGTCTTGGGTATTTGTAACAACAATGGAAAGCTTGCTTACACAGCATCTTTCAGTTCATGATATCCAAGTCTATCCTTGGCTTTTGATAATGTTTTTCTGATCCAGGACTAATAGATGCTCTATTATCTGCATGTAACACAGCATTTTCTCTGATGTTTTTTGCTTGGTATTTTTATTTGTTTATATTTCTGTTTTGTTTTGAAACTGGGTCTTGTAATATAGCCGAGGCTAATCTCAAACACATGATCCTCTTGCCTCCATGTCCTTAGTGTTATTTTTACACTCATGAACCACTATCATAACGGACTCACATTTATCCATTCTTTTGCTAATGGAAATGTTGGTTTCTTCCACATTCTGATGATTATGAATATAATCGCCATAAGTTTGTATTGCTCAGGTTCTTGTGTGAACATCAGTTTTCCTTTCATTTGGGTAGACTACAAGAAACATATTGGGGTCATGTGGTGAAGTGATACTTAGCATTATGGAGAATTGTAAAACTGCCTTCCAACATGGTTACACCAGTAGTAATGGATAAACTTGCTATTTCTGCCGGTCACTAGGCATGCCCTCAACAAGTAACTTGGTATGGGAAATGTTTTCATCAGGTGCCTGAGCCTGAGAATACCTGAAGACAAGTACTTGACTGATTTCCAAAGTTGGACATCACAAAGCAAAACAGCTTCTCACAGGAGTTTGGCAGGGGATAACAGACCTTCATGAGCAATCTGTTCTCATTTAGTTAGGCAGAAATTCATTCCTCCACACTATCCCTGGAGAAATCTGGGCATCAGGGCATCATAGACAGCTAAGGATTTCCCCTTCTGGCTTTAAAATACCCAAATCTCTAGTCTGAGTATAGGAAAACTGATCTGAGTGTTAGATAGAATTAGAAGATTTTAAAATTTGGGTTATGGCAAACTTTACTTTTTAACCTCTGTGACCATCTATGTATGCAGCCAAACTGTGATGTGATGATGCATTTGAGGTCAGCCTAGGATATATGACAAGATCCAAGATCCAGTATCAAAAATCAGTGGTATGAGGGCAGGAGACTTTACTTTCTCCATCATCACTACAGCACATGGATGAGATATTCATCCAATTTCAGGATTTGTCAGAGTCTCTCTCAGGTAGTCAGAAAACCTGTTTGGAACTTTTTGGTCCCCAAGCAACTACAGTTTAAGGAATTTGCAATAACTAGAGCCCAAACTCTTACATGATTGCAGAATTCACAGCCTCCAGCTCAGCACTGCTTGAAGCTTTCTTTAGTTCTGCTGGTATCTACATAGAGAATGACAAGAACTCTGTAGATGGCTTCTTGGTGGCTTGATCCTCACCAGTTTGATTGTAGGACCTAAAAGGTGAAAGGTGAGAACAGATCCCAGAAAGCTGTCCTCTAACCTACACACACATATGCACAAACACACACACAACAGAATTCTGTTCTGAACCCCAGCTTCCTATGTTAATGAATGTGATTAAACATTGCTCTCTAAAATTGGGTAGCTTACCATTGTTCAAATCACATACATTCTCTGAACTTAATTTTATTTATCTCTAAAATGGTCTAGCTCATCATGGGGTCTTCAAAAATATCAATAATAAAACAATGTAAACTATCAGAAGATAAATTCTAATTCATTCTCCTAGCTAAATTAATGGTCATCTGTTGACCAACTCTATGCCCTCAGTGCAATAAACCCATAGACTGTTGCCAATGTCATCATTAAAGAGCTGGGTCAACTCCAGTATTTCTTCCAGGTATTTTATTATTGGAATCAAATTTATTACCCATGCATGATTTTTGCTGGTCAGTAGTAGAAAACAACTAAGGCAGCCCTTCCTAAAAATATTCTCTGTGATGGGCACAATCAGTGTCTTTTCTACTACAGCTCAACCTCCACAGCAAATGTCATGAGGAATTATACATTCAATTTCATTTTATTTTATTTATGTGTGTATGTATGTATGTATGTGTGTATGTCTGCATTTATTTATTTATTTAACTGTTCTCTAATTGAGATCCATATATAGATGAAGATGACCTTGAACCTCTGGTCCTTCCTCCTCCCTCCATATCCCAAGTGTTAGAGTTTAACGCATGTACCACCACATCTGGTTTGTTCTGTGCTGGGAATCAAGGTGTGGTACATGCTAGGCAAGGACTCCATCAATGGAGTGACATCTCAGTCTTAAACATTCAGTGTCATATTTTACATTTAAGTGGTCATCCATAGTCAGTGGCTATCATACTTGTTCATGCAGAACTCCCAGGATCCTGAGAAGGTAGTACAAGTAGGGAAAGGAATGCAGGCCCTGACATTTTATTGAAGAGATGGCTTTGCAACTTGGTACCAGCATGTAATTGACTGCACATGTTTTTTATTTTATTGTCTTTCTGTAGTTAACCTTGGAATTTGATAATTCCAGGCAAACCTAGCAAAAGCTTTGTCCTAAAATGAAGTGGGGAAGACTCTAAAAGCCCTGGGTTCTTACAGGGTGTAATTATGTGTGCTTTGCAAACAATAATAATCAAAGATTTGTTAGAAATATTTAGTTCATTAGTGCTTGAACTTTTCATTATGTGTGTGCATGTGTGTGTGTGTATGTGTGTGTTTGTGTGTGTGTGTGTGTGTGTGTGTGTGTGTGTAAATATGTGTGCCATGGTACCTGTGAAGGTCAAAGGACAATGTGTGGTAGTCAGTTCTTTCTTTCCATGATTTGGGTCCCAGGGATCAAATTCAGGTGGTCCAGCTTGACAGCAGATGCCTTTACCTAACAATTAGGCACCTTGAGGCTACTCATTGGTTTTAGAAATGGTAAGAATTAAGAATTTAAGAGTATTAAATGAAAACAAATGGAATTCCTTCCAAGTGTTCCACTGATGGGGCTAGAGTCATGACTTATTGGGAAACACGGTATTTGGTGCCCTAAGTCCTATACATTTTCTACAGCAGAAATCGTTGAATGGAACTATTGAGAGCAGGTCAGGGCCTAGCCCTGGTGTGTCCAAGTTCTTGGCTTCTTATTCAAGAATGAAATAAAAGCCCACACAAATTTCAAAGTACCGAGGAAACTTTATCCAAAGCAAAACAATAAGACAGCTCAGGATACACTGCAAGGAAGCAGTGCCCCCCATGAATGAAGACACTCAAGGGCCCTGATTATTATTTGGGGCTTCCTTCTATGAGGGTTAAAGGAGGGGGTGGATATTAAGAGGTTTGTTTTGGAAGGTTCTCTATTTTGATTAACACATTAGTTTATATAATCGTTCCTCTGCTGGGAAATTCCCTTCCTGTATGTGCCTGAATTTTGATTATATGTCTTCCTAGTGATGTCTATGCATAAGATGGTAACTAGGGAATTCTTCCTAGAAGTTTACTTTAGGACATAATTTTACCTTACTGTGCATTCATTCAAAACCAGTTCAGACCAGATTGGCCTTTCCAGTCTTGTACTCAGACAGAGTGGAATATAACTAAATCTGAGAATCTGTCTAAGTTTGATGGTAGTTAAAGGCAGGAGAAAATTGACTCCATTGTTCTGAGTAGAGTGTGTGTGCAGCTCGGTACAGGTGCTGCCACTTGCACATGTGTGTGCAGTCTTATATGATCACTCACTACCAAGGGTACTATTAGAAGAAGCATGTGCATAGCCCAAGCCAAGTAGAGTCCCAGGTTGCTACGCTATTCCCAATGCTCATTGCCTCAGAAAGTTGGCCTGCCTTCCTAAGAACTCACACTATGAAAAGTCTGGTGTAACTAAATGGGCTCTGGACTTTGTATCCTCTCTTACGCCAATCTAGAGCAACTTTGACCTTGTAGGAAAATGGATGAAATTTCTCTCCTATTAATATGAAGTGGCTTATATAAGAAATGTCAGTCTGCTTAAGAGGTCTGCCCCAATTTGAAGCCATGTTTACCATTTACCTTTGGAAAATGCTTCTCTGCCTCACTTTCCTCACTGTCTCTCCAAAGGATGGTAGTTGGCTTATTGTAAGTGCATAAATCTTTCAGTGAGTAAGGACACACAGCATGCTACTTTATACGTTGTGACAAAAGGTAAAAACCAATAAAATGAGTACAGTTCAGTGGGAGATTAGAGACTGTGTGAAAGCCCTTGTGATTATAGTGGCCCACATGTGGAGCCCTAGATACTTCCCCCTTCAAGACACTTACAGACCTCTGAAAAGTTCCCATTGCCATATGGTATACATACCCACAGGACTTGAGAATTGGGTGGGGTTTTCTACCACACAATGACCAGATATTAACAAATAGTATGAATGGTGAAGGGTGTGGGCTCAGACCTTCCTGCTTTATTCAGAGTGGAGGTTCTTGGGGAGCCAGAAATTCGAGATAAACATCATCTGGAGACTTGGCAGAATGTAAGTACTTAAACATGCAAAATTGGAAGCCGTTTTGGCACACAATACCAATGCAAAGCTCTGGGGTAAAAGTTGGAGGTTAGGGAAGATGGGGGTATACAAAGGCTGTCCTTGTCATGCTCTTGGGAGCAGCTGGCTTGCTTTTATTCTTTGTCCAAGAGAAATGTCACTAAGAGACTTATCTGTTCTTTGAAGGTTAAATTATCATTTTTAATATCACTCTGTATTTAACTTGTGTGCTCTTACCATTCTTCTAAATGGGGCTTAAAAAATGACTTGAAGAAGTCCCTATGTCACCTAAACATGATTAGAAGATAAGGTGTTATTCCTAATTTTGTTAAGCCTAGGTGACTTTTGTAGAAGAGGGGAAGACACAGAGTTTATCGAAGGGGGAACTAAAGGGCTCATCCCTAGTGTCTACCCAACTACCCTGCCCTTTAAATTCCTTGCTAAGATACAAGAGTAGCCCCATACATATTATTTAGGCATCAACAAAACCGATATTGGAAGAGGTTGTGCAAAGCACATATTACCTAGTTAAAGAATTATAAGATGGTAGAAGCAAAGTGGTCTCTAAGAGCAGGCTTCATGGCCTTCATTCTCTAAAGGACTCAGAGGTCCTGCAAGGTCACCCAGAAGATTCCATAGTTACTGTAGCAGTTAAGACTGGCAGCCACATTACAGAGTAACACTAGTCAGGCAAACTCCAACATGCCAACTAGAAAGTATTAGCTGTTTTCAATCTCAAATCAAGAAATCTGACTGCAACAAGGTGAATCTACCCTGATCTCCTTTCATTATGGTTCCACAGTGTGAGGAGAATCATTTAGCAAAATGTGAAGACTGAGTTGTTCACGCTGATACATGGGTGAAATGGAATTGAAATGTGAGTGAGGTATATCCAGAGCAAGGATAACCATGAGAATATTTGTAGCTCTGTAGAGATGACAATCTGCTGAGGGCCAAGGTCATAATTTAAAAATAAAAATAACAAAGAAGACCAGTGGTAGCAGTAAGCTTTATGATGTCAATGTCTAGAGCAGGGGTGTGTTGGGAATGAAGTGGGAGACACATACATAGAAAGGGAGGCCACATAAAGGAACTGGTTCAGGAACAATGAATAAATCCATATGCTAAATTCTAAAAGCAATCTCAAAAGTTCCAGAGAGTTACCTATAGAAACAATTGGGAAAAGAGTTCACAGTGCCAAAGGCAACTAGCTAAAGAGTGAAGAGCAAGGGTTTCATCCCACTGACGAAAGAGCAACAGTGAGGATGGTCCAGCAGGGAAGTGTGTGGCCATGCAGATGCATCCAGTGCAGTGTAGGGAAGGGGAACCCAGGAAGGGTGAGATCAAAGGCGTGTTTGTCACATTTGACCATAAAAAGGACATGCCCCAAAGGGCAAGGCTATTGACTAAAGTCCAAGATATTTTCCCTTTTTTCATTTTTTCATTTTTGTTTACTTAATAATTTTTATTAAAGAGAAAGGGGAAATGTTTTTACTAGTGGCAAATATATTTTAGAAATGGAGGAATCCATGTTATTGACATCATTATGGAGAGTCAAATCTTCTAGTTGACACGGCACACACAATCAACATTGGTTTTCATGCACAAGTTTGGGGATGTTTTTTCTCTTTTAAATTTCCAGTTGAGTATTTTAATTCATTTGAATTGAATTCATTTTTATGTACTTTCATTTTGTTCTTCTCTGAACGAAAAGAAAGAGAGAGAGAGAGAGAGAGAGAGAGAGAGAGAGAGAGAAAGAGAGAGAGAGAGATTACAGTTCTCAAAACGTCTCTACCACCAACACCACCACTCCCACACATACATCTTTCTCTGTAAATATCAACCACGCCATCTTGTGGCTCACAGGTCTTTGTGTTTCTGATTTAAGTCACATTTTGAACTATGCACATACTAAAATTTCTCATTATCTTCAATCGTTAAATAAAATATGAATTCTGATGTGATGAACTTCTGCAGTGTTAATGAATTAGATTCTCACTGTAAAATATTTATTGTGAAATGAAGAACAATTACAAAGATATCAAATATAAAACCCTTACCCGACATTTATACCTTAATACTGGCTTGTGAACTGAGAAGCATCTCTGTGATAATGGCAACAAAGGCCTCTGTTTTATGTTTAGACAAACGCCAGTCCCCTTCATCCTTGTCTGCATCATCTCCTCTTTGTTTCCTTGTGATTTTGTTTTACACATTTTTATTAGTTTGCTTCCCCCTCTGCTCTATTTCAGAATTTAATATACTATTGTGGTGAGAAATTTTATTTGTGTGTTTCATCATTATATACTCAACACTTAATATGGCTACTGGCACACTGTAAGCACTCAACAAGTATTTGTCAAATTGTGATAACTAATAAAGAGAGTTTAATAACTAAAACTTATCTTTTAAATAAAACTCAATGAGAGCAGTTGTAGAAAAGCAAACATTAGAAAAATCTCTCTGGCTGATGTGAACTGGTGCTTGCTCAAAGAATTCAGTAAAACTGGCTTGGATACATACATACCTCTGGTATTTCAAAAGATGCAGCAATTCAGGTCATGTTGCTGAAAGTGAGACTGTTAGGATAAGGCATCCGTTATTCAGTGATGTGTCATTAGTCATGAGAAGCCCTCTTACAGAAGCTGTGGTCTTTACGAATGAACTGGTACCTCTCCAAATCAACAGTCAAGTCAGAACAGCTGGGAAATTCACATTTTGATGTTTGCCAGATTCTGTGGGGTTATTAAGTGACATTTAGATAACCGATTTAAGCCCTGCCACTGGGAAGCTCGTTACTTGCTGAGCGAGTGGATTTCCGTGCACAGAAAGAAAGTGTTGGGCTGGGCGGTGGTGGCGCACGCCTTTAATCCCAACACTCAGGAGGCAGACGCAGGCGGATCTTTGTAAAAGAAAGAAAAAAAGAAAGTGTTGGAAGTCTGTTTTCTTGAATATAAACTTAGGTCAAATCAAACATGCCTTTAATGACATCTAATTTATACTTTTAATTCTAGTAAGTGCTGATCACACACACACACACACACACACACACACACACACACACACACACGGGGTGGGGGAACATAAGAAGAATCTATTTGTGAGCAAGAGGACATGATAGAAAAGTAGAAACAGAATTGTACATGGGTTCAAACTTGACATTGCATACAATTTAAGCCTGGCAGACATCATTGCACTTAGAGAGCATGTTTATAGGTTCCCAGGTGTTTGTTAAGAGGAATGCCCACTTCATTAGAAGGTTGACAGCTTCACCAGATAAATAAAGCACAGAAAATTGGAATAAAGCCTTGGCATACGGAAGAGCATGCCCTGAATGGCTATTCACCCCACTCCCTCTTTTCCCCCAATTCTTACTTTGGACCCCAGAGAACCATGTGAAGGGCAGGTGGTGTTTACTAGCCAAATTGAGTTTGTTTGTCGCTTGACTCTAAAGGGCATACTGCCTTGGGAGTCTGCTAAATGCAGAGACAGAGGTTGTTTCTTTCTACTTCTGTAGATGTGCAAGAGCAAGGAGCCTGACATTCCTTGTGTAGGTGAGATACAGGACATGTCTTTGAGTGCCTTGGTCTCCCTCTTTTAATCTTATAAGAGCAAGCACTGTATTTTGTTCATCAGTATGGGTCCTCCAGACACACAGGCTGTATGGTGAGTCACTTCTAGGTGTGAATGATGGATGAAAGGGCACAGATTCACACACTTGAAGAGTGCATGAGGGGGGAAGACAGAACCTTAAAGATTCCAAGGTCCAAAGATCCATGGGACTTCTTCATTTTTTGGTACATCATATTTTGAGCCCCTTAATTTTGTGTGACCTTTCTTGAAATACCATCTCCCTTTGGTAACTGAGTAATTTTGTCACTTGGGATTAAAAATGATTCTTTTGTAAAATGGCAAACCATCCTGACATTTTATCTTCAAACCTTTTAACAAATTTCTGTTCTCGTACAAAACTACTCATCCAGCAGAACAGAGATGTCTATCTGGTTTTATAAAACAAAGCACTTTTTTTAAATAGTGAGTGTCAAATCAGGGGAGCCACAGAAGAGGAAGCCGTGTCAACAGGCTATGTGACTGGTTGAGCAACCTCCAACAGGTTGAATGCACTTGACTGGGCCCTACTTTCCCCTTTTGGAGAAGTGCTTTCCATGGCATTTTGGGCTCTGCATATTATTTACTGTTGAAGTTTTAAACCTTGCTCCCACACCTCATATTTTGATGTAAAAAGAAGGCTACTGTGCAGGCCGCCACTAACGACACTGTCAGAATTATAGTTTACTTGAAGATGTCTACATTTTGCTCCTCAGAACTCCTGAATATCTTTCCTTACATGGCACAGGGAACTTTACACACTTGATGAGGTCAATCCTCATCACAGTCTAATTGCAAAACAAAAGAACTATTCTTAGCTGCAGCCAAGGGAGATAAACACATGAGGATGGAAGAAGGGTCAAATAGAAGCAACACTGGTTGCCTTAAACATGGAGAAAGAAGACTATAGTCCAAAGAATGTGAATAGCCTCTCAAAGCTAGAAAAAAGGCAAGGCCTTTTATGAAATTTCCAAAAATAAAACTGTCAACACTATTATTATAGCCCAATGAGATTACAAGATTATAAATATTCACTTTTTAAACTTGTAAGTCATGGTTATTTCTTATTATAGCAGTCTAAAAAAATTAGTAAGCATACCATAAAAATTACAAGAAGTAAGCAAGAATCCAATACTGTGTACAGCTTACTGGGCAAGCCAAGACCCATAGTAAATGTATCTACAAAGTTGTTTGGCCTGAACGTCATACTTATGAGGGTTCTAAAATTTAGATTTTGGTATTAATTTACAAGTACTTCATTTAAAACATGTATGTATATAAATTATATATATGTATATATGTACATGGACACATATTTGTGTGTGTATGCATGCATTTGTACAAATGTGCACAGTTAGTCAAATATAGTCAGTGAGATTAATTTTTTCAGTGTAATCTAGGGGCAGGGAACTGTGAATGCTCTAAAAACACAGTTGGCAAATGCCACCCAAGATGAGCTCATGGTGGTGGGTGAGCAGAGCACACACAGTATAAAACCATGCAGATGAAAACAGCCTTTACTCTGCAGCCTTGGATTACAAAAGTAATAGTTTGTGAAACTTGGAGGCTCAAGATAGTACCTATATGCATATGAAATGAGTAAAGTGCTTGCCACAAGAACATTTGTACATGAGTTCAATCCCCAGACCCCACATTTACAAAGAAAGAAAGAAAGAAAGAAAGAAAGAAAGAAAGAAAGAAAGAAAGAAAGGAAGGAAGGAAGGAAGGAAGGAAGGAAGGAAGAAAGAAAGAAAGAAAGAAAGAAAGAAAGAAAGAAAGAAAGAAAGAAAATGGGCATGGTGTTACATACATACTTTTAATCCCAGCACTAGAAAGGTAGAGACAAGTTGATTCTTGGGACCATTGACCAGCTAGCATAACCTACTAGGGAGCTCTGGGCCAAAAAGAGACACTGTCAAGAAAACTTTTATTTTATTTTATATATATAAGTGTGTGTGTGTGTGTGTGTGTGTGTGTGTGTGTGTGTGTGTGTCTGTCTGTGTGTGAACACTTTGCTCACATGTATGTTTGAGCACCACCTGTTTGCCTAGTGTTACAGAGGCCAGAGGAGGGCACCAGATCTTCCTGGAATTGGAGGTCCAAATGGTTGTAAGTCACCATATGGGTGCTGGGAATCAAACAGGGGTTCTTTGCAAGAGCAGCCAGTGCTCTTAACCATTAAACCATCTCTGCAAACCTCTCCATTAAAGTATTTTTACAAGTCACTCCAGCCTAAATTATTTGGATAATTTTGATGTTATTTCTGATGTGTTTGTTCACTTAGTCAACATTTATTGACATCTAAGATATTAGAGGTGAGAAATTTGGATTATAACATTTTTTTCCCAAAATTATATAAAAGGAAACAGTCCGCAAGTTTAAAGGTTGATCATAGCAATACAGCTAAAGTTTCATGTGTGTTTGTTAACTCTCAGCCCCAGGCTCTTTCTCCACTGTTCATTGGAGTTTAGATGATGGTTTTCTAAGAATATTCTAAAAGTCTCATAAAATGCTTTTATAACTTGTCATTGTGCATAGCCATTATCTAACCTTCAGTCTGAGAATGTGCTTCCTAGGTGAGAGTTCATGATTTGTAAAAGAAGGAGTGGGTTCTTTTTCACCTAACTCTTGGGTTAATACATAAAAGACATCCCACTTTCTTCAGGAAGAATAAAATGAAAGGCCCTAACTATCTGCTGGTGCTGTGATCATCTCCTCACCTACACTGTATTTGAAAACTTTGGATTTCTCACTTTCTTCTCATCTCTCACATAATACCATATTTTCACATTGTCAGCAATTACTCAGTGTAGTATACTTAGTATTAGATAAAAGTTTTAGTCATTCAGAGCCATTTTGATATTAAACTTAACACAAAGATGTTATTAAAATACTTGAGAACCCAGACCTTTGCTGGAGCAATTTTCTAGATCTTTGCTCCTGATTTCAATAAATTCAGTCCTTGAAAGGAGAAGCAAACCAAATCTCTACCTGTTAAGTGGTACAGTTATAAGAAAATTCATTTCCCTGTTGATACTTAAGGGGCAGTGGGATTTCAAATTGAAGGCATCTGCATTCCATGGGGATATTTGTTATTTGTCCCCATGCTAATTTTAAATCTCATCCTGGAAATGAAATGTGTAACTAAGAAGAATTGTGTTAAATGATCCCTGCACATTAAATAATCACTTGCAAAGACTGATCATTTAATAACCTAGTCTGAAAATGTGAAGAATACAATGTAATTTTTCTTCGTTAGTTCTGAATGCACTCAAAGACTGTGCAGTGTCTTGAAGTTATCACAGGAGATAATGACTTATAATAGGTCATAGAAATTTGGAATTGAAGGAGTATTTGTTGGGTCATCCCATTAATGGTGGACAACCAACCTTAGCCAACTTTAATTTTCCAAGTATAATTCATTGTGTGGATCATGTGTACTAAGCTGAGAATTCTAAAGTAATATTTTGACCTGGTAGTAAAATATGATGTTTTCATTGAGTAGAGAGGAGATTGACTAGCTGGTACAGAAGTCACTTACTTTCTTTTGCAATTCCAGACCCCTCCATTTTAAGGGTGAGTATCCTTAGGTCAATATTTGCCAGAATAAATGAGCTGATCAGCAATCAAGCTAGCCTAGCCACTAAAATTTCTGTCATAGCATTTGAGTACTGCAATTATCAAAAAAATAACACCCTGGAAATGAAAAAACAAATAACTTTATTTTTTTGGATATCTAAAAATGTTAGCAGAAAAAATAATTTAAGCAGAAAATTTATTTGGATAGTGACATACTTTACCTAGGAAATTGGTGACAGTTCACTGCCTACTAAAAAAGAATTTGAAGTCAGTTTTCCTGTGAGGCACCATGTAGTATAAATTGGAATTATGGTTTCAGAATTCATTTTCAAACACTCAAGAAATGTGTTTGAATGTCTTCACTATACAAGATACTATATTAGAGTGGTGAGAACAGCAATGAGATGTTTTGGGCAAATATTCCCCAGTCTTCACTCAACAGATATTTATTGAGCAGTTGCTGGAGTCAGGCAATGCCTTGGGCCCTGGAAATTCAAAACCAACTAAAAACCCTTCAATATTTGAGTTGTGAGCCTGCTTGCCAATATGTAACATCATAACTAATGTTTAAAGCACACTTTGTGTTGTGACTTAGGCCTAGGAAACTGCAAAAAACCAAAGACAAGTGCCTCATTCTGAAGAAAGTTAAAGCATAGTAAGGATGAAACTTTGAAAATAAATTTTCAAAATAAATGCTGAATGAAGTTCATAAACATCAGGCTTTAAATACTTTAAAACTTTTTATAGAATTTAACACATATATAAATCAAAAAATTTTAAAGTCAGTCATACAATGAATGGAATAATTTTACCTATAAAGCCATCAGTCATGCTGAGAAATAGAATCTTATCAATACCAATGTTCCCTTTTTCTTATCCCACTCAGTGACACTAACATCAGATCAAGGTTAACTACAATGCTAATTTTCAACACTAGATTCATTTTTTCTTTCTTTTTCCTTATTCTTTTTATTTATTCTTCTCTCATACAATACATCTTGACCACAGGATCCCTCCACTTCTCCCAGTTCCTCACCCAAACACTCCCCCAGATCCACGGCTTCTCTGTTTCCCTTTAGAAAAAAGCAGGTCTCTCAGTGATGTCAATCAAACACAGCATAAAAAGCTTCAACAAGGTTGGGCACAAATCCTCATATCAAGGCTGGACAAGGCAACACAGTAGAAGGGAAAGGCCCTAAAAGCAGGCAAAAGAGTCAGAGACACCCCTACTCCCCCTGTTGGGAGTACCACAAACACCCCAAGCTAAACAATCATGGAATGTATGCAGACCCATGTAGAACTCATGATTTCTGCTTCAGTCTCCATGAGCCCCCTCATATGCTACCAGTTATGTGAAAAGAGAGATTGTAACATGAATAATGGCTAGATTAATGCAGATTTTTAAGTGGGTAAGTCAAAACCAAAGTGAAAACATTAAGACATTCTGGAGACAGCATTTTGCAAGAAACAGCTACATCCAAGTGAACCAAGATTAGTGTTCTAAAAACCAGAAACTTAGTGAAGGGGTGAGTTGAACTGAAATGTAGGGCTCATAATTGTCGCTGGCCAGCTAATGCTGAGTCTTTGAGGGATTGCAAGTCAACTTCTGTGAATGTTGGAGATGATTATTATGAAAACACATTGGCACTGTTGTGATGGACATGAGGAATTAGACTAGTGCTCCCAGATGCCAGATGGAGAACTGAAGGTTGGAGTCCTTTCCACCTGCATCCTTAAGTTTCACTCTAGCATCCCATAGTAGCCTCCAGTGTCACCAAATAGAATAGTAGGTTGGAACTGATGGCAAGAGAACAACAAAGCAAGCCAAGGAGGTAGAAGTATTCACTCAACAGGAGGATGCCATCTTGACAGAAGTGTTGTTTAGCAGTTGTTAATAGCTAACGCTTTGGTGGTTACTGCTTTGTTCTCAGGTTTCTTCACTTTATTCCATTTCATGTCACAAGCATCCTTGAAGTTGTAAACTATCAGGAATTGGATATAATTCAGTGGGAGATCCCATGCTGATAAACTAGCCTGCCTCCATCTTAAGCTTAAAAGCCATCTATATTAAGGACAAACTAGGTTCATTCCTGCTTATGATTAAACAATCCTTGGTCCATGCCCCCCCCAACCTTAACTACAAAACAGTCTGCACTACTTGTTCCAGAAAATGGCAACCATGCTTTTGTTTCAAAAGGTTATTATGACCACCTGTTATAACCACCTGTTGTTGTAGCCACCTTGTTATGACCACCTTGCAACTGTGTCTTTGTTTCATGGGGTTGTTATGACCAATTTGTTATGTTTGTATTCTGCTTCTGTAATTCCACCTATTTGCCTGCCAACCCCCGCTTCCACTCCCCCCCCCTATTGGAAATCCCCTACTCCTGATCTGTAAAATCCCTTATCTTACTCATATCCAATGCTGATCTCTTGAACTCTGCTGTTAGGGAAAGACAGCCTATATACATGAGTTATTCTTTTTTAAGCTTGCTTTAATTAATTTGGCCATGATTATTTGGATCATTGGTATTTCTCTTCTCTTTGAATTTGTGGGATTAACAATGCATATCATGCACAGGCATGGTATACCAGTCCTAGCACCCCCTACCCTAAATTTTAAATATCATCTCCACTGAAAGATTTGGTGAGGAAACAGAGGCCAGGGATTTAAACTGTCTATCAGGGACATACAGCCACGAAGGGCCAGATACAGTGAGTAACATCTGAGATAATTCTTATTCATTTTTATCCTCATGCTCAAATTCAAAAATAAAGATGATTTATTGTAAAAAAAAAAAACACTAAAAGATTATGGTAAATGAGAAATGAAATTTAACAAGAGGTCTCCTCACTTAAGGGAAATTTTTACAGTAATCAATACTTTGTGGTCACATGAGCTCATATAGACATGACGTCAACATCATATTTCTTCCTTGACTATTTGTATAGTCTTCATCAGCTTTCCTTGCTATTTTAAGAATCTTTGTTAACATGTGAGAATAGCCAAAGACTCTGTTGATGTAGATTATGTTTCTTGACAGCTTTTGTTTTCTGCACTTACTGTTGCAGACAATAGGCATCTTTGAGCGATGGACTTCTTTCTCTGCTCTTAAATCAAAACTTGAACCCAGTCTAGTCCCAACGCATGGATCAGTAGTTTGTTTATTGCCATTGTGTGATGGTTTGACTACAACTCATCTGAAGACAGGCACACTCATAGCTTCCCCCAAACCCCCTTTTAAACCAATAATTGTGACCTCCCCCTTTTTTAAAACCTGTGAATGCTAAGCAGTGTATGAGAGAACTCATTTGCTCCTTAGTGCTCTGTAGAAAAAAGTGAGGCAAAAAAACAAAACAAAACAAAACAAAAACAAAAAACTAACCTTTTAAAAGTTCAATTAGTGTGTTAGGTCATGAACAGAATCATGGACAGTGAAAAAATTCAAGTCAATATCTTGGTAGAAAAGAACATGATTTTGAATGCACTGTAAGAAATAACAGTAGCAAGAGTAGAGTCAGAAGAACTATCTGCCCCAAGACTCTGAGGCTGTGGGTTTTTATCTGGGACCTAGCTTCCTTTTGGATTGAGTTCTCACCACCTAATTCCTGCCATGCAGATGAAGGCATATCTGATTGGTCAATGTTTGATGTTTGGCAGTGCTGGGTTTGTAGTTAATGTGCATGGCCACACTCACTCACATTATTCCTCTGCTAGGGATTTGGCTGGAAAACAAATCCTGTTTTTCTATTATGGAAAGCTCAAGAATCTGGAAGTTTCTGAGAGAGATCCCTTGCCTTAAAAGAGACCCCTTGCCCTAGCTTCTAGTGTCTCATACCTCTGAACCTCTGTTTCTACAATCACATCTTCTTGGACTCTCACATTCCTGCATCCTTACAAGGACCCTTCAGACTACTGGAACTCATTCAAACAACCAAGATAGTTTCGCCAACTCAAAATTTCTAATTTGCAATATTTGCAAGTCCCCATTTACATTGGAAGGTAGCATACTTATAGCTAGACATCTTTGGAGGGCCAATATTCATTCCAATACATACCACATCTCACCTCTTTATCCTTTCCTACAATTTCCATGGGAAAAAACTCTTCTTCATACACTGCCTGTTTTTCCTGTCCTATACTAATTCCCTTCACTATGTTCAATGGTTGTGGGCAGCTTCTCTCTTTGGTACATTTAGGCTGACTTATAGGTGCCTAGTTTCTGGGC
Organism: Onychomys torridus; assembly: GCF_903995425.1. Taxonomy (NCBI): domain Eukaryota; kingdom Metazoa; phylum Chordata; class Mammalia; order Rodentia; family Cricetidae; genus Onychomys; species Onychomys torridus. The sequence continues at coordinate 96,729,701 of NC_050445.1, read as the reverse complement.
AACTGAGGTTTGTTAATTAGCATCAGTGTCTCTTTTGCTTCTGTCCTGCCTTGGAGTCTGGAGGTCCATGCTGACCTGAAAGATGGTTGAGGCTTCCCTCTCAGCCATCCCTTTCTGGCTTGAATTAAGTTCAACCATTTCCTATCAACAACCTATAATTTACTCTTCCTGGAGCATACAAAGATAAATTGAGGCAAAAATCTCCATCCTCAATGCCCATTCTGCAGAACAATACAAGTAGAATGGAAGAATAAAATGTCATGTGGCATGGAGGTTTTAGCCTCTAAGTCCAGCACTCAGAAAGAAAAGGCAGATCTTAAGTCTGATCCTGGGCTATGTAGTCAAGTCAAGCCTGGACTATACAGTAAAATCCTGTTTCACAAAACTAAAGGGAAAAGGAAGGAAGAACTGGAAGAAGGATGGAGGAAGAAAGGAAAAGGGGCTTCAAAATAATGTAGGAGATGTCTTTTTTCCTTACAAAATATCAGGAAAGATTTCCAGCTAAGAGCCAATTGAATTGAGTGAGGCAGAAAGTAACTTTTTTAGGGAAGGAGTTAGATTATAAGCATTTTGCACTCTGTATTCATCGATTATATCCCTACCTGAGGCATTTGGGCCAATTTCTGTCATCAGCAAGATTCATGCATGACTGTTTCAGAATAATAAGAATTTCGCTACTTTTTTTTCCAGGCCAAGCCTGGCAAAGAGAACAGTTGTGCATGAGAAGAGTGAGTTGCAAGACTCTCTGCTTTGCCTGTGGCAGCATGGCATACATCCAAAGCAGCATTGGCTGTGTATTGGTTAGAATAGCATGACTTCCTAAGTACCTTAAGCCAGCCTGAGGAGATGCCCAATGACAAGAAAGCGGCCACACAGCAAAGCTCAGAGGACATCAGGCTGGGCTGCAAATCATGATCCTTTCATTCTCGAGACCCTGCCCTCAGGACAGCAGAGAAGAAGACCTAATTCAACCCACCTTGTGCATGCCTGCTCTGTAAAGCAAAGGACCTTGAGAAGATGGTGGACAGGAGAAGTGCTATAGCACTTCTAGACCCTGACTCAGGACAGCACAGTCTCTGAAAGTCAACCCAAGCAGTGATCAACCCAAGCAAATCTTGGCATACTTTCAGCAGCACATAGCAAGAGCAGTAATTAGAACTAATCCACCTTATTAAGAAGGTGCTGATGCTGTAGAAGTGAGAACTCAGAGCAGAGCTCCCTTCCAGAAAGTATCTGGAATCCTTCTGCTTCAGGCTTGTACATCCTCAGTAGAGGACTTACAATACTGCCCAAACACTGGGTGGCTGCCAGACTTCTTGACAGACTGCAAAATTGAAGGCTGTAGCAAATTTTGGTCATGCCCCAATTTCACTTTGTGGAAATCAAATTTTAAATCATCTGTATTTGTAAATGTTACTAATAAGTAGTCTTTAAGTTAAACATCAAAATGGTAACTTGTGAGCTCATGTTTACTTACTGGTTACTTTTCCTGTTGTAGGTCACACAATACCCGACAAATGTAGTAAGGGAAGACGTCTTGCCTCATCGTTTGGGGGTATAGTCCATTATGGTGGGGAAGTCAGGGTAGCAGGAGCATGGGGCAGCTGGTCACATTGTGTCCACAATCAGGAAGCAGAGGAAGATGAATGCTCGTGCTGAAGAAGACCCTAGCCAATGGAATGGTACCATCCATAGTTCCCACTCAGTTAATTAGAAACTCACAGACATGTTCAGAAGTTCATCTCCTAGGTAATTCTACATCCTGTCATCCTGTCAAATTGACAGTTAGCACACTAACCATCAAAGCCTATAGTCTTCAAAGAAAAGCCTAGAGTCTGTTATATATTTTCCATTCTGTCTGAGAAGACCTCCTTGGAACCAACAGTTGGCTCATGGCCTATTGAATGAGTGGAGATATATATGTATGTATGCTAGTGTGTTTTGACACTCGGTCTCCAGGTGGGAGAGCTGTCATACATGGAAACTGACTTGTGATCACAGCGTATTGGGATAGGTTGAGGACAGATGTCTCAAGAATGCCACAAAATTCAAAGAAACCACATGCAAAGCACACATATCAATTTTGAGTCAGAGGTAAGTGTCTAACAAACACTTGCTCACCTGTGACTGACAGACCAGAAGTAACTTCTAACTTAGAATCAAGTGCCTGTCAGGCTGCCAGGAATCCCAAGTACAGTCTTGCTGGGTGGCTTCTGTGATGGGGCCTGGTGAAGGCATAATGCAGCTAGAGAACTACTGCCACCTAGTGCTGTTCCAGTGTCATAGCACAATACTATGTCAGGTCACCTGTATAAACAAACCAGTCATATAAGTCACATCACAAAGAGACAACTATTGCATTATGCAGTACTAGTTTATATATTTACTGTAATATACCTTAATGGATATTTTAGAGCATATTCCTTCTGCTTGCTTTTTTTTCCTTTAAGTTAAATTTAATGAGCCTCAGGCAGGTCCTTCTCAAGTACTCTAGCAGAGGTTATGTGATCACAGGACGTCACACTCCAAGTGTTACTGCCAAGGACCCTCCAGAGGGACATGATACAGAAGAGGAACACAGTGATGGAAAGCCTGACCCTGTGTAGGCATCAGGTAATGTGTGTGTTTGTGTCTTAATTTTAACCAAAAGGAAATAAGCTTAGACATTTTAAATATGTAATTTAAAATATAAAAGTAAATCATAAAATTCAGATTAAAGAAGTGTGTGGTAATACAATATGCCTCTATTTTTAAATACAAGTCAAAAAGACTTTTTAATAGTCCATAAGGTTAAAAGAGTTCAATATGCGAAACTTTAATTCCTGAAGAAAATGTTTTGATAAATTTAGCGTAGTCTTGTGTGTGTTGTTTACAAAGTCTACAGGAGTGTACATAAGGTCTCCCATCTTTATGTACATTCATCACTCACTCACCAACTCACCCAGAAGAACTAAGCGCTGAAAGCTTCAGGCAGGGCAGTGGCCTTGCACTGTGTGCCAGTTTTCATATTTGATACCATATCGTCACTTTGATTACACCCTCAAGTACTTACCATTATGCTATAGCTGCCTATCATGTTCAGAACAGCAATACTGTATACAAGCTTTTGCTTAGGAGTGATGGACTAGACCATGTAGCCTAGATGTATAGCAGACTACATTCCTCAGGTTTATATAAAATTGAAATCACTTAAAGATGTATTCTTCGAGTTTATTCCTATGGCTAAGTAACACACACAGAAGCCATGCGTCTAGCCCTACCCTGTGGCAAATGTTGCTGATATGAACTAATTCCTCTTCTATGATGGATATTATTCTTCATCTCCAACTTAAGCCCTAGAGTTGGCTTGGCCAATTAAATGAGCAGAGGTTGTGACGCTTCTCTTGGAAGTGAAGGCGTTTAGGTGACAGAGATTCCTTCTCTAAGCCTTTTCCTTCTGCTGTGGCAACTAGTGATTTTGAAAGAAGAAAATTCTGGTAGGGAGGTATTACAATAGTAAAGTAGCCTCATGATCCTCCAACAGAAGGTCCTGGAGAGCCCCATATCCACCTTATTTGAGCAAAGAGCAAACCTTGGTTGCATTGAACTACTGGCATTTTGTCATTTCAGCAAAATATCAGATGATGTGGATACAGTCAACTGTTAAACAGCACACCATAAAAACAGAGACAAGGAGAAAGATGTAGAAATTACAATGTAAAAAGTAAGAGAGACAGTAGAACCTTGGCTTCCTTCCTGTTCTGTACTCACCTCTCTACAGTGATCCTCAGCTGTGCTGGAAGTGTCACATGCCATGGGGAATATCCAGGTGAGTCACGGAAATAATTTTGTAGAAAAGTTTAAAAACCATAAATTGCCCAACATTTTACCATTTTGCAAAATCTTCACTACTTTACCTGTCAAGTCAGAGATGGATGTGGTGGTAGGAGGTCTCAATAAATTGCAGCCTTAAGTATTGTCCCAAACAATCATTTTTCACAAATAACACAACCTCTGTGGAACCTATGCCAGCTCTGGGGGACCAGAAAATATTACAGCAGCTGTGAAAGCTGCTTATAACAATTTCTTCAAACCTTGCATTATTCTACATATAACTGAAATATGAGTCATTAATAAAATTGTTGACACCGAAAAGGCTATGAAAGATGCACTGTCTCTGATTCTATTCCTGCTTACAGAGCAGGTTCCCCTCTTTTCTTCCCTCTAGACCTGGGTAGTGCAGACAAGATCTGTCTTTTATCCACCTGTAACTGGGATTCACAGTATGAGGTGCTGAAGTCCACATCTCACAGCAATAGCTGCCAGACCCAGCACTTGACAGAAGCACACACACCAGCATGTGATCACGGTATCTTAATACTCAGGGCTTCAACCCAAGAAGCATGGTTGCTTAGGTATTTTTCCAATGATATTGAAAGATGGAGCTGTGGATAAATGAGTGCATACTAAGGGGGTGAAATTTAAAAAAAAAAAATTAGAGAGAAAGAGCAGCCTGTGCTTGTCAAGGATTACGGTGGTCCTTTCTTGCCTTGATAGTTCTTCATTGACTCAGGGTTCAGACAATTTGAAGGGCACTTTTGAGAGAAGCACATGAGAGTAAGAGCTTCCTTACGTGGAGACTAAATACTAGGGCTAGGGGGCTCATTTCATTCGGTAAAGTGCTTGTTGCGCCAAGACTTGAGCTCAATCTTGAGGACCTGAGTTTAATCTCAAGAATCTATATAAATTTGTTTTTAATCCAGGCATGGCGGTAAGCTTCACTTGTAATATCATCCAACACTGCAGAGGCAGACAGTGGATCCCTGGGGCTAGTTGGGCAGCCAGCCCTGCCTAATTGCTTATTCCTAGGTCAGTGAAAGACATTGCCTCAATACACAAGGTGGGTGGCTCCTAAGTAAAAAAAAAACTCAAGGTTGAGCCACCACCCAGCACTCGGGAGGCAGAGCCAGGCAGATGAGTTTGAGGCCAGGCTGGTCTACAGAGCGAGATCCAGGACAGGCACCAAAGCTACACAGAGAGACCCTGTCTCAAAAACACAAACAAAAACAAACAAAAAACTTAAGGTTGATTTTTGGCCTACACACTCACTGACACACATGCTCCCCCATGCACCACAAAGTGAATTCACACATGCACAAATAGACATAAAATAGAAACCAGACACTCTCTGTATGTAGAAAATTCTACAGATAAACAGTTTATTGAAATTCTGCAAACTCTATCTAAATTGATCCTGTGATAACAAAAATAGATATATGCGTGTACAGATATGCACATTTATGGATCACTTGGTTGAACTCTTTTTTCTGTCTTTAACACTCATCATCTATTCCCCTTGCTCTCTGCTGCATGTTCTGGGCAGTCTAGAACAGTCTAGAACTGAATGGCCCTTTCACTAGCTAGAATAATACCTTAACATCACTAACTCACCACAATGGCTCATGCAGTTCTTTTTAACTTCATCATAAAAGGCATCGATATTGCATACATTATTAGAGAGGACACATCTTAGACACTCTTTGTTCTGTTTTTGACATTGGGTAATCTGAGTCCTGAGGATATAAAAGTGGCTTGGCCAAGGCCACAGAGTGATTCAGGGGCAGAAGGCAGAGTGATATGGAATTGACTGACTGAGGCACTCTTGCAAACTGGTTTTCAGCTTGTGACTTTTCAATGAGGCAAATTTTCCGGGGGTTAGATGTCTCAAAAGCCCGGAATCATTAGTTTTCTCTGTGTTTTTTCTTTCCTCTCCTCTAACACCACTTCTTCGTTCTTAATGGATCTTATAGCGTTCTGGTTTTTTCCAGTTTTATTTCTTCAGTGAAAACATGTTGGAAAGACATTGTCAGTGCTAAAACAATTCTCTTCTGGCGTATTTTAATTCTTCTACCACATATTGATTCGTTTTCTCTTAGAGAAGCCATTATGACTGGGCTAGTTTATGTCCTGACAGTTTTATTTTCCAGGTGATTATCGTCCTTTTGCTGTTCTTGCAAGTCTCTGCCTCATATTGATGGATGTTCATTTGTGGCTATATGAGGACAACTGGAATTGTTTTTAAAGTCAGCTGGATTCGGACTGTCCCTGAACAGTCGATGTGTTTTCCGAATATTCCTTTCCATGCTTCCGGACAGAAGTGGATGGTGTTTAAGGAGGTTCGTTTGCTTAAGGTGGACCCTGAAAACTCAGCCTCGAATTCTTTGGTGTGGACAGCATTGGGTCTGTTGCTGTTCCTGCCTCTGCACGATGGTTTCCGGAGCTCTCCGCTGTGTCGCTGTTCGCCTTGTTGGAGCCGCCAGGGGACGCTGTGGCCCGGAAGCGTAGCGGCAGCTTGGCGCAGACCCTCCCACTGCGTCCCGGCACCGCCCTGTCCCAGGCTCCTTTGCGGGTAAACAGACATGGCCGACGAGGGAGATCACCGGGACGCTGCGCACAACATGGGCAACCACCTGCCGCTGCTGCCTGGTAACCTCCGGGACGGGCGCCTGGCCACGGGTGGCGAGCGAGGCCCGGGGCCGACCCCTCAGGGAGGATGGGGACAGCAGCCCGGGTGCAGCGGCGTGTGGGGGAGCTCCTCCGGAGCCTCGACCACTGCAACCCTGCGCTTTCCTCCCGGCCTCTGTCTCCTGGGCTGTAGGGGATGTTGAGGCGAGGGACTTTCGTTTCCCAGAGCAGGGACCCAGTCCTGTCCATCTTTATCCTTAGCAAGCCTCCATGGAAATGCTCTGGGACTAGGCGACGTCGGAAACCGGGTTACATTAGTAGCGGTTCTTTTTCCTGCACGTCTGTCTTTTAAGACGATTGACAGCTAATATGTACTAAGCACTTAACAAGTCACGCGCCACGAACTGAATGCTTTGCATGCCTTTCCACTGTTACTGTTACACCTGTCACTTGTTCAGGACCTTGCTTGTGGAGGACAGATGTGTCGACGAGTTGTTAAGTATGTGTACAATTTAGTGACATGGAAGGACACACAGTTGCAGAGAGACAGGGCTCTGCGGTGTGCTGCTCCGTTAGCACAACAGGTATCGCTTAACTACCTCTCTGTGGAGGCCATATTTGGTGGAGGTTTTTTCAGGTGCGAAAATAATATGCTTGCATATTACCACTCAAGAGAGTGATATTACAAATTTCTCTGTCCTGTTCACTTTATGCCCATGTACATTGTGACAACTTACTTTGCAATAATGAATATTAAAAGGGCATGAATTAGTGGTACACACTATTCCTAGAATGCTGTAGACAACAGACTATTGCCCTGGGCTTTGGGTTATAAACCACGCAGTGTGTTAGCTTTTTGTTTATATGAAAACCATCACCATACACACCATTCTATTTTAAGGAGGTTCACAGTTGTGAGGCTATTGAGGGTAATTATAATCTCAGGTGCAGTTCACTTAGGGCCAGATAAGCAAGTGCTGTTAAGGTTTGTGGGATTTGTGTTTAATTTGTTGCAATGCTGATTTGGATACTCTTGAGCTGTATCTCCAACTCCTCTTGTAATTTTTTCAGAGATAGGGATTATTCTGGGGTTAGAGGATTTGAAGAACAATCTTGTAATGTAGATTTACTTAGGATACAGTTGTGGACTAGGTTAGTTGTAAGTTGTTGAAAACTTGCATCTTTAGTCACTTGAGTTAGGAGGGTTTTGTGGGTTGTGAAGAAATTATTCCAGGTTTCAGTTAGTTGCCTCAGGAAAGCTGTGCTTTGGATATGAATCTGTTCCTTGGTAGTAGTTTAGCCTGCAAGGAGGGAAATGCTGGGTGCCGTGCCAGTGCATAGAAGGCACCTTTTGTCTAAGTCACTGGTTGTTTGTGAAGCTGTGCTCGCTAAAGTGTATAAAGTAGGTAAGTCATCTTTCAGTCATGAAAGAGATTTCAGTGGCGTCAGCTTCACTGTGGATGTGCCAAAGGTTTAGGGAGAGTGGCGGAGTGGAAGGAGGAAGCTCATGTTCTGTTGGCATTTCCCCAAAGCTCCTGCGTGAGTTATCAGTAGCCCTGAGAAGTCTGTGTGCATTTTCTCAATTTAAAATATTAGAAGTATCACAGATGTTGTAGATGTAGAATAATGGTTTTCCAGATTATAAGTTTTTATTTCTGGAGAAACTTTGGCTTGCCCCCTGAAGTTATGTAGTGTAAGCTGCTTTGAAAAGTGATCATCTTTAAGTGCTAAGGAAATTGTTTAACATTTTAGGTGTGAGGAATCTATACTGGACAAATTTAAATGCTCAAAGATAAACATTTCCAAGTAGGAGAAGTGGGTTTTAATTTGCTCACAAGAATGGCTACCATATGTAACAAATGCCTTTAAAGAATAAAAGTAGAAAATGTCAAGTGTAAATTTTGTATAACTGCAACCCTTGAGCTAATAGAAGATATTTTAAGTTTGCTGTGGTAGATAAGATAATGGATTTTTCCAAATATTAAGTAAAACTAGGGTTTTAGAGTTGAAAATGAAAAAAAAATACATTCCGAATTTTTTTCTCATTTTAGTTTTGTCTTTATCTTTTGATGAAACTTCCCTATTGTCAAGAAAAACATGTTCAGATATGTTAAACATCAGCTACCTGCATACATCTTGAAATATGTTCTTCTCTTTGGCGGAGCCTTATGTCTAGGAATTCATAATAAGTTCCAGGCATTTATTGTAAAATATTTGTATTTTCTGTTAGGAACCTACTTACAGGTGGTTTGATATTTAAAAAAATAATAATAACTTTCACAGTGGAAAAGCTGACCAGTTTGTAATCAAGCCTTATGCATTTAAAAGTTTTTTGGGGGGGAGTATTTAAAAATATATGAACAGAAATGAGATTTGGTGGGTTTTGATTCTTAGTTTAGGCCAGTGTTTCCCAACCTTGAAACTGTCAACATTTCCAGCTGGAGAACCCCTTGTAAGATGGACCTTAAGCAGTACAGGGTGTTTAGCAGCATGCCAGGCCAATACCTAGTCTGGATTCCCAGGATTTTCCTAGTTGTGACAGGCAAAGATATCTTAATACAGTACCAAATATCATAAATGGACAAAATTATGCTTGGAGTGGGAAATGAACCCATAGTTGGCAGGAAAAGAACAATTCCTATTTAATAGAGTAACACCTCTATAAAGTAGTAGTTTCTTTTGGTGTTTTGGGCTTTGATCTCTGCCCTTGGTAGCAAGAATTTTTAAAGTAGATCAGCTTACGTTTTATAATTTCAAAAAACATACGTGCAGATATAGTTCTTAAATCTCCTTTAAAATGTATTTTCTTCGTGCCAATGTTATTTTTAATTTTAAAATGACAAAGCAATGTTTGTATGAAAATAATTGCAAACATTTAATTTTGAAGTATGATGACTGCTGGGAGAGTAGTCCCTGAGAAAGCAGTGCCCTCTGCCAGGTTTGAATGGAATCGTTTTCCACTTGAACACATCTTTCTTGCCTACTTATTTCTTCCTTGCTTTCTTTTTCACAGAGGAACTCTTTACAGATAAAGTTGGAAAGCTCCTCAGGGATTACTGTGTCAAACCTTCATTTCATTTTTTCTTCAGATGAGGAAGCTAAGCTTTAATCACTTAGAATTTATTATGTAAGGGGTCAGAATTAGTTTTGATAGAGAAGAGAAAAGTCGTTCATACAAGAGAATTGCACATAATTTAGCTGTTTCCCACATAAGGCTGTACAGGTGCTCTGCTTTCTAAAAGTACTGTGTGAAAGGAGGGGAAAGGGATGTTACAGTGAAGGAACTTGATGGCTGATTCCCCAGCCAGATGATCAAGGGGAACATCAGCCCCTAGGTCAGGTAGACTGTATATACCCTAGATGTGAGGTGAGGAAATACCACAGTCCTCAACTGAATCCTGAAAATTACATCAAGCGGATCCTTATTGAGGGATGCTTTGTAAATCATCAGATAAATACTCTGAATGATCAGTGTCTCCCCAGCCAGGCAAACAGAACAATTGGCCTGAGAGAGGCAGCAAAAGAGCCTGATACCTAAATATAGTGTGGATCCTGGAGGGGAGTCTATAACAGGATAATGGAGGTTAGCTAAAAACCTAAGGAAATCCAAATCAGGAATTTAGTTAATAGTAATGTGCCAGTATTGATGACTTCATTGTGATAAGAATACCGAATGAATGGATGATGTTAACAATGGAGGAAGATAAAGCCTTGGCATACTAGAATTCTATTTTTGCAACATTCCTGTAAATCTTAAGGTATTCTAAGTTAGTTGAATTTTAAGAACAGGGAAGAAAGGAGGAAAGCACTCTCGTGGCAGAAAGAGCATAGGCCGACGGGCTCTCGGCTGCCTCTGCACAGCTTTCTTTATAAGAATGTCTGTCCTGGGGTAGACTGTGTGAGAAAGGGAACAGAGTTGGCTGTTTTTGTTTGTTTTGTTTTTTTAATCTCATTGTTTTTCTCCTATTATTCTACTTCAGCAGAGAGTGAAGATGAGGAAGATGAAATTGAAATGGAAGTAGAAGACCAGGATAGTAAAGAAGCCAGGAAACCAAACATCATCAACTTTGACACCAGTCTGCCAACGTCGCATACAGTATGTAATTTAGTCACTGAGCTAATGTAGCAGATGGACCTTTAACTGTACTTGGAATTTCTTAAATGCAAGTGACTGAAGGATCCTGCATACTAGCTGACCTGTTGTTTTCCAGTGCATGTAATTTTACAAATTGAAATAATGTAATAATATATTCTCCTGTGATTCTTGACTGTTTTCTAATATGCAAACAGACCTTAACTTTTAAACTTATCCTGGGTGTGCCTCTCTTAACTTTTAAACTTATCCTGGGTGTGCCTCTTTGAGGAATTGTCTTCTTCTGAATGATTCTACTAATAACTGAGCCATTAAGAGTGTATTACTGCTGGGATATGGGGTGGAGTTCTACATACCAACATGCTGTCATATGAGTTGTCATATTTGGACACAGGGAGGTTTTTGGGTAAAATAAGATATTTTGAGCTACAAAATGCTAATGAGAGATTCTTCATAAAAATTTGGAGTTCTTCTAGTGGGAAATACTAGATCAAAAACTAGAGTTTGATGGAGGTGTCTTCTATAACCAAGCTTATATAAATAATGGGTGTTCTGTCTATGTAGTTGACTCTGCTATTCTTTAATCTCCTAAGGTGTACTGAGTGTCTGTCTTGACTCAGGCTGTGTTTTTGAATAGTACCTAGGAGCTGATATGGAAGAGTTTCATGGTAGGACTTTGCATGATGATGACAGCTGTCAAGTAATTCCAGTCCTTCCCCAAGTGATGATGATCCTAATTCCTGGGCAGACATTACCACTGCAGCTTTCTCACCCGCAAGAAGTCAGCATGGTGCGGAATTTAATTCAGAAAGATAGAACCTTTGCGGTCCTCGCATACAGGTAAGAGGATGTAAATCTGCTCTTCATGCTGTTTTCTGTGTTGTCCCAGCCAAAATGGCAGTCAAAGCCAATTTTGCAGAAGGTGTTGGATAAGAGTGTGAAGCAAGCAGTCTTGTCAGTATCTAATATTACTTTCATCATTTGTAAGTCAGACATTTACAGTTTAGCTGTGTCTGACTCTTGAAAATCTTCCATGCATTTAATGGAAAACCTGCCTGAAGTCTGAGTTCAGAACTGTTTTTATTCAAAGACAGCTGGGCTTTTATATTTCATACAGAGGTTACTTTTCCCTTTCAAAACTCACAAGTTGTGCCAACATGACAGTGGGAAACTGAAGCTGTCCTTCAAGTAGCCTTTGGTAAATGAAGGAAACATGTGGTGGAGACAGGAAATGGAAACAGGAAGCCTCCCCATCGCCCCCAAGTCCCCCCCACCCCACACACATATATGCCTCTAATTAGCAGTGACCATCATTGTCTAACAAAGTGAAAGAATGTTTACTTTGTGAAATACCATTTAAAACTCTTTAGCCCTAGGTTATTTCAGTGAGTCTAATCTCCCCTTATTTCAACTGCCCTGCTTGCTTTGTGGAGCCTTGTGTGCTAGCTTTACAGTGAGGGTTGGCTGCTGTGAATGTTCTCCCGTCTGTATTGCTTTTGCTGCGTTTGTGTATTTAAAGGCTAAAGCTGAAAACTCTTCCTGTAAATTTTTGCCTTGGAAGTAATATGCAGGAAAGGGAAGCCCAGTTCGGAACAACAGCAGAGATCTATGCTTACCGAGAAGAGCAGGAGTTTGGAATTGAAGTAGTGAAAGTGAAAGCTATTGGACGGCAGAGGTTCAAGGTCCTTGAACTTCGAACACAGTCAGATGGGTAAGAAACTTCCACCATCTTAGAGGGAGATGACTTTGTGGCAATTTACTATTTACTTGATATTTTATTAGTTGTTCTCTTTGCCTTCTAAGGTGAAAGCCCAGAGTTTCCAACCTTGAGGTTTAGCAGAGTCACTGTCAAGTGTAAAACTGTAGAGGCCGCAGTTTCAGCTGCTTCTCCCAGCCCAGAATGTGGAGTGAGGCAGTGGCAGTGTTTATAAATTATTTCTAGGTGATTGTAACATCCCTCCAGGTTTGGAAACAATACTATAGGCCCCAGAAGAAGTACCTATTGAGGCAATGCTTCTTTGGGATTGAAGAGCTCTCTGCAGCATGGGAGAATAGAGGGCAAAAGCTGTACTCAGTGTGCTCACCAGGACAGGTGTGGAAGTGGCAGCATTGCTGTGCTGTTTGAAAGCTATACTGTGGAAGGACATCTGCCATGTGCTACACCTGAGCTGGACCAGCTACGGAGTTTGGGACTGTGTGCAGTGTGCATTTTCTGTCATCCCAAGATGGCTTTTATATGAGAAGTGAAGAAATGCTGTTGTCTCTACACTGTGTGAAGTTTAGAAGTTTCCTGAGGATCCTGGCGTAGTTTACATGGTTAGATTTTCATACGGTCAGAAAATACTGTGTTTATTTTCCCATGAAGTTCTGCTAATTTAGCCCATTCTCCTAAAAAGGAAATGAAGTAGAAGCAAGCATTTCTCTTATCTGGTGTCATGTCTTGTTTCTGGCACACAGGAAGTACCTGTCATTTCTTAGGGGACAACCTCTGGGCTCTGTTTGTAGGGAATCTGGTCTGTGGTCAGAATCTGTCATACTGCTTTTATTTTGTATGGCATCTGAGCACAGGAAGGTTTGAAGATTTTAGGTACAAACAAGAATGTAAGCTGCATGAGGGCAAGGTTTGTTGTCTGTTATGTCCATATTGTAAGCAGCTGTAAATATTAATTTACAAAAGTGTGTATGAGTCAGACAGCATTTTAGGACAAGAAATCATGTGGATATTGAGTGGGGTATCCAGAATAGAAGAGCTTACTTTTCTCCTGGACCTTCCTTAGAACATTTCATTGTACAGACTCAAAATCTTTATAAGGTTGTATGCCTGAGGTCCTCAGTAGACAAGTTACTGGAGAAGTGACTGAAACTTTTGTGGTCTACATTTAGGACAGCAAGTGAATGAGTACAAAGTGATCTGGGGATCTATTGTGGTAATTAGATGGTGATTTTGTTACTGTGGATTTTGCTGACACTAACAACTTTTAATTTACTTCCTGTATACATCTTGACACAGTTTGATTATCTTTGAATATTATTTTCTAGAAGTGACAAAAGAAATTGAGTTGGGAGAAAGTGTGTATGTAACTTTAATAATTAACTATGTAGAACTCTAAAAGACAAACTGGAAGTAGTCTCTATCAGAAAGTAGTCAAGAAATATGGTTGCAGTCTAGTGAAGATCAACATCACACTGACTGGTGGACTGGCCTTGGAGAGGAGAATTCTTTCTAATAGTCTGTAGACCTAATATATATATATATAAAGGCCTTTCAAAAAGATGTGTCTCAAATTGAAAGCCCACTGTAGAATAAGATTTCTTTGCCTCCACTCCTACACTGGTCCTGAAACTACCGTCACTTCAAATGGGCGAGTGAAAGAAACCGTGAAGGTGGTCCAGGGCAGTCTCTTCTTTTTGCAAATGATTGATAAGCTAAGTCCCAGGGAGGTCACTTGCCCAAAGCTGGCTTCATCCATATTCTGACTTCCTAACTAGTTGTTAACCATTATACCAGGATTGTTCCTTAGCATATTGGGAACTTAACTCTAGGAAAGCTGTAGTTTAAGATTCATCTTTTTGTTTTTGTTTTTAACCAAGTGACACTTCATATATGAAGTACATTGTTAGCTTCTAACCTTTCCTGTTAAAAGTCTGTTTTTCAAATACATACTTTAAAAATAATAATAATGCATAGAAGGGTGTATTTGATGTGGTTTAGGACTCTTCAGAAATCTGTTTCTTAGAAGTGTACAGAAAAAGAGAAATTAACATCAACAGGATTCTTAGATTTCTTATCTGTCATATCTGGGATAAATAATTTTTAGTCAAAAAAGTTTGAAATATATATATATAAAATAAACATTTTAGCTGAAAATTCCAATAGTGTAACATTTTGATTTTTGGAGAGACAAAGTTGTTTACTTAGAACTGGATCTGTAGATCCATTTGGATATAAATATTCCTGGATTTTCTTTACACATTATCCATCTACATTTGTGGATCATTTTAACAGGCATTACAATGTTAAGTGCAAATTCTTAAATTTTGTAGTGTTTTCCCCAATTTCTTGTGTAGGCTGTTATAAAATCATGTTGTTATAATCATAAAGTAACTCATAAACACACAGGGGAGAACCAGTACACACATATCCATAAAACACCCTAGGTGTGTTGAACAGGGACCATGAGGGCTCCTTTCCTCCTAGTTCTGAAAGTTGGTATTACAGACAAAGGCCTGATGTGATCTAGAGGACATTGCTTCCACAATGTCTTGGTGCAAAAAATTTTTGTATAGAAACAGGGAGGGAGAGGGAGAGGGAGAGGGAGAGGAAGGGAGAGAGAGAGAGAGAGAAGGGGAGGGGAGGGGAGGGGAGGGGAGGGGAGGGGAGGAGAGGGGAGGAGAGGAGAGGTGTGTTTGTAGTGTTTTCCCCAATTTCTTGTGTAGGCTGTTATAAAATCATGTTGTTATAATCATAAAGTAACTCATAAACACACAGGGGAGAACCAGTACACACATATTCATAAAACACCCTAGGTGTGTTGAACAGGGACCATGAGGGCTCCTTTCCTCCTAGTTCTGAAAGTTGGTATTACAGACAAAGGCCTGATGTGATCTAGAGGACATTGCTTCCACAATGTCTTGGTGCAAAAAATTTTTGTATAGAAACAGGGAGGGAGAGGGAGAGGGAGAGGGAGAGGGAGAGGGAGAGGGAGAGGGAGAGGGAGAGGGAGAGGAAGGGAGAGAGAGAGAGAGAGAGAGAGAGAGAGAGAGAGAGAGAGAGAGAGAGAGAGAGAGAAGAAGAAGAAGAAGAAGAAGAAGAAGAAGAAGAAGAAGAAGAAGAAGAAGAAGAAGAAGAAGAAGAAGGGGGAGGGGGGGGGGGGGGGGGGGAGGGGAGGGGAGGGGAGGGGAGGGGAGGGGAGGAGAGGAGAGGAGAGGAGAGGAAAAGAAAAGAAAAGAAAAGAAAGAGAGTTTTCCTTTCTTTCTGTTTTTGTTACCCGGCTGTTAATGACAAAGAAAGGGTGTGTGAGGCTCATCACAGCCTAGAGGTTTGGGGATGGAGAGTTGCATTATCTAAGACTATCTACGAATCAGATGTGTCAAGATAATCTGGAGGCTGTATGCTGAGTTTTTAAAATAAAGTTTGCTTCATTTGTGCCTGCATATTTATCTAAAATGTATAACCTCTTGAGTCTACAAGTGAGACTGAAATCTAAATTATGTCTTATATTAAGATTTATTAAACAATTGTTTTGAGAATTTCTTATATACATATTTAGCATTTGGTCTGTTTGTTTAAAGTGGGGAACTTGGAAAAAATCTTAGTATTTAAAATTATCCTATATTGAGAAACTCACTTAGTGTAATTTAAAATGAACAACATGCTTGATTCTCTTTATTTTAGAATCCAACAAGCTAAAGTGCAAATTTTGCCAGAGTGTGTGTTGCCGTCAACCATGTCTGCAGTTCAGTTAGAATCACTCAATAAGTGCCAGATATTTCCTTCAAAACCTGTCTCTTGGGAAGACCAGTATTCATGTAAATGGTGGCAGAAATACCAGAAGGTGAGACACTAATTTCTTATGCGTCTTCTAGAGCTGAAGACAGGTTGCTTTTAAAAAGAGTCACAACTGTCATGACATTTTCTAGACACTGTAGTTTGCTTGATCATAGATGGATTTAAAAATAATTCACAGGCAGTTGTTTATGAAATATCACTTGCAGTAGTGGTGAAATGTCACACAATTGTAAGACACTGTTGATACTAAGCTTATCGTGTATGTATTAATGGCCTGTGGCTCTTGATTCCATAGGAACCGTAGAAAATTCTAATCACGTATTTGGCTTTTGGGTTAAATGCAGCCTTGAAGAAGGGACAGGATTGTGGGGGCTGCCATTCAGTGGCAGCAGAAAAGAATGCTGTCCTTTAACCTTTGAGAGGCAAGCTTTGTCCGTTGTTTTGCAGCATGCTGCTGATGGCCACCAAAATTGACTTGAGAGGGTAAGGTAGTGCTTGTTTGGTGCTGGCAGTATAGTTTAGTGGTTGAGGTCTTGCCTCCCACATTCAAGGCCCTGCATGTGATTCCCAGCACGGAAGAAAGCCAAGGGTGCTTGTTTGGGCATTACAACTTAGGTGTTCCTTTGACTAAACAGTTCACCTCTTAGGATAAAAATGAAAACTGTGCTGCTTCATTGGTGAGATATGTACTTCACTGAGGTGTATGCATAAATACCTTTACGTATAAAACATGCTTTCTAAATTGATGATTTCTCCATTACTGAGAAATGTACTGATTTCTAGGTTTAGAATAAATTGGTTTTTTGGTATTTTCTAAAAACACAAGAAGATTATTTCCATTATAAACATAAAAGTTCTGTGAATCTTCCCTTACTCTTCGTTATGTTAGGGTAGGGAAGGCTTACATTTTGTTGTAGGTAGCATACCATCCCAAAGTGATGTGAATTAGTGTGTAATTCTCATGACAGGAGCTCTCTCTCCTTTTCACTGCTCTATCACATTTAGTGTTGTTCAGTTTCTAGAGAACTTGAGGCGGAGTAGGTGCTTGATGGTCTCATAACTGTTAAGGTATAGTTTTACCCCATTCTGTTAGCACTAATGCACAGTACAGTATGCTTTACTTAGTTTTTCTAAGAATGCTCCACAGAGTATAATTAGACTGCTTAAACACTTGCTCAAAGAACCTTGAAAGTAATGTTTTGGAAACTGACATTGTTGTTGCAGGCAGCTTTGGTCTATCTGTACAGTACTTCCTTTTCCAAACTGGGTATAAATTTTTAATATATCTACCCTTATTTATTTGTCAATACAACAGTAGGGAATTAATAATGTTCATGATTATTTTAAGCACAATTTCTAGAATAAGTATGTCAAAAGGTAGTTCTATCAAGGAGTGTTATTTAATCAAGCTATTTAGTACTGTCACATGTCTGCTAAAGAAGTGATTATGAGGCAGATTAATCCTATCAAGATGCTTGTTCCCTACATGTCATGTTAGTATTTAGCTGTTCATTTCAGTGACTGCTATCTTTTCAGCCGGACTTATATTGAGATTTATAGTTCATACTGGGACTATAATGGGAAGTCTTAACTATCTGAATTTTGTAAATTTACTCCTATTGGAAAATTAATAAGTATAGGATGGGACTGTAGTTCATGACTTATTGGCCCTGTATAACAAATCCTGTCCTGGCCATAGGACCTTGAAATTCTAAACCTGAACTTCAGTTAAGCAAATAACACAGCTTGTGAAGTTAAACTTTTGTATTACTTATTGGTTAAATTCTTCATATTCTATGACAAAAGTGCCTCGGTATGTTTACATTGAATTTAGAATTTTTTTCCTTTTGCAATGGGATTGTCACCAGCTCAATGGGCAAGGAAGCCACTGCTTGCCTGGGGACGTGTGGCCTGAATTCCTGAGTCTTCTCTGTCATCCTAGGTTTGCACTCAGGAGCTCTCACTGTGAGAAGAGTTGCCAAGGCCTTCACAGAAGGAACTAGGGAATGAGGAAGGCATATGAGGTTTTAAGAAAAAATTTAAAAAGCCTTCAGCCTTCTTATTTCTCAGATTGTTTCAACCGTTTCCTTGTTTAAGCTTAGAATGTCCTAGGTTCTGAAATTTGGAATCTTATTCATTAGATTGAAAGAATAAAATGTTGCTAGCAAATGTATGTTGTACCCAGGTGACTGACTAGTAAGCACTGTTGTATCTCTTAGACCCATTCTGGACCCAACAGAATAGAGACTCTAAAACAGGGAAGTAGTGCAGGGATGGCTGGCCAGGACTTCCTGTTGAGACTGCATACTGAACTTAGAGGTGGACATTCTGTGACTTTGAAAGTGGACCGTGTATTGCTTGGGCTTAGACAGACCTAGGGTCAGTTCAGTCCTCTTCATAGAATTTACTCACATTAACTTATATAGCCCACCACAAAGTAAGGCCATACTAGATGTGTCCTTCTTCCATGGCTTAGTAATTAAGGTGGCAGAGTTGGGAGATTGCTAGTGTGATTTAAAGGTGGTTATCACACTTCTAATAGGAAAGACAAAGGATTCAGTAGAATGTGGTCTTCCTGGGATACAGTTAGTTATCTTTGAAAGTATATAAACTGCCCAGATCATAAAGTAGTAGTGAAGCTTCCTTAAGTGGTCTATGTAGCCTCCCATTCTGACAGAGTAGAGAAGGTCCAATAGACATATGCCTACTCAGCATGTTGCATGTTGAGAAGGGGCTAATGTTAGCCAAGTTACCTGAGAAACACTTCAAACCCATTCCATGAGAGATCTTGTTCCTGAGATTCAAGCTTTGACACTGGTGTTTACATTTTTTTTTTATTTAATCATGGCGGCTTTCTAAACTCACTAGAATGATTGGAAGAGACTGTCCAAATGGCAAACTTTTTCATCCCTCTTGAAATGCATTTCCCTTTGTCCAAGCTCTCAGCCTGTCCATATATAAAGCTTGCTATGTTAATTAGAAGAGTTGACTGAAATATAAAGTAAGCAATGTGAAAATTAGAAATCTGTAGTGTTTGATGCTCATCCGTCCAGCCCTGTGCTAAATAAGCAAGATGTGGTTGTTTCTATTCGTCATGGAGAGTAGGGCAAAAATGAGAACAAACTTACAAAGTTATGGCCTTCCAACGTGCTCTCACAGGCTGTTTTTTAATAGTGGTATTTCTAGTGGTCATGTGGTATTCTAATAGCCTTGCTTTAGTATTGTTTCCATGGCGATTTGTAGATAGTCAGTCATCTGTTGTTGGTAGCACATCTTTAAAAATCTGTAATTGAACCATGACAGTAACCCTTGGTATAAGGTATATGGTTTTAGATATAAAGGATAGCTTACTGGAGAGGACTTATGTCTTTTGCTCTGGCCTACTTGGCTGGACTCCTGAGCTAACCATGAATAGGAAACTGTTTCTAGGAAGTCTGAAAATAGAACGTTTATGCGAGGCAATATTTTTTTTCTTTCAAGTATCCACTAGTTTGAGGTGTAGCTCATGATACTTCAGAAAGTCTATCTTTTACCATGTAGTAATTCCTAATATTGGCAAAGAATCATGTCCCCTTGAAATACACTTCTAAACCCTCTTAATGGAAGTATTTTCCTTTGACATGATTACTGAAAAAATACTTTATATATTTAATATGTATTATATATAGTCTATAGCAATATTCAGACAGAAATATCCTAGGTCTTATCAATCATTCCCTACCACTGATCTACCCAGAACAACAAACAGTTCTGCATAATCTGTCTGTGTTAAGTGCCCTATATTGGTGTAACACTTATTCTTTTATACTTGTTAAAGCCTAGTTTGTATAATACACAGGTACTTACCATTTTGTTTTCATTGCCTACCAATCTCAGTACAGCAATATGCCATGTGAGCTTATAGTCTAGAAGCAATAGGCTGTGCATTGTAGCTTAGATGTATAGTTAGACTACCCTGATCTGTGTTGAGTGCCATTTGTGACCAGCATTTCTCAGAGTGCACTTGTCATTAAGGTGTTGAAAATGTTTGCCATCTATAAGAATGCCATTTCAGATATTCTATTGGTAATTATCTTTTTAAAACTAGAAAATGTTTTTGTAGGGCTAATTATTTTTAGATGCTACTATTTGTAGTATTCAAATCTTTTCCATGAAATTTCATAAGTGATACTTTTTGTTTCAGAGAAAGTTTCACTGTGCAAATCTGACTTCCTGGCCTCGCTGGCTGTATTCATTATATGATGCTGTAAGTAACGTGCCAGAAACTTGTTTTTTATTAGAATTTTTATAGTCTTGACTTATATCTTAGCAAAATAGGATGACACATTTTTGGTTATTGAAATTATGAAGGGTCATATGAAAGTTACACTATAGCTAAGAATTCTTACATCACAATATTGTTTTCCAAACAAGTATATTTATATGTATCTCTGCATCACTAGCATTTAAGTGATGCATCTACACAGGCTTGTGCTATCAGTTGAAAGTATATGCACTGTCACTGCTAACAAAATCACACTAAAAGACAGAATACTAGGATAACTTAAAGAATCTTGATTTGGAATACAATGACTGTCTTCAAAACCCAATTTCTATCAGTTACTCTCTGGTTTGAGGCAGATGGGTATAATAGTAGCTATTGCACACAGTAAACATTAAACAAATACTAGTTGTATTTCTTAGTGAATTCCTGCCCAGAAATCTAAAGAACTGGAAAAATTAAACAAGTAATTTGAGCATGTATGATGTATGTACAACTAAAAGAAAAATGTAGTTGGCCTCTGTCCTTCAGAAGCTCATGAGCCTTACAAGGCACAGGTGCACTCTGTAAAACTGTTAATGCCTGGAAAAAGACAGACAGTAGTTTTTCTGTAAAAACTAGTTGCTAAGTGAGGTGTGTATACAGCAAATGCAGAGGCACACCACCATTTGCAATGAGCCAGAAAGGGGCTTGAAAAAAGTCAGAAGAGAGGACAATTCAAGCAGCAGCCTAGAACAGTATCCTAATCATCCAGAGACATGCCTAAGAGTGAGAAGCCTGGGAAGTTGACCTACTTGCTAGTCAACAGAGTTAGAGTCAACCAGTTCTGCCTTTAACAGACATTGTACTTGGTCTCAGACTTAGTACCAATGTATGATTTTTAAAGGGACTGAACCTTATTTTGACTACTTTTATTTTAAACTAGGAAACATTAATGGATAGAATTAAGAAACAGCTACGTGAATGGGATGAAAATCTCAAAGATGATTCTCTTCCTGCGAATCCAATAGGTATGGCAAATACAGCAAGCTGTGGCATGTTGGGGGGGGGGGGCACTTCAATATTAATCAGTTTAAACTAACCTTTGAATTCGGAAAAGGCATTTGCATCTCTTTTGCTTTGAAGTTCTTTTTTCAAGAAATTAAGTATTTTAAGCAACAGTCTTCATATTTTGTTAATTTTCTAATAACTAAATTTGAATTGCAGAAGTGGTTGAATTGCATTAGACACTTCCTGTTCTTTATAGAGCCTTTACAAGTGAATCTGGCTCCAGAACTTAGCTTTATATGTCATCTGTATATTTCTAAGTCAACTTCATTCAAGTATATGTTTGACTTAAAGGAAGGTAACTAGAATATAAGTACATATTAATGATTCCTAAGTTTAAAGCGTGCAAACCTCACCCTGTCTTTTAAGACTTTTCTTACAGAGTAGCTGCTTGTCTTCCTATTGATGATGTGTTGAGAATTCAGCTCCTTAAAATTGGTAGTGCTATTCAACGACTTCGCTGTGAATTAGATATCATGAATAAAGTGAGTAAAGATGACGTGTCTGTTGTATAGATTGTAGGTCAAGCTACACTGTTGAGACCAGGAGCTACCTCTGTTTTACAGTCATATAGCCATATACTGGAGAAGTACCTGGTTACTTGTTCTGATTTGTGTTAAAAAGCTTCTCTCTAATCTGAAATGCTCTGTAATTTAGACCATTCCAAATTTGGGGGACTATGAATGTTTAACAGTAAAATCTTGGAGATGTGTGTGTGTGTGTGTGTATACACATACATACATATGATATATATATATATGTATGTATACACACACACACACACACACACACACACACACACCTTTGAATAAGGTATATTCAACCTAAAAATTTGAAATTTTACAGTCCTTAAATATTAATCCTAGGTTCATCTAAATTTACCTAGTTGGAAGTGTGGTATACATTTGTACCCTCAAGAAGTTTACTCATGATTTGGGTAACATTCCTGTTTTTCCACTTCAACTTTTAGTGTACTTCCCTTTGCTGTAAACAATGTCAAGAAACAGAAATAACAACTAAGAATGAAATATTTAGGTAAGATCTTTATTACATTTAGTATACCTCTCTCAATACATTTCTAACTTACAGAATTTTTCCTCCAGTGCCTAAAAAATATAATCAATAAAGAAAATAAGCACAGGTCTGGGGTAAGGCTGTCTTCCAGGCTGGAAATATCCACCATGTCTATACAATATGTTTTTCCTCAATTTTTAATATTTTATTTTCTGACATAATGAGTGCTTCAAGCATTATCTTTCAAGTAGTTATGCTAAATAGGGCATGTCTCTGAATATGTGCTCCGTGATACCGTAATTTAACACTTTGATGAATTCATTAGAATTATAAAACAAGACAGTAAATCAAGAAAATAAGGAAACTGATGTAAGATAAACAAACATGACCTCTTCATTAGGCTTTTTAAACAATAGTGTTTCCCTTGGACTCATCAAAGAAAATTTTCAAGCAAAAATAGAGTATCTGCCAACCTCCTGTATCCTGTACTTATACTGACACAAAATTCAAAAATTAGAAAAACGTACCCCAAAGAAGGAAAAAATTAGAATTACTGTTTTTCTTTTCATTTTCTTATTCTCCATATTGCTTCTTTGTTGCAGTTTATCCTTATGTGGTCCAATGGCAGCATATGTGAATCCTCATGGATATGTACATGAGACATTGACTGTGTATAAAGCTTCCAACCTGAATCTGATAGGTCGACCTTCTACAGTACACAGCTGGTTTCCTGGGTAATACGGTTGTGTTCAGTTTTTTTGCTGACTCTTCATTTAGTCTTAAGTGAAGCTTCTAGAAATGATATGAGGCAAACAGGCAGGAATAATTTTAACTAATCATTCCATTAATAGGTAGAAATGAGTGGGGGGTGCATATGTTAGAGCAAAAAACTGAAATAGTTGTCATCCCATTGTAAAACTGTATGATCTACTGTAACTACAACTATTGGTTGATCCACTAATATATGGATCAAAGGCCTTAAGCAGGGACATAACAAGATGTAAAAACTAGTAAATCTTGCTATATCTAGCCTGCTTTATTCTGCGCCACCTTTTTACTTTGAAATTGGATTAGTGATTTTACTTACTATCCTGCACTTAAAAAAATCCTCGTATTTGACATCATTCTGAAGACTGGAACTAACAAAGTATGTTAATGTAAACACTAAATGCAGAATACTCTACCTGAGGGAAACGGTAACTTGCTAACTTGAGAACAGAAGTGCCTTGTTTTCGAGGAGTTCATGCTCTCCTTCCTCTACCTCATCTGTATATCTCCAAGATTGCTGTTCTTTAACAATAATGTAGTAGAAAGCAGTGAGGTTAAGGCTGGGGCAGTGTAGTCTTTGGCAAACAGCAATATAAAGAAGCTTGTAGTAGTAAAATTGTCAAAACATAGTTTTGAGAATTATGAGAAGGTAGTTTTGTAAATTTATGAGGTTTCAGAGAAATTACATGACAAGCCTAGATCAAAAGTATAAAATAGGTTTCCTTAGCTTATGTTTTTCCTTCACTTTACAGGTATGCATGGACCATTGCCCAGTGTAAGATTTGTGCAAGCCATATTGGATGGAAGTTTACAGCCACCAAAAAAGATATGTCACCTCAAAAATTTTGGGGCTTAACTCGTTCTGCTCTGTTACCCACAATTCCAGAAACTGAAGATGAAATAAGTCCAGACAAAGTAATCCTTTGTTTGTAAGTGCATTGTAAGGATAACTCCCTAACAAGTTGTTTTCTCCAGTCAGATCTGCCCCAGACATCACTGCCTCTGATGTGTGTATAGTGGTTACAGCATTGACTACCAAGTCCAAGAGCACACTTGCTCGGAGGATGAGAAAGCAGTGTAAAACACAAGGCTGGATTCAGAAGTACCTGCTTCAGTAGCTTGGTGCCATTAATTATCGTGTTGAATATGTGGCATTGACAGGATAAGAAAACACATTTGCCATGATGAGAAAGGCTAGGGAACAGGATAGGGCACCACTGCTCTACATGATGAATGTTCCAGGAGCTAGGTTGGCAAGCACAAGACAGAGGCAAAGCAGTGCATACTACTTTGAAAGGAACAAAGTCCTTTTAATTTTCCTTTAGCTTGTCTGAGATACTGATTTGTAAATTTTGCAAATATTAAAGAGTAAAATAAGCAGTTTGAACAGAAAAAAATAGCATTTTTGTGTATTTGCACTATTTATTTGATAATCTTTAAATAATAGTATATGTGCATTTTGCATTTAAGTGAACAGTATATATTTCTAGGATTATACCCTTTAGGAAGTAAAAATTAAAGCAATTGAAGATCATCTTTAAATAAAACTTACCAAACTAATACCTATGTCCACACCTACACTATTTAAACTTATGTAAAAATCAAAGTAATCAAGTAAAATTTAAAGTAAAGTACAGAAATGTAACCCCTCAATGTCATTTTTTAAGTTCCACTTCATTTTATTGAAGCTGAAGTCAGAGTGAGGCAGTGTACAGACAGTACTGTTTACAGGAATCTCACACAACATAGCAGCATTGAGATCACTGCATCTGTGTCCTTCCTGCTCTGGATGCAGGTGGAAGGACAGCAGCAGGAACTCAGTGATGTAAATGCAGGCATTTACTAACCTGTGGACAGGAGTTTCTGAGGCTCCCCTTTTTACAACATAACTGTTCATCTTCCTCTTGTTTGGGCTTCATCACTAGTGATTTTATCAAACTCTAAAAGATGCTGTTTGCTTATATGGTACATGGATACCAAGTGTCTAAATCTAAGCCGTATCCATCTAATTAATAAACTAAACATTTGTGTTCACTTGCTGTGGTACCTGATAGAAAGCCAACACTCTCAATGCCAGCCATTCAGTTATTCCTGTAACAGTCTAAGCTTTGCACACAAAAGGAAATCAGAAAGTCCTGTGTAAATGAATGGCATTGTGGCCTAATTAATTTTAAATCAGCAATCAGCTAAGGCAACAAAAAGTCAGTAGTTAGTTTAGCACACACAAGTGTTCTCTTGGAGTTCCCACCTCCAGTCAAAACAAGTCACAGCTACACTTTTCTCACTGGCCCTACTACAGACTTGGAAAATTCAGAGTTAAGCCTATATGAAGAGGACATAGACTCATTTTTTACTCATGAGTTTACTCATGCTGATGTTTCTTAGGATTTAAGTAAGAAGTGGAAGGAAAGAAAACCGGTCTTACCAAATGTTCCTGTTTCCTAGGGAGCTCATTTTAGGTCTTCTTTATGTGACTTAGAAGTTCATCCTTTTCCATTTGGTAACCACTTTTCTTCCACTGTTCCCGCAACTGCTGCAACAAGGCTCCGATTTCCTTCCCTGAAGAAATGCCCACTTTCCTGATGTCATGTCCACTCACAGGGAAGGGCGGGACAGACCACTGCTGCATCTCCTTGAGCAGACCATGTTCTCCTTGGTACTTGAGCAACTCACACACACGGGCAGGTGCGTCTGGTTCCCTTGACTAAGTGACAGAGTTTTTCACATATTAAACACTCACAATTTCATTCTACCACTTAAATATTTATATAAAGTCTACAGTTTGAAAAATTGCTTTTCCAGTTAGTGAGCTATTTTTCTGACCAAACCTAATACATACTTACATCTATAACGAAGTCTTGATATGGTTTCAATGGTTCTGAACTATCTGTTGCTTTAATCAAGTCTTTCCTGTTTTTAACTAGAAATAAACCCAAGTTTTTCTCTTCTTTTGAAATTTTCAATCTCAAATCCAGTTTTGTGACATCATCTTGTACTTTGAATAAAGAGGCCAAAAGAGTCATTGGTTTTGCTGAAAAGCCTTCAACATTTTTACTGACTTTGTTAAATTCTTCTAAATTTGCATTAGCAGGTAAACCTGTATGGCCCAAAAAAAAAAAAAAGTCAATGGGTTTTTTAATTATAAAACCGTCATTTGTTTCTCATACCATGCAGTTTTTTAAGAATGTGTGGTATTCCTTCTCCACTGCTTATTATCAGCCCATCTGTCACTCTTAACCCCAAGGAAACCCTATCATGTTCTTGTTTCCTGCATCAAGATGTAGCAGGAGGCTGTGGTCACGTCAAGTCACAGCAGATGCCTTCAGTCACGCTCCTGTGTGCACCCATTCCCTACTCAGTAAGTTTGTGTTCTTGTTTGGAATATATTAGCTATGATTACTGACTTCATTCCTACATATTAAGTATTCTTGTAGAAGTGCTAACTAGGTCTAACTGCTGTTATTTTCAACCCTTTCTGATGATAACCAACCTAACCTGCAAAGTCAGGAAGTGGCACAGCTTCAACAAACCCAAGTCACTCTGAACTATTCTTTACCCATAAACTGTCCTAATCCTTAATCCCAGAGTTTATCTTAGAATTTCATTTTCCCATGTAAAATTCCTTAGCTATGTAACACAAAATATTTTACCTCATGCACTTTACACTAGGTATTTTGTTGCTAGAAATTCATACATAATTGTATAAGCTCACCTATGTGAGGAGCCACATCAAGATCATAGATCAGATGGATCAGATGGTTTACGTGGTCACCAGTAAGAATTTTCTTCAGTTCTACCCAAATCCTCTCTCCTGATATTCCAGCCAAACCTTGGGCATTTTCTGCAATTGCTTCTAGAGTCTCATGGTCATGCTCACCAGGTTTGTCGACAATTCTGCCATAAAACCTGTAAGACATTTGACGTGTGACTTTTTTTTCTTAATAAATTTTAAAAATCTTGAAGGAACAAAAAAACAAAAACCCTGCAAGATAAGCCTCAGAGTTTTATTACTTCTATACAGGCATGTATCAGCACATAAAATATTTTCCATTTACTAGGGTTGCCCCATATACATCTAGGTGATGGATCAACAAAGCACAGACAGTGCTGTTTGGTCTGTTTTTAACAGACTGTTTGCATATACTTGTTTAGAGAACTTGCATTTATTGACAAAATACTTATGCTCTGCTACACAGTATTCTGAGTGGTCCCAACTAGTGAACAATGGATGTTATTAGATGTACACTAGCCAGGTAAGGTTATTTTCTTTTAAGGTTAAAATTTTAATATTTTCTTTATATAATCACTGGTAAGAAACTATCAAGATACAACCTACAGAATATTTGTAAATGGTACATCAGATGAGGCATTAGAATACAGAAGGAATTAAAAAAACAACTGCAAAATGTATAAATGGTCAAAAAGTATATGAAATATGTCCAGAACCACTAGTCACCAGGGAAATGCACATGAATCACCCCAGTAAGAATGGCTGTTATCAAAAGTAGCAAGTGCTAAAGAAGCTATACAGAAACACACTTGTACAGCTAAGCAGAAATAAAATAGTACAGGCACTGTAGAAATGGGGAGATGCCTCAAAAGACCAGACAGGAAGTCAGGTCAGTATCACTCTGGCTCTCCTGTGTTTGCTGTGGCTCACTTTTGAAAATAAACTCCTGATCAACTATCAGAAAATGTAGCACATTGAACATATGGTACAGTAGCTCAAACTTGTGGTTTGAGCTGGCCTTGAACTAAGGCTGGCCTTGAACTCATGGCCTTCCTGCCTTAGGCTCCCTCAGTATTAGGATTATAGGCATATGCCACCACTCTCGATGCAATATCCTGTCAATTATAATAGCAGACAAAGCTAGAGATGACTGTTAAATAATCTAGACACAAAAAGACTAGAAATGCATAATCTCACAAGTAGCCAAAAAGGGGTGATGTTAAAGCTGCGGACCAGATGACTTATCTATCAGTGGACACTAAGTTACAGTTACACATGAGATGACGTTCTCATCACTGCTGCAGAGTAGTGACACAGATAACAAAAAAGCTTGATGGGAATTGAATGTTTTAATCATAAACATAGTTAATGTTTGAGGGCAGATAGGGGCTCTACCTTAAATTACAATGTATCATAACACTACATATACATGTATAGCAAAAATTAAAACCACTGCCACCCACAAATCTATCCATGCATTCCACACTTACCAAGTTCATCCACCTTTTAAGTATGTAAAGTTATACTCTGATTTGTTTTACCACTCATTTAATAGCATTTTCTGTCACTTTTGTGTCATTTTGTGCTGAGGCATCTGATCAGATTATGTTCCAGAGCATCTCAGACTCTTAGGCTCTGTGAAGGCAGACACGTTAAATCATTCCTCACTGTGATCAGAGCACCTAGCCCAGTACAGAGTAAGGACTAAAACCACAGGATCAATGAAGGGAAATACATGAATAATGTAAAGGTTTTATGTAGAATGGCTTAATTATGTATATTTTCAAACTCAAAGTCAAAGGGTGCTACCTCATGACTAAAGATAGGTACTTGGGCTGTCCCTATTTTATATTCCTGCTGAAGTACACGACACAAAACAGGATTGTGCTCAGGATAAAACACTGAAATTTTCTATTGTTAAAAGTTATAAATTCTTACCTGAAGTATCTTAAAATTCGAAGATAATCTTCTTGAATTCTCTGTTTAGCATGTCCAACAAATCGAACTTTTTTATTTTTTAAATCTTCATAACCATTAAAATAATCAAACAAGGTACCATCAAAACCTATTCATTATTTTAAAAAAAGGGGAGAAAAATCATTATCAAGTATTTAGTGGGAAGGAAAAAGAATCATCTGAAAATTACCACACAGTAAAAACCCATCAAGGGTAAGAAAAATGAACAAAATTAATTTACCACCCTTGTATAAAGTGGGAAGGAGGGGAAGACACCTGACAAGCTGATTTTCATATTGATACAGAACATCAATAGCAACAGTAATCTTCTAAACATGTATTCCTAAAATAAGAATTGTGGAGAGACCCTGCCCCAAAGAAGTAGGTGGCAATACAGAACACTAATACCTTTTTCCAGCCTCTATGTACATGCATACACACCTGTGCATACATTCAGACATAAGAAAATACATCTTAAAAGCACAGTAACAGACATAGTAGACAAAAACTTTGAAAATATGAATGTGCTTACTGGCAAGAAAAAAAGCAAGCAAGCATCTTGCAGAAAGTTACAAGCTTCAATAATATTCTGGGAAAAATATGTCAGTACCAAAAGAAACTAATGGCTTATTTCCCTAATATGCAAAAGCTGTTTCGAAATAAATAGACCCAAGATGGTAAAGTACCTATTACCTCAGCATTCAGGACACTAAGAGCGTTTCTAGGATGGCCTGACACGTAAATTCAAAAACAAAAAGCAGACCTTATAAATAAAAAAACAGGTTAACAAAATAAAACCCAGAAATCTTAGTAACATTTCAACCTTAGTCACAAATTTTTGAAAGACTTTTCAGATTTCTCTCAGACTGGGTAATATGTGTCTGGTAACAAGAGGCTGTGGCAAAGCAGGTACTCTGGCCCAACACCACACTGTGAGCTGATTATGCAATCACACACACACTAACAAGATCCACTGATGGCTCTGTCACTAAAAAGTGGAGAGGGAGGTTAGTCAAAGCACTCTTACTAGCTTAGAAACAGTATTAAGAGTGAACCACTCATCTTGATCCCCCTTCCAGGGGAAATCTCAAACCCACATAGATAGCTGCTTACCCCAAGAACCCAAAAGAAACTGAATGCATTCATCCAATTAGCTAAGCATATAGGCCAGTCCCTGTGAGATATATCACTCTATGCCATCAGGAACAAGAGAAACTGCTATCACCTTTGGAAAATGACTGTCAATTTAGCTGTTTCACATTAAATGCTATTTGATTATTCTAAAAGGAACAACTTTTTTTTTTTTTTTTTTTTTTGGTTTTTCGAGACAGGGTTTCTCTGTGTAGCTTTGTGCCTTACCTAGATCTCACTCTGTAGCCCAGGCTGGCCTCAAACTCGCAGAGATCCGCCTGCCTCTGCCTCCCAAGTGCTGGGATTAAAGGCATGCGCCACCACCGCCCGGCAGGAACAACTTTTAAGATCCTGCTCTAATGCAAGATTGGCAGGATAGCTAACTCTCTTTCCAACTACCCTCATTCCCATCTCTAATACTGCAAACAGAATGGGGGAGGTGCTTGAACCAGTAAGAATTCAAGGACGACTGAAGAGAAAACTAGGCTAATGTAAGCATTGTTATTGTTGTGCTGATTACTATATTTTTTTAAAAAAGACTAAAGATACAAACAGCCTGTCAGCTAGAGTCCAAATTGTTCCATTTCCGAGCCACACATCAGGCATGTTACCATGAGTTAAATGGCTTCATAGATCTGTTGAGCAGATTAAATTTACTCAATGTGCTTACTATGCTAGGCACATGATAAGGCTCAGCAAACTTGGCGAAACAGCACCAGGAGTAGCTTTGTTTTATGTGAAATACTTCCTTAAAGATTGGTTTTTCTGTGTTAGTGACGCATACTAAAAATATTCCTGTTGGACAAGACTATTAAACCAGTTGGAGTAGTTTCAGTTTGAATTATGTAAAAAGAAACATTTCTATATATTTTTTATATATAGCATTCATTATCTGGGCTCTTTACTGTCATAAATGCCTAGGCTTTGGAAGCTCCCATCATCACTAACTAACCTGAACTATAGCACTTAGTATTCTGCAGCTTTACATATCTATCCTGCCTAAATTTACTTTCTCCATGAAGTAATAATTAAACACAAAAAGACTGTGTAAAATTTAAACTATTGGTGTAGCAGAGATGTACCAAAATACTATCACAACTCACTTCAAGTCCTAATGTTTCTCCTCACCTTTAACATCACAGAAGATTAAGCTGACAGGTATTTCATTATCTAGAGTAACTACTGCTGCTTCCTAAAATCAATGCTAACAAAGATTTTGAGGTTGTATGTAGAGGCAGTAACAAAGATCTGATAGTTATTTGCCATTCTATACAACAATTTTGGACACGTGTGTATAAAACACTGCAGAGAGAAAGTGATGTGGGGTGAGAGGTGTTACACATTTCTCTTGCACTGTTTAGATACAGTAAGTTAGCAGCCTGAATGTGCAAATATGTCAGCACTACTGTTAAGCACTGAGTTATTTACCCCCTTAATCATCGCTATGGTAGAACAAGGGAAACTGACAAACATTCCTGTTGGCAGCTAGTGAGTAACACAGAATCTGAGCCAGAGATGTTGGTGCCACCAACAGGCCAACAGGATATACTGGCTCTCCCAAGTTAGTGCAACTTAAAAGGTGCACAACATTTCCATAGCACAAGTTTACCAAGGAAAGGAAACACTTTGACAGACTGAATTAACATGCAGTCTCATCCTCAAGAGATTACCTAAAAACATGGAATTTATGGTGAGATCTCTTCGTTCAGCATCTTTCTGCCAGTCAGTTGTGAATTCTACTTCAGCATGCCTTCCATCAGTGGTGACGTCAATCCGGAGTGTAGTAACTTCAAAATTTTCTTCATGAAGCTGCAATTAAACACAAATTTGTTGTTAAATTTTAGCAAGTATGAGTGGACGTGTGTGTGCCACAGCCAAGCACAACTTGTCCAAGTCTGTTGTCTCCTTCCACTATTGTGGTTCTGGAGACTAAATTCAAGTTGTCAGGTTGGGCAGCAGGTGTCTTTACCTACTGAGCCCCCACAAAGTTTTTTGTTTTCTTTTTAATTAATTTTTAGTATCACCAAGTATTTTAAAAACTTGTCTTCATTAAGGCAGGATGCTGTGATACCTGCCAATTACTATATGTCTTTTAAAGTCCATTAGTTTAAACATATAACTTTGTACAGAAACATACAATTTTAAAAAAAATGCACAAGAATAGTTTCTTTAAAATACCCACTGTGATTAAGATTGGTTTCAGAGACAAATGTCTAGTTGGGAGAAGTCGGTGGTAGGAAAGAGCACTCAATGCACTGGGCTCCAGTTATTCCATTTCAGAGCAAGCTAGTCTCTGAAACACTAGTAACAGCTCCAGTCTACAGAGAGGCAAAGACCAATTTCTGGAACATACACCACTGAGCAGCAGCTGCTGAAAGAAGTACTGTGTATCCTGAAAGGAGACCACCTCCAGCTGCAAAGGCTGGTAACAACATGATGTAAGCTGAACATTAAGAAGGATCTGGACACGAGATGTGAGAAGAAGCACATTTCAAATGCTATATTATCAATAGTCAGCACAGAGATTTTCCAATCAAACAGCAGTTTAGGACTTCATTGGGAAGTTTGTTCTAGCATTCCTCACAGTTTCACATACTTTTTCAGACACAAAGCTGTACCTTAGTCCTACTATAAATTAAGGCTCTTGAGATACAATTACATATGAAAGGAAAAGAAATAGACTTGAAGTAGGAAAACTATGTAAAATTATTATCAGAAACAATATACTTTCCCTCCCTATGCAAAACCAGGGTGGACCAAAAATAATCAAGATTTGGGGCACCAGAAACTGTTGGTAGTAGAAATGAAACACCACAATGAAAACAGGATTAATTGGAAATCAACAAGCCTTGTCTTCTTTCCCATTTGATTTTCAAAATATTACACAATTGAGCTTATCCCCTGGCACACAACTCTGCGGAATTCTGATCACCACTGAAAACTCTTAAGGGCATCAGGAGTATTAGCTCACATTTTCATAGACTACCAACCATAGGTCACTTTGCTGAATATTGGGAGCATGTGTACACAACCTTTTAACATTGTGACGTTACACTGTCATCTGCAAATGGGATGGACTGCATTCACTGCTGTCTGGGGACACATGTCCAAGGGGACTCGCCCTGCCAGGCCTCGTTAAAAGCATTGTCCAAATATAATGAAAGCCATAGAATATGCAATTTTAAGGAAAACCATTAAGACAAACAGAAAATGCTTAAAAGAAATACTTTGTCAAAACAATTATAACTAATAGCCTATGGAAAAGAAATTTTTTCATTCTGAAACAAGAACTGAACACTGTAAAAGAAATACAGTCCTATGCCATGTAAGGACACTTTAACAAAGGACCTTGCTTGGTATATCATATTATATGCATATTACAGTATTTGTGACAAAAGTGTAACATATGCAGGACATACCTTACTAATGATAATAAACAACTATTTACTAGTTTCTGTATTTACCACACTCATTTATAGTTACTTTAATGTACGTCACATGTCATTCATTTAACAAAGGAGGTATGTTCTAAGAAATCTGTTGCTAGGCAATTTCATTAACAATTTAATTGTTTTTAAACTTTTTACAATAACATTTGAAACATAAGATACAGCTATAAAAATAGTTAATGTCCTGTTGTAAATCATATTACTCTTTTTAAAAACTTTTTTGTTAACCAGACCCAAATTAGTTTAATTCTACCAGAGAGGGGGTAGTGAGGATCCACCCCACATCTTAGCGACTAGGAAGTTCACAGGTGAAGCTGGTCTCCTCCATGACAAAGGGTAGTACCTCGTGGAGTATGTCCAGAAAGACCTGTCTCAATCTGGTCAAATACACTCCCAGAACACTGTTTAAATGATGCAGTCCTAAATGCAAACTCTGAACCTGAATTAACCAAAAACTATGATATTAATCATACCCTGGAACGATGGGGAAAGGAGAGTATCTGGGCTTGCTGTGGAGTGGGATGGCAAGGAAGCAGAATCACAGAAATGAAGAACCTCTTTAAACCTACAAATTAAAAACAAAATCTACAACCTCACAAATTGTAAAAGTGAGTATCAAACTTACATAAGTACTCCAACAGATGAATAGGCAAGATTTCCGAGGGTAGGAGGCACTGACATTTCTATTTATACTGTTTAAAAATTTGATACTGTTTGAAAGCATTCTGCGGGGCTTTCACTCACCCTGGCAGTGATCGTCCCATGCTTCTCTCCTTTGTTGTTTATCATGCGGATGCCAGCTGACTGGAACATCTCCTTCATCTGAGTAGGGGTGGCAGTGGTGGCAAAATCCACATCTTGAGGCTTCACCCCATTGAGTAAATCCCTCACTGCTCCTCCTGCTATTCTTAATTCATGATTCTCTTTGGCAAATAATTCTGAGGAAAGAAGATTTTGTTGTTGTTTGTTTCTTAACACAATGTGATTGAAGATTAAAACTGAGATAAGCACAAGGTCTTGTCATCTATTACAGAAAGCAGAGATCACTGAGCAGTCCTGTATGAGAATGAAAACAATAGACAGGCAGTGGTATGTACACCTTTAATCCCAGCACTCAGGAGGAAGAGGCAGGGAGATGTCTGTGAGTTCAAGGCCAGCCTGGTCTACAGATCATGGTCCAGGACAGCCATGACTACACAGAGAAACCCTGTCTCAAAAGACCAAAAAAAAAAAAGAAAAGAAAGTCCAAACATCTGAAATGGTTCTCCTCCACTAGACTGCCCCCAAGAACTTTGAGAATTTCTTTCTGATCCAGCAGATAGTTCAGAATTTCAAGATGCCTTAAGATCATCACTATAAGTGTGCATTTCAAAAGAAAGCAATGAACAATTCTGCTTGCTTCTCTGTGATATATGTGTACACTTTAGAATGGAAATTGTTCTATTTCTTTGGGAAAAAATGTAAAGACAGTATACTTATGGATGAAACCTATGATAAATATTATAGCCAAGAACTCTTAAAACTGCATATATTGTTTGAAACCAATTTCAATCTGTGTTATACAAAGTATAAACACTACCCAAGGCATGCCTTGCACAGTTTTCCAGTCGGTTTCAGTCTGTGTTCTTAGCTACAAATTAAGAAAACCTAGCAAACAACTAGCTTCTACCAGTCCAAAGGCTAAGAATGCCAGCAGATAGCAAATTAGTCCTATAGAAAAGCTCCTTCATTATGCCTACCTCTCTGATGTACCACACCAATGCATTTCAAACTTGTGTTGATTTATGACTTTCTCTGTTCTATAAAACAATAAAACTGCTTTCATATTTGAAAATGGAATCTGAGGTAACCTACTTCTGTCTTCCTGGGGTATGGACACTCAAATGGCTCCCCATAAGATGAAAATTGAGGTTTTTAAGTTGATAACCAAAGCATAATGTCTTCTTCCTGAAAACATACAATCCTCTTCAGATCCCACTTCCTCAACTCTCTCCAAAACACACTAATCCAGGCCCCAATATTGTAAAGTCAGTTCCAAAGCTGTGGCAAGGCTGCAGGGCTCTCCATAGGCAGTATTCTTCCTTTACTGAACAGAGCAGCCTGGCGTGTCCTTGGGATCATGCCTTCAGTTAAATGCATCCCTAGTCGCAACTCAAAATGCAATCCTCAACTTGTCCTCCTCCATACTGTCCTTCCACCCACTGTCTTCAAACTGAGCAGTCTCACTCTGCATTGTCTAAAATGGCTCGACTCAACAACCTTGCCTTAAATACACCTGGGCTCCTGAACAAGATACCACTTCCATAAGCCCTCTCCAATAAGCGTTCATGCTCCCTTAATTTCTAATCAAGTCTCCCCAAAAATACTGCTGTTAAGGGTCTTTAAAATGTAAAAATCATGTTCACAACTTTCATAAGACTAAAGAGAGTCCATGTCCCAAACAACTAAAAAACTACCCAAACTGGGATCTATTTCCTTTAACCCTAAACCAGGCCTCTAAACTCTGCTTATTCTGACACAGGGCTCTCAATGTCTTCATCTCCTTGTCCAATGCCAAGCCACTGGCACCTTAAATCCAGCCTCCATAGCTGGATCACTCTAAAACACCAGAATATATTATACTAGGAAATTTCTCCTCCTACAGATTTGCACTGCAATGTCCAAATCCTCTAAAATACACAAAGGCTCCCACATCTAACTTCGGTTTCATCTCTCTCTAATCTTTGCTCCAAACTCCCTGAAGTTTACTTCCACCTTTGTTTGCACTGAGCATGTCACTCTGAGTGCCTTCCCACCATGTCCAGTCCAGCTCACTGGCCAGTGGACAGACTACTTGTCCAGTACCATCAACTAGGAAAGACACTGCTTACAGACAGCAGTGAAATGGGCTTTAAGGATGTGACTCCTCAGAGGCTGAGCTCACTATGCT
Source organism: Onychomys torridus (assembly GCF_903995425.1). NCBI lineage: Eukaryota > Metazoa > Chordata > Mammalia > Rodentia > Cricetidae > Onychomys > Onychomys torridus. The sequence goes on along the minus strand of NC_050445.1, from coordinate 96,693,370 downwards.
CTACACCTAAGGATATATGCGCAGCACAAATTGAAGTTGATGGGTTATTTAAAAAAAAAAAAAAAAAAAAGGACAGAAGTCGGGTGAGTAGGAAGGTGAAGGAAGGAACTGGAGGACTTAGGATGATTATGATCAAATTGTAGGAAATTCTCAAAGGATAAAAGTATCTTTAAAAAGATAGTCAAGAAACTATAATATCTGACATCTTAAATACTCTTTCTATAAGGAGGGGTGATAGAAAATGGGAAACTAGGGGCTGGATGAGCTTATGAAAAAGAACAGGTTCAATCAGCCCCAATTAGAGCTGTTAGGTCTGCAGTACTCACGTAGCAGCTGATAGTCACTTATGGTCACGGAGCATCTGAAGTGGGTAAGTCTGAATAAAGACATGCTGTACCTGTTAGATATGTCCCACATGCATAGATGTGACAAGAATAATCACTTTCACAAAAATCATACTCCTGGGATAGCTTATTAGTTACAGAAGGTTAAATATAACACCTGGAGAACTATTAATTTCACCCATTTCTTTTTAGTTTTATAATCTAACTAGAAAAGGTTATCACATGCAGGTTTATCAGGTTTATTTATTTCTGTTGGATATATTTCTAGCACTTTTCACTGATTAAATCACAGTGAAAACAGCATCATAAACTTGCATTTAAATCCTCTACTTCACCTAAAGAACTTAAAAGGATGTTTTCCTCAGTAGGTACCTAAAATACCATCGTCTCATGTGACTGAACACAAAAGTACTCTTGGAAATAACACAGTATTTTTAAATCAATGGTTCCCCCAGTCTGTTCAACAGAAGTAGTCTGCAGAGTCAGAACAAAAGCAATAGATGTTCATCCTTCTGAGAGTCAGTGGGATGTAGGATAGAATCCCAGCTTTTGTTTTAAAAGTACTTCAAGGGCCTGTGTGATGTTTGAGTGGGTACGAGTACTTGCCACCAAGCCTGATATCCTGAATTCTACAAGTAGACTACTGACTTCTACAAGTAGTCTTCTGAGCTCAACACAGAACATGCACCCTGCTCTTCCCCAATAATAAAGGCACCTCAAGTGCATCCTAGGTGATTTACACACCCACAACTCAGTGTATTGCTGGAAGCCTTCTTAACATACCCACAAGCTTTCAACTGCAGCTATGGATTACTTCAACATCATCTGCTCACATTAAAGACCAAAACTGTAGCACCAGCAATTTTCTGGCTGTCTCCAAGACAAGCTTTACAGGTGCACACACGGAAAACGAGGAAACATTTTTTTTTATTTCCTTCCGTTCTCTCAGAAAGCAATTATACAAAGGAAATGTAACTTCACTGTTTACAAACTGGACGACACCAGACTCTGCAAATTTAAAATTCAACTCCTTCAGTTAGTTATTTTGGAAATAAGACAAGGAACTTCCCTTCATAAGCATGTGTTTCCTCTTCCATACAGAACACACATCGAGAGGTGTTGGGTCTCACCACATAATGTATGGTAAATGGGATTCCTTAGAGACCTAGAAAGGCTGTGCTTCATGCTGCAGTCTACTTCCCACTTCTAGTGATTGGGTTTATGATTTTCAATTTATCCCAAGTAGGCCTTTCTTTCATTAGCCCCCACAATAATTATCTCAATGTTGGTTAAAGGATGTTACCCCTTATATCTCTGTGGTGCACAATTCCAAAGAACAAAAGGCTACCTTAAGCTCTCACCTGTCAGGCTCTTCAACCCTTCTGTGAAAAGTGACTGGAATTCTGGAGACTGCAACTTCATTGTAAATAGGTATCGCTTTACAAGGCACAATCTACTCCAACTACAGCTCAGGACCTGCCTGTGCCAAGGATACAGGCACCTCTGCATCTGGAGACAGTCACCAACTACACATCTACAAGGCAAACACATGGGTGCGCTAATTAAACTTCAAAATGAGACAAACAAATGCTGTCGGAAAGCGCAACTAGCAAACTCAGCTCTCCTGGTAAGAACCTAGAAGTGACCCTTTAAAGAACGCTAAATCTCCCGGGTGGCAGCCACCCAATTCTGTACTCCTGATACGTTTACTATATCGGAAGCAGGAGGAGATGAGAGTCCCAGAAAATGAAACATTAGACTGGCAGGAACAGGACCTCTCCAGAATACGTCAGTTACACGTGCTCATCACCCTCCGTCCCCACGCAAGGTCGGCCTCCGGGTTTCACTGCCTCCAAAGTTGGAACTTGGCGGGGTTGCCTCGGCAGTTCTCGCCCTCTGCTCGATCTCCGCGAGACGGCAGCTCTTAAAAGACCCCGAGAAAAGTGAGGCGCCGCGGGGAACAGCTACCCTCGAGCAGGCCACGTGTGTCTGAAACGCCTGCTTTTCGCTCAACTCTGAAAACCGCCCGGATCCCGCTGAGACGCGGCCGCCGCCCACGGCTGGGTGAAGAGACCGGGCGTCGCCAAGAAGGGGAGCACCTCCGACCTCCCGCTATCTCCCACGGGAGCGTTCGGACGCACGCGGTACCGGCCGGGTGGACTCGGTACCTTAGGAACGCAGCATTCCTACGCAGAGGGCCTGCTTACTCGCTCGCCTCCCCGCCACACGCCCACTTCCGGGTCGCGGCGCAGTGACGTAGGACGTACGGAGGAACCGCAGCAAATGAGACGCCACGCCAGGTTCCGCCCACTTCCTCCGGGCGGGGCAAGGTTTTCCAAGGGACAGGGGCTCCTTCTGAGCTTGTGCGCAGGACAAGGCAGCGTTGCGGGGGTTTTAAGTGCAGGACATAAGCAGTGTGCACTTTTCTGTGTTTGAAATCCCCCCAACACGTTTTCCCTAAACAGTTACCAGCGTTGTGTGACTGTTGCTACCTGGTCTGGAGACTTCACCAGGCAACACGAAGAACTTGGGTTTAAGTCTTTTGCAAAGTGGAGACTGGCAGAGAGTGGGAAAACAGACCTTCGACTTAAAATTCTTGTATCTTTCTAAAAGTTTTCCTTGAAAAACGAGTACGGCTTAGTATTTCTGTGCTTCCTAGCACCGAGTTCTAGGGGACATGGGTATCTACATTCTGAAACGACAGACTGCTTGTCCTACTCCCAAATTCAGACACAATGGTGACTCATTCCAAAGCCTGAAGGGAGCAAAGCTCTGCTTTGTCCCAGAAGACTACGTAGATAATATTAGGATAAATTCTATAAAAAGAGATAACTGCACTGAGGTATGATAATAAGTTTAACAGAACAAACTCAATCTCCAAACTAATATAAACAAATAACAAAAATATCATGGAATGCAAGTTAGAATTAATGTTCAGAAACCAGTTGAAATAACTCACCATGCCAACAACAGACCCTGAAAAAGGAGCCATAGAGTCACCCAAGAGACATAAAAGAGCTCTCATTTTATACACACTCACTTAGAAAATTAAGATTAAAAGGGACTTCCTCAGTAAAGTAAACGGCACCTGGGTAAAAATCTACAGCTCCCGTCAGATTTAGTAGAATTTGGATCATGTCTTCCTTAATATTTGGAACATAGCAGTTTTTCAGTTTAACCACTTATTTCCAACATGTGACTAGTTCATCACTGATTAACAGAAAGCAAAAACAAAACAAAACAAAAAAATCGGTTTTATGATTGTATACAAGAGACCTTAAAAATTCCATCAAGAATCTCTTGAAACTGATGAATGCTTGAAGCAAAGTGGTAGAGTATAGAATTAAACAAACAAACAAACAAACAAACAAAAAAACTGTCCCTACATGGAGAAGAATTTATGAAAAACCCATTCAAAGTTGTCTCTAAAAATACCTGAATAAACCTAACCTAGGAAGCAAATAACCAGTATAATGGGAACTTTAAAACACTCCAGAGAGATCAAAGAAACGAGAAGAAAGAAAGACTGCCTATGCTCTTGGGTTGGTAGAATCAACATTGTGAGAATGGCCAAAAACAGTCCACAGATTTAATGTAATCCCCATCAAAATACCAATGCCATTCTTCATAGACATAGTGCCTTAGTTAGGGCTTGTATTGCTGTGAAAAGACACCATGATCACTGCAACTATGATAAAAGAAAAACATTTAAATGGGGTGGCTCACGTTTTTAGAGGTTTAGTTCATGATCATCATAGTACAGCATTGTGGCATACAGGCAGACATGGTGCTAGAGAAGAAGCTGAGATTTCTACATCTTGACCCACGGGCAATAGGCAGTGGTCTGGGACATTGGACATGGCTTGAGCATATATGAGACCTCAAAGCCCACCTCCAAAGTGACAAACCTCCTCCAACAAGGTCACACCAACTCCAATAAAGCCACACCTCCTAATAGTGCCACTCCCTCTGTATGAGATTATGGGGGCCAATAACCTTCAAACCACAATAACCTTCAAACCACTATACATAAGTAAAACAAACTTAAAATGCCATTGAAAACACAAAAGACCTGAGCAAACCTCTGCAAAAGGAGTAATGCTGGAGGCATTTCTGAGTCACCATAAGAGTCACCATACATGGCTTCAAGTTATATCACAGAGACAATAATAAAAATAGCATGATACTCGCTCAAAAATAGATATGTAGATCAATAAAAACTGAATGGAAGAAACAAGCATGAACACACAGGGCTACAAATACCATATTTTTTGCAAAAGTGCTGAAATACGCACTGGAGAATATTGTGGATATCGTTCTGTGTGCTGTGAATGTGTTGCTCTGATTGGTTAATAAATAAAGTGCTGATTGACCAGTAGCCAGACAGGAAGTATAGGCAGGACAAGTAGAGAGGAGAATGCTGGGAAGAGAAAGACTGAGTCAGGAGTTGCCAGCCAGACAACAGAGGAAGCAAGATGTAAAGGCAGAACTGGGAAAAGGTACCAAGTCACGTGGCTAAACATAAATAAGAATTATGGGTTAATTTAAGATGTAAGATCTAGCTAACAAAATGCCTGAGCCATTAGGCCATACAGTTTGTAATTAATATAAGCCTCTGTGTGTTCATTTGGGTCTGAGCAGCTGTGGGACTGTGAGAACTCAGGAATTGGGTGAGCACAGGAAACCAATCAGCTACAAGATAAAAGACAGATTCTTTGACCAACAGCACTGGAAAAACTAGATACCCACGAGTGTAGAAATGACACTAGATCTTTATCTCTCACCTTGCACGCACATACACTCATTCACTCACTCATTCACACAAACAAATTGATCAAAGATGGTAACTTAAGACTTGAAACTGAAAATTCCAAAAGAGAAGGTGAGAAGGGCATGGACTCTGAAACGTGTTAACAAGTGGTCTTGATTCTGAGGGAAACTGGAGGGCCAACATTGGCTTTGATATGCTGATCAGCACCATAGATAGTCATTTGTCCCTTCTGCCTGTGATAAGGGAAATGAGGAGAACAAGCCTCACAAGTTTCTGAGGAGTGCTGGCTTTTATTGAACCACCAGAAACCCTCCAATAGTCAGGTTGAGCCTACTTCTGGATATTTAAAGTGCCTTTTGGAGTTTGAGGAATTGAAGTCTCCTTTGGCCCTAACACTGGTCAGGGTGTATTATCACAGCAACAAAAGACTAACACAAAATCTTAACCCTTTCAGTACTTACTATGCAAAAAAAGAAAAAAAAGAAAAGAAAAAAATTATAGGAAAAAAAAAAAAACTACTAGCCACAACTAATATGTTAGAAAGGCCTCAGGAAACAAGATAACTTTTAAAAAATTCTAATGTTACTTTCTAGGAGTAAAAAAATATACAATGAAAATATCCATAGTTTATATAAAATATGTGGAAATAAATGTATGTTTTCAAACAAATGTGTACAAAAATTTAACAAATTGTTAGGGAAATATCAAATATATATTAATTATTTGATGACGGTATTAGACTACAAATCAAATATGTATCAAATTGCTAGGGAAATGGAAATCACACTGCATCACTATTTAAAAGCCTACATGATGTTTAAAACTGAAAAACTGGCACAACCATGTGCTGATGAGGATTTGAAGTCAGCAAAATTCTCATACATTGAAGGCAACAAATTGGTACAGCTACTATGGAAAAAGCATAGAAAGTACTGTAACATAACTGATGACCAAATTGCTGTATCACAAAATACTAAGATGTGAAATGTGTTCACACTTAAAAGGCTGGGGGTACCCCTACCTCCAAGAGTACCAAAAAGGTGCTAGATACTAAAGGGTCACTTCCTTGGACTCAGGGACTCATTTACACCGACCAAAGGGGAAACTTACCTAATTGCTGCTGCTGGATGGGGAGCTGAGTGATTGGTGAGCCAGAAGCGGGTCTGTTGCAGGTGAACTGGAGATGAGGGATAGGTCCCAGTGCAGCTTAATCCCCTGAGGGGAAATGCCTGCACTAGAAGTGTCTATCCCAGGTTTCAGCATCAAATGTGTTATAGCTCAGATGGAAAGTTGGGAGCCAAGGAATACCACAAAGTCACACCACACAACAAACCTCATGTAAGAGATTGACTGGAAGGGAGGGGAAAAGCAGGAGTGTGGCTGCCCCTGCTCAGGCAAGAAAGAGCAGGGGACTGAGCAGAGGGCAGGGTTTATATAACTTTTCTTGGGGTGGGGAGTGTATGGAACTTTACAGGATGGAAATGGGTGGGATTTCAAGTGCAGAGATTGGGGTTTTTACCCTGTAGGATGGTGTAGGTGGAGTTTCTCTGTGTCCCTGTGGCCACTCCCAAATAACCACACTGAGACTTATTATTAATTATACCAATAGCTCAGGCTTGTTACTAGCTAACTCTTACATTTTAAATTAACCTATATTTTTCTTATCTATGCTCTGCCATGTGGCTTGGTACCCTTCTCAGTGTGTCAAGTTCATCTTTTTCTCCTCATGTCTCCTTATGATTCTGGGACTCCACCTCTTCCTCTTTGTGCTCCCGTTTTGTCTGCAAGTCCTGCCTAACCTCTACCTGTCTGGCTATTGACCAGTCAGCTTCTTTATTCACCCAATCACAGTGACATATATTCACACAGTGTAAAGGAACATTCCACATTTCCCCTTTCATCTAATTAAAAAAGAAGGTTTTAATTTTAACATAGTAAAATTATATACAACAAAAACAGTTATCAAGAAAGAATTACAGTTACAATATCCAGTTCATTTGTATTTGGCAAAATAGAGAATAGCTGTCCTCTCCTGAAGTATCAAGAGTTTTGAACTTAATTTACTTTTTACCATGATTAGAAAGAACTGTAACTATAATTATCTAGTCTTCAACCCCATCAAAGACCAGAGAAGGATACAATATTACCCAAGTAAACAGAAAGTGCAGAGCAAGTGACTTCCAAAATTAAGAGATGACAGAAATAGTTGGCTGCCTGGATAGTCATCCACTTTTCAGCTCCACTGAAATGCCAGGGTGGGACAGGGTCTAGCCATTAGGGAAGTTAGAGTATTCTGTGGATGGAACCTGGCAGTTGGAGGTCCTCTGGGGAGGGGCCTGGCCACTTGTGTGGCTCTAGGGGCTTACACTTACTGCAAACCAACCATAAGGGAAATGAAAACTCCACTTCCAGAATTGTAGGGTGAAGAGGGCCAAGGAAAGCACACTGCTCCTGACTAGACCTGAGATCTGGGCCAAGGAAAAACACCTGAGCCTAACTTAACTGCAGGACCAATCAGGCTGCAGAATCCTATCTATTCCTGAGGACAGAATCCGACCAATTCCTGGGGTCCCTGAACTCAAAATGCTACCAATCCCTGAGCTTGCCCCAGAATCAGACTACAGAAATCCACCAATCCAAAGCCTGGAAAGTGCCCCCCACCCCCCATACCCCCCCACACCCCCCACACCCCACCCGCAACCCTGTATAAGCTCTGTACCCTGTTCAGTTTGCTGCTGGTTCTTACTCAAAACAGCCACCCTCCTAGATTCTTCCTTCCCAATAAATCTCTTGAATGAAGTTTGTTGTGCAGTGTGACACTTTCCCTGGAGCTGAGCCCAGCTGTAACAACTTTCATCGAGCTGGAGCAGAACAGAATTGTAATACTTTCTCTGGGGAAACTTTCCCCTAGAGGAGCAGAGTTGTTACACTCTTGGAGACCAGAGCAGAGCTCTAACACTTCCCCAGACCTAACCAGAGCAGAAACATTTCTCCAGAGCAGAGCAGAGCAGAGCTGTAACAATTTCTCTGCGGAACCCTCCCCTGACAGAGCAGAATTCACTTGCATTGGGGAAACCTTTCCCTGGAGCAGAGCTGTAAGCTTCTATGCTTACAATGACTTTGTGGTATTCCTTGGCTCCTGACTGCCAGGATACCTTTCCATCTGAGCTGCAATACTTACAAGAATAACTGGTGTTTAATACACAAACAGCACAGAAAGAATTCTCTCTGGGTATGTACTTTATACTCCAAGATTAATTATAGTACAAAGTACCCTGTAAGGGTCTGACAAGTTTGTACTATTCTAGAGAAAAAAAAAAACACAGTTTCAGTTAGAAGATACTATGTGATTAAGAAGGAAAATTAGGAAAGTGAAATAAAAGCAATCTAAACATATGTGTATGTCAAAAATGTATATGAAGTGAATTTATTAGAATGGCTTACAGGCTGTGGTCAGCTAGTGAAATAATGGCTGTCTACCAATACAAGGTCCACTAATCCAGTAGTTGTTCAGTCCATGAGGCTGAGAGAGAGAGAGAGAGAGAGAGAGAGAGAGAGAGAGAGAGAACAATGTTCCTTCCTTTGTCCTTTATATAGGCTGCCAGCAGAAGGTATGGGCCAGAACTTCCCACATCAGAAGATCTGGATTAACGATGTATCTTCCCACCTGAAAAGATCCAGATTAAAAGAGGGTATTCCTACTTCAAACGATTTAAGGAAAATTCTTCATCAGTGTACCCAGTCCCTTAGGCCTCAGTTAATTTCAGATGTAGTCAAGTTGACAACGAAGAACAGTCATCAAAGGCTTTAAGTGGAATTTTGGATTCAAGCATTCTGACTCAGAACTGTTACTCAACACTGATTACACTGGGAGAGGTCCCATATCAGAGCTGACAGGGTAACACTGGGACTCATGACACTGGACATATTTTAACTCTAATAGTAAGGAGTTAGTGGTTTTCTTGAAGCAGGGGTTTTTGTAAACCCATTCGTGCTTTCCCAAGAGTGATCACTGAACACTGGTGGCATGAAGGCCTGGGGAGGAGGAATAGAGCTGGAGTTGCTATACTTATGCAGCTGGGCCAAGATAGTGGCGCTGGAGGGAAGAGAAAAGTGAATGGTAAACAGAAGAAAACTGAGAAAACTAAAGATGGAGTGAGGAGAGGAAATGACTGGTGACCCACTGCATTAGCCCTGGTGGCTACCATAACCAACTACACCAAATGCAATGGCTTGAAACCACATACATGCACCATCTCACAGCTCTGGAAGCCTTCATTAGTCCCTTTTCATTTGCTGTGATAAAGCACAAAGTCCAGAAGTGACAGATGGAAGGAGGAATTTGTTCTGACGTAGAGTCTCAAAGCCATATGTCCCCATCATGGTGGACAAGCATAACTGTAAGAGGCAGGCATGATGATGGAGGCTGAGAGCTCATATCCCCTGACTTCAAGTGGAAAGTAAGAAAAGCAAACTATAAGTGAGGTGAATTTATCAACTCTCAACACTGGCCTCCAGTGATGTCTTCTAGCAAGGTCCCACCTCATAAATTTTCCTGCACAGCATCAACAACTGGGAAGCAAGAGAACAAATGCCTGAGCACATAGGAGACACTTCTAATTCAAACTATCTCAAGGTCAAAACTCTCAAATAAGTCTATTGAGTGGGGTTCCTTCTGAGTACTCCAGGGATTCTTTGTTTTTTTTCTAGCTCCAAGAGGATTTCATTCTCCACGTTCAGAGTCAAGAGCACAGCCTTATTCCTCTCTGCTTCATTCTGCCACCCTGTCATAAGGACATTGGAAACTGGATTTATTTATCTAGACATCCTAAGATGATCTTTCTACAGAAAATTTCTTGCCTTCACACTCTGTTTCATGGAAGTAGGCTGGTTTCTGGGTTCTCCCATCATTCTGAGTGCAAAATTTCCAGGGACATACTTTTCAGCAGCTAGGCAGGTGGGAGGAAAAGGAAGACCATTTTCTGGATAGGTACCAGATACCTAAGTAAAATCAAGACCAGATAAACCATTTAAATAGTCCAATAACCCCTAAGGAAATAGAATGAGTCATTAAAAGTCTCCCAACCAAAAAAAGCCCAGGACCAGATGGTTTCACTGCAGAATTCTACCAGATCTTCAAAGAAGACTTAATGCCAATACTCTTTAAATTGTTCCACACAATAGAAGCAGAAGGAATATTACCAAACTCAATCTATGAGGCTACAATTACCCTGATTCCTAAACCAAACAAAGATGCAACGAAGAAAGAGAACTACAGGTTGATCTCCCTCATGAACATTGATGCAAAAATACTGAATAAAATAATGGCAAACAGACTCCAAGAACACATGAAAACAAAAATCCACCATGATCAAGTAGGCTTTGTCCCAGGGATGCAAGGGTGGTACAACATACGAAAGTCCATCAATGTAATACACCATATAAACAAACTCAAAGGAAAAAAAAACACATGATCATCTCACTAGATGCAGAAAAGGCATTTGACAAAATCCAACACCCCTTCATGATAAAGGTCTTGGAGCGATCAGGAATACAGGGAACATACCTAAGCATAATAAAGGCAATTTACAGCAAGTCAACAGCCAACATTAAATTAAATCGAGAGAAACTCAAAGCAATACCACTAAAATCAGGAACAAGGCAAGGCTGTCCCCTCTCCCCATACTTATTCAATATAGTACTTGAAGTTCTAGCCAGAGCAATAAGACAACATAAGGCGATTAAGGGGATACAAATAGGAAAGGAAGAAGTCAAGCTCTCCCTATTTGCAGATGACATGATAGTATACATGAGTGACCCCAAAAATTCAATCAAGGAACTGATACAGCTTACAAACACCTTCAGCAACATAGCAGGATACAATATCAACTAAAATAATCAGTAGCCCTCCTATATATAATAGACAAAAAGGCTGAGAAGGAAATCAGAGATACATCACCCTTTACAATAGCCACAAATGATATAAAATACCTTGGGGTTACTCTAACTAAGCATGTGAAGGACCTAAATGACAAGAACTTTAAGTCCCTGAAAAAAAGAAATTGGAGAAGATGTCAGAAAATGGATAGATCTCCCATGCTCATGGATAGGCAGGATTAACATAGTAAAAATGGCGATCTTACCAAAAGCAATCTACAGATTCAATGCAATCCCCATCAAATTACCAACAGAATTCTTCACAAACCTGGAAAGAATAATACTCAACTTCATATGGAAAAACAAAAAAACCCACGATAGCCAAAAGAATCCTGTACAATAAAATAACCTCTGGAGGCATCATGATCCCCGACCTCAAGCTCTACTATAGAGCTACTGTAATAAAAACAGCTTGGTACTGGCATAAAAACCAACATATGGACCAGTGGAATCGAATTGAAGACCCTGACATTAACCCGCACACCTATGAACATATAAATTTGACAAAGAAGCCAAAAATGTACAATGGAAAAAAGAAAGCATCTTCAATAAATGGTGTTGGCATAACTGGATGTCAATGTATAGAAGGCTGCAAATAGATCCATATCTGTCACCATGCACAAAACTTAAGTCCAAGTGGATCAAAGTCCTCAACATAAATCCAGTTACTCTGAACCTGATAGAAGAGAGAGTAGGAAGTAGTCTTGAACACATTGGCACCAGAGATCACTTTCTAAATATAACCCCAGTAGCACAGACACTGAGAGAAAGAATCAATCAATGGGACCTGTTGAAACTGAGAAGCTTTTGTAGAGCAAAGAACATGGTCAACAAGACAAAGCAATAGCCTACAGAATGGGAAAAGGTCTTCACCAACCCCACATGGACAGAGGACTGATATCCAGAATATATAAAGAACTCAAGAAATTAGACATCAAAATGCCCAACAGTCCAATTAAGAAATGGGATATATAACTAAACAGAATTCTCAACTGAGGAAGCTCAAATGGCTGAAAGACATATAAGGAATTGCTCAACATCCCTAATTATCTGGGAAATGCAAATCAAAACGACTCTGGGATACCACCTTACACCTGTCAGAATGGCTAAGATCAAAAACACAGAAGACAACTTATGCTGGAGAGGATTTGGAGCAAGGGAAACTCTCCTTCACTGCTGGTGGGAATGCAAGCTTGTACAGCCACTTTGGAAATCAATATGGTGCTTCCTTAGAAAATTGGGAATCCATCTCCCCCAAGACCCAGCAATAGCACTTTTGGGCAGATACCCAAGGAAGGCTCAATCATACCACAAGGGCATTTGCTCAGCTATGTTCATATCAGCATTGTTTGTAATAGCCAGAACCTGGAAACAACCTAGATGCCCTTCAACTGAAGAATGGATAAAGAAAATATGGTACATAAACACAATGGAGTACTATTCAGCAGAGAAAAACAATGACATCATGAGGTTTGCAGGCAAATGGATGGATCTAGAAAAAAATCATCCTGAGTGAGGTAACCCAGACTCAGAAAGACAAACATGGTATGTACACATTCAAAGTAGAATATTAGATGTAAACAAAGATGACTAGACTGCTACACAACTCCAGGGAGGCTACCTAGAAAATGGGACACTAGGAAAGACACAGGGATCACCCAGTGATAGAGAAATGGATGAGATCTACATGAACAACCTGGACGACAATGGGAGTAATGAAGGGCAAGATTTGAGGGAAAGAGAGCTTAGGGGAGCAGGAGATCCCAGCTAGATCAAGAACAGAAAGGGAGAACAAGGAATAACAGACCATGATAAATGAAGACCACATGAGAACAGGAAGAAGCAAAGTGCTAGAGAGGTCCCCAGAAATCCACAATGATACATCCACTGTAGACTACTGGCAATGGTAGAGAGAAAGCCTGATCTGAACTAGTCTGGTGATCAAATGGTCAAACACCCTAACGGTCGTGCTGGAACTCTCATCCAATAACTGATGGAAGTAGATGCAGAGATCCTCAGCCAGGCCCCAGGTAGAGCTCCAAGAGTCCAATTGTTGAGAAAGAGGAGGGACTGTAATTGTGTGAATTGTTGAGACCAAGATTGGAAAAGCACAGGGACAAATAGCCAAACGAATGGAAGCACATGAATTATGAACCAAAAGCTATGGAGCCCCCAACTGGATCAGGCCCTCTGGATAAGTGAAACAATTGAATAGCTTGAACTGTTTGGGAGGCACCCAGGCAGTGGGACCCAGACCTGTTCTTAGTGCATGAGCTGGCCGTTTGGAACCTTGGGCTTACACAGGGACACTTTGCTCAGCCTGGAAAGAGGGGACTTGACCTGCCTGTACTGAATCCACCAAGTTTAAATGAATCCCCAGGGGAGTCTTGGCCCTGGAGGAGATGGGAATGGAGGGGAGGGACTGGGGGAAGGTGGAGGTGGGGGCAGGACAGGGAGGAGGACAGGGGAACCCATGGCTGTTATGTAAAATTAAAACACAAATATAATAAATAAAAAAGGAGAAAAAATAAAGTAACAATTAAAACAAATGAAACAAGGCATGAGGGCACACACTTGCAGTCCCAGAACTGAGGAAGCAGAAGTAGGTAGATACCTTGAGCTTACTGATGACCAATCAGTGCATCAAAACTGGCAGGTGCCAGGCTAGTGAAAGATGCTGTCCCCTAAAATAAGATAACAGGGTTCCTAAAGAATAATACCAGAGGTTGAGTTCTGTCCTCAACACCCACACACACACACACACACACACACACACACACACACACACACACACACTCCACCCTCCTCACCTCACCCTCCTTGCTAGAAGCATCCACATCTTTACACTTGAGGAGAAGGCTGATGGACTATTCTCTCTGTGCTGGGAGTTCATATAACATTGTCACCCGCAGGAGGAAGACATTTTACGCAATATTTAGACAAACCAGGGAATAGTATGATTGTGACCTGACATTACAGTCTGCAATTAAGGAGTGCTGGCACTTGTCTCCCGCACCTCTTCCCCCCATTCTACCTTTTCTCTGTAAGCAACACACAGTAATTTGCTGGGAAAAAGGGGTTCTGTTTCAGGCATGTGTGCTTTTCTGTGAAACAACAAAAAAGTACCTGTTTGAAGAAAAAGTCATTCCCTAGTTTCATCCTCATAAAAGTTTAATAGAAGCCAACTAAAGTTTAAGATCTCCCAGAGGACAAATAAAGATATTTCTCAGCAAATGTAGAACTGCAGTTTCCGTTGGTGTTGGGGGATTTTACACACAAATGCAATTTTATTTTACATTTAAAAGAGGTAAGTAAATAGACGAATCAATTTGAGCTGCTCTGAAATTTCATACTGGATCATTAATTTTAAAAGATGGGACTTCAATAATAGTTAAGAGAACAGAGGCCCAAGGGTAAAGACAAAACAATCACCTTCAAAATTCTCAGTTTTCAGCAGCTTCAGATCAGAGTAAGGAGGAATCTAAAGTCAGTTTCTTAGAGTATCATTCTCCACTGCACTGTTTAGCTCCAAGTGCGAGTTCACATGGAACAATCTACTGCCAAAGCAGAAACCGCCTTCTTCCTTGCAGCACCCAACCCTGCTTTGTGTGCTGGCTCCCAGCAAAGACTGGAAAACTGGAAGCTGGAGTAAAACAAACACCTGTCTTCTGACCCACCCAGGGTTTCACCACCACCATGGCTGGGTGGTGACAGAAGGACAGACATCAATACCAGTTCAGTAACAGCACAAGTCAGAAATGTGTAAGCAATAGTCAGGGAGGAAGAGGGAGGCAAGAGAGGGCTTCATGGACCAATGACATTCACACTGAATTGTGAATTCATCAGAGGGTTCCCAAGAAGAATTACTCACCAGCCATTACCAACTAAACATTCCATCCAAGTCATACACTTACTATCATCTTCTAAAATAACTACTATATTTGTAGAATGAAGTTTTCTGCCATCCCAGACAATGTAAATTTAAGAAGCATTACAAAGAAGCTGTGCTATGTAAATTCTTTAAGCCTGGGTTTACTCACCCATAAAACAGGTTTACGGGGCTACAGTAATATGTGCACAGCAAAAGACAGTGGTGCACAGAGCTTCTTTCTGCATTGAAACAAAATGTTACTTGTCATTAGTACAGTGTTTAACTGCACAGCTACTGTTAGTTATTTTCTTTGTATGATTGTGTTCTGTTGTATGTTGTATGTTGTGTGTACATAGACAAGAGGAGAGTGTTGGGTAACCTCTTCTATCTTTTAAGCCAACATCTCTCCCTGAGAGCTTGAATATTTTCAGCTAAGCTGGCAGCCAGGAAACTCCAGCCATTCTCTTGACTCCAACCTCTGCAGCCCTGGGGTTATAGGCACATGGAGTACTTCACTCAGCCTGTTATGTAGGTACAGGTGTTCTGAAACAGGTCGTCATAGTTGCACTGGGAACAAGAGTTATTTTTTTTTGTTTGTTTGTTTTTTGAGACAGGATTTATCTGTCTAGCCCTGACTGTCCTGAAACTCACTCTGTAGACCAGGCTGGCCTTGAACTCACAGAAATCCTCCTGCATCTGCCTCCCATGTGCTGGGATTAAAGGCAAGTGCCACCACCGACAGCTCAGGAATAAGAGCTCTTAACCTATGAGCTATCCCCCAGTTCATTTGTTCCAATGTGTGACTGCAGAGCAAAGACCTGGCTACCAGATAAACATCTGGGAAACCTTCAGCTTCTGGGAGTCTCTGCTGGACAAAAATTAGTTTTGAATTTCAGGGAAACAAGATGAGTCTGCACACACTGAGCTTACACTATGTAGTTTTCCCAATAACTTCCTGGGATTCTGGTCAAATTTTGTTAGGGAGACCTTTCTAATATTTTTATAACAGTTGTACTGGCACATAGTTCATATCATAAAATTTATGTAAAGTATATAACTCAATTATTTTTTTAAAATTGATTGAGTTGATATCACCGCACACAGCATAAAATGTTTTTATTACCCCCAGAAACTCACACTCAATAGCAGTAACTGCTCATGTTCTATAGACTCTCCCCATTGTGTCCCCTCTATAGCTGAACTCACAGTCACTAGCTGATCTTCTTCCTCTATAGATTATCTTGTTCTGGACACTTCACATTAAGAGTGGAATCACATGTTGGTCCTTTCTGACCAACTTGACTTAGCTTCCTGTTTTTAAGGTTCATCAATTTTATAGCATGGATCAGTACTTATGAATTATCAATGTGCCATTGATTCTTATACTATATCTTCTATATATTCCTCTGTGTATGTGTGGCAGGGGGACAGGGGTGGGGTGATGCAGCAATTATGGCATGCTGGCTGGAGACAGAGGGCAATGGCAATCATCACTTTCTACCTTGTTTGAGACAGCACATCTTTTGTTGTTTTTCCACTGGATGTTTGTAGAGGATAGCAGGCATGTAGCATGAATCTTAAAAGGTCTTATTAATAAAAACTAACCCAGCCAGGTGGTGGTGGTGCACTCCTTTAATCCCAGCACTCGGGAGGCTGAGGCAGGCAGATCTTTGTGAGTTCAAAGCCAGCCAGGTCTACAGAGTGAGATCCAGGAAAGGCACGCAATGCTACACAGAGAAACCCTGTCTCAAAAAACCAAAAACCAAAAACAAAAACAAAAAACCACCACCACCAACAACAAAAAAAAAAACCACCAAAACCCAGAGCCAGGTATTGGGGTGAACTTAGTATCTTAGAATATATTAAGTATTAGACTCAGGTTCTTTAAGATAGGACACCTTTTGGAATGATCTTTGTAACATGCCACCTACCCATGCTCTAGAATTCCCTGGATTTTAGTATGTGTTTCTTGCTTGATATTGTTTGCACTTATTGTAGTTCCATCTTATCTAGGTCGTTATCCCTCATTACTCCTGGACAATATTTGATAACCATTTCTTTGTATATATTCTTGTATTAGGTAAGAACCTTCTTATTTAGACAAAACGGGGAGATGTAGTGGGTAGCCATTCCAGCATTGGCCTGGAAGTTCCAACTCCCATTGAGGCTTTGGTAATGGTCACGCCTACAAGGCAGGGCCAAGAGAGGATGCTGAAGACCCAAGATTCAAATGAGAAGGATCTCTTGGCTCCAGGACCCTGGACGGTGGAGGTAGACCAAGCAGAGTTCTCCAGAGAACACTGCTGGACTGCGACTTACCTTTCCCAGACCTTGTCACCTATCCCTTCATTTGTAAGTTACCCCACAAATAAACCTCCCTTTTAACTATGTGGAGTGGCCTTAATAATTTCACCAATACCACAGCACTTCCCCTTTTCTTTTTTTTAAAAAGCAAGGTTTTAACTTTTATATAGTAAAATTATAGATAATAAAACAATTATCAAGCAAGAATTACAGTTACAATATTAAAGAAGATATCCTATCTATCTTATATTTGTGAGACTAAGGTTTTTATATCTAACTTATCTTTTATCATAACTAAAAAAAATTGTAACTACCTAGCTTCAACCACATCAAAGACCTCAGAAGGATATAATATTACCTGAGAACTGGGAGAAGGATGCAAGCAACTTTCAGGAGTCTTGTAGGGTAGACAGAGACAGCTGCAGCCTGGACATTCACCTAATGTTCCTTTGTAAAGTTGGGGTATCTGTCTTCGGTCCACAGGGCTAGAGTCTCTCCGTCATTTTTTTTAATGTCCTGTAGAATGTATGCCAGTTTCTTTTGTGAAGCAGGAACCTGAAGGACCATTTTGCCAAGCAAAGTTTAGTAGTCACCTTTCTATGGTCTTGCATGTCCAGTTGATCAAGCAGTCCAGGCAAGAACAGTTTCTTGCCAAATGGCTATTTTTGTCAAGGTGAAGATAAACTCCATATAAAGTGTTTTCAATGCCCATCCTCCTCTCCGAAGTAAATCAGTGCTGCCAGGAGCAGACATGTCTCACTGACCAGAAAGTCTAAATTTTAAAAATATTTTAAATGCCATATTCTGTAGACCTTGGAAGTATTTGAAGATTACCTGTCTATCTGAAATATATCTATGTATACCTAGAAAACTTAACATGATTATAAGTTTGACTATCATAGAAGACTAATTGATCTGTATTTCTTAATTATCCATTACAATCTAAATGAATTGCATAAACATAATAACTCAAATGAGAGTAGAAATATATATATACAGTATAACAAAATTAACTTTAAGTTTTTATCAATAGACTAAAATCTATACCAATGTAAAACATTTTAAACAAGTTGTTGCTCTTTAAAAGTAAGTTCATTAATCTACCCTTTCATCCTATTATATCTATATCATATCCCCTTTTCTTCTTTAGAAAGAGATCATATTTATAATCAACCTTATTTATATAAAAATATTGGTTTTTCTTTGTCCCACATCAGAGGGCTCTTCTGATTTGGGACACAAGAATCTCTTAACCTTTTTTTCTTTTTTAATCAATATGTTTGGGTTTAGAGATGGAGTGAGCCAATTCCACCTCCTAAGCCAGCTTGATACATTTGGGAATTTGGGCATAGTTTCTCTTACTACTTCCTGCTGGAGGGGGACGCTGTATCTTATGGGGACACAAAGAAAATTTTAGGATTATGGAGTAGTCCGTGAGGGTGTATCTTTTGAGCCAGTTGCCTTGAAACCATTCTGGATGTTGGATCATCTGGGACATGGTGTCATCAGAGACCTTTCAGGTGGTCTTGGCTGGTCAAACCCGATGTATCTTAATCTGGAACAAATCCATAGCCTCTTGCTTTCTGTGGAAACAAAAGCAGAGACTCTTTTCCAAAGCAACATATCCTTATATCCAAATTTTGAAGTCAAAGTACCTTTAAAATTTACATATTTGTTTAACTCAACAGCTCTTATGATCAAATCTTTTTCTGTAGTTAAAAATCCCAAAGACAACACAAACCAGATTCTCTGTGTAATATCCATCTTTGTAAGACTGAAACACTGCTGTGGCTGCTGGCTCTGCCCAACTCGTTTCCAAAGTGGTGGTGGTACAGTTTACTGCCAGCTCTGGGTCTGGAGCCATGTGTACCATCAACTATCAGAAACAGTTTTATCAAAGCAGTGCTTTTGTTTTTTTTCACTAGCAAAGGTTAAATCCATCATGCAGCAGAGTAAAATGCCATTTGTAGACTCCTCATTCCAGCCACACTGCAGATCAGACGCACATGCAAGGAACCCGCCATAGTAGCTCAAACCAGCAGGCTGCCCCTAATTTGAGAGAGACAACTAGGAAGCTGTTTTTAGCTCCACTTTAGAATCTTTTTTTTTTTTTTTATGTTTTAGGTGGAAACTCTTGCCAACACATTGGGCACCATTTATAGTTGGAGAGCTTCTCTCCAGGTGCTACCAAGCCCATGAGGTCCCACAACCCACACATAAAAGATTCACTCAGACACTTATATTACTTATAAACTGTATGGCCATGGCAGGCTTCTTGTTATCTACTTCTTTTATCTTAAATTAACCCATTTTTATTAATCTATACTTTGCCACTTGGCTTGTAGCTTACCAGTTCCTTACATTTTTCTTGTCATGGTGGCAGCTGGCAGTGTCTCTCTGCCTCAGTCTTCCTGTTCCCAGAATTCTCTTCTCTGCTTTTCCCACCTACACTTCCTGCCTGGCTACTGGCCAACCAGTGTTTTATTTTAACCAATCAGAGCAACATATTTGACATACTTGAACATCCCACAGCCTCTGAATCCTCATCCAAATGGATCTCAGCTGAACTGCTGCTAAAAGCTAAAAGCTTAAAAAGGTTATAGTTCCTTGTCTTCGCACCTTAAATACCTTTCTGCTTTCTGCCATCACTTCCTGGGATTAAAGGCATGTGTCACCATGCCTGGCTGTTTCCAGTGTGGCTTTGAGCTCACAGATATCCAGATGGATCTCTGCCTCCAGAATGCTAGGATTAAAGGCATATGCTACCACTGCATAACCTCTATGTTTAATATAGTAGCTGTTTTGATCTCTGACCCCCAGATAAGTTTATTGGGGTGCACAATATATCAACCACACAGGCATATGAGTTTCCAGGTAGTCTCCTGTCTCTGAGTTCCATCTTGCCACAGTATTGTTAGGATTATAGATACTCATTATGCATTCAGATTTTTTATGAGGGGTCTGTAGATTTGAATTCAGGTCCTCTTGCTTTTGTGGCAAGCACTTTTACCCCAGGTCATCCTCAAAGCTCTGCATTATGTATTTTTTGTCTATTTATATCACTTGATGGATGCTTGAGTTGTTCCCATTTCTTGGCTATTACAAGTAATGCTATGAATATTCACGTAAGTTTGAATATGTTTGTATTAGCTCTTTGAGAATTTCATGCAAGAAGACAGTGTATTTTGATCATATTCATTCCCATTCCTCCTTTTAAGTCCTCCCAGATTCACCCCCATACTCCCAACCATCTTCACATCTCCCTCTTTTTGTAACCTTTGAATCCAATTTGTGCTGCCCATATACTCATAGGTGTATGGCCATCCACCAGAACATGGTTGACTTATAAGAGGACACAACTTTAAAGACAATTGAGTTGCCCTTCTGCAGTCCCAATTAGGAGTCACTAGCTCCCCAGCTAAGGGTTGGGGTTCGTGAGCCTATCCCCATTCTGTAACGTGTTGTTGACTGGCCTGATCTTGTAGGCCTTATGCAGACAGCCATAGCAGTGCTGAATCCATCAGTGCAGTGGTCTTATCATGTCAGAAGACACTACTTTGCCTTAATCTTCTCCAACATCTGGCTCTTGAAATTTTGCCACACTTCTCTTCCATGATGGTCCCTGAGATCTGAGGATAAGGGGTATGATACAGATGTCTCATTTATGGCTGAACACTCTGTGGTCACTTGCTCTCTGTACTCTGACTAGGTGTGAGTTTCTGTATTTGCCACCATCCACAAAGAAACTTCTCTTATGAAATTGAAGAGCTTCACTGACCTACCACATATACATTTTTATGTGAGCATACACATTCAGTCTTTTTGAGTTGGGTATCTGCATGGAAAATGCTGGGTTGCACTACCTTCAACCCTAGGAAAGATATTGGAAGTTCTTCATCCACCCTTGTTACCATCTGTATCTCAGCCATCCTAGTGGGTGTAAAGGAGGTTGCCTCTCTGTGGTTTGATTTGAATATCCCTCATAGCTAATTATCTGACCATTTTTTCCATATGCACATTGACTACTGGTACACTTTCTATGGCTATGTATCTTCTCAAATTCTTTGATGAGTTTAAACTTAGATTTTTCTTTTTATTGATGTGTTATATCTTTAAAAAATTTAGAGGGACTTTTCTAAGTATAAAACCATTTAAATTTGGTGAAATTTCAGATGGCCTATTCCTTTTTGTTACTTGCAGTTTTGTGACTCATTAAAAAAAAAAAAAACCTGTAGAGTTCAAGCTCATGGTCTTAGTCACTGTTCTATTGATGTGAAGAGACATGATGACCAAGACAGCTCTTATTCAAAAAAGCAATTAATTGGGGGCTTGCTTACAGTTTCAGAGGTTTAGTCCATTATCATCATAGCAGGAAGCATGCTGGCATGCAGATAGGCACTGGAACAGAAGCTGAGAGCTGCATCCTGATCCATAGGCAGAGAGAGAGAGAGAGAGAGAGAGAGAGAGAGAGAGAGAGAGAGGTTGGATTTGGATTGGGCTTTTGAAAACTCAAAGTCTGTCCCCAGTGACACACTTTGTCCAACAAGGCCACACTTCTAAATCCTTTTTAAACAGTGCCACACCTTGATGACTAAGTGTTCAAGCATATGAGTCTATGGGGGCCATTCTTATTCAAACCACCAAACCCAGATGACTTATGTTTATTTTCTTCTGAGTATTTTATACTTTTCCCTCTTATATTAGTCAAGTTTCTCTAAAGGAACAGAACTGATAGTATTTGTACACACACACACACACACACACACACACACACACACATACACACACACACATTATATATATATATATATATATATATATATATATATATATAGAGAGAGAGAGAGAGAGAGAGAGAGAGAGAGAGAGAGAGAGAGAAGGAATTTATTATTAGAACTGGCTTATAGGCTGAGGTCCAACTAGTCCAACACCAACAACAGCTGTCTACAAATGAAAGTCTGAGAATCCAGATGTTCAGTTATGTGGCTGGATGTCTCATCTGGTCTTCAGTATATGCCAGAATCCTGAAGAATGAACTTGTAAATGAGATCAAGGACAATCTGGTAAAGAGCAAAAGTTTCCTTCTTTCTTGTCCTTTATATGGGCTATCACTAAAAGGTGTGGCCCAGATTAAAGGTGGATCTTCCCACCTCAAAAGGTCTAGATTATAGGTGGGTCTTCCCCATTCTAATGATTTAATTAAGAAAACAGTCTCTTGCAGATATACCCAGCTGCTTGGGCTTTAGTTAATTCCAGATATAGTCAAGTTGACAACCAAAAATATCCATCACTCCTTTTATGCTCATGTGTTTTATCTCTATCAAGTTGATTTTGTTCTTAAGTTTAATATCAGTTTTCTGTGTGTGTATATGCACTATTTCTAGAAAGGCCTGGTCTTTCCTCCATTGAATTGTATTAGTATCCTTCTAAAAATATCATCTTGTTGGACTGGGGGGACAGCCCTGTAGCTGTCCCTGTAGCTTGTTGCACTAACATGAGGACCAGAATTTGGAGGATTAGAGTTTGTATCCCCAGAACCTACATAAAGGCTAGACACTTGTGGTGTCTACCTGTAGTGCCAGCACACTGAGGCAGACAGAGAGCCCCAGGGTAGGCTGGCTAGTTAGACTAGCTGATTGTCCAGTTGTATGCTCATTTGAGAGACCCTACCTCAATAGATGAAATGCATGAACAAAAATAATGGAGATACACTGATATATTTAAAATATTGGAGACATACTGACCAACAAAATAGAACTGACAATCCAGAAGTAAACTCTTAGATTTATAATCAATTGATTTTTTTGCATATGATGTATACAGTATGTGTATTTAGTTGTGTGTGTATATGTGTGTGGTGTGTGTGTGTGTTTAACTTCAGAATTGGCATCTGGTGTCCTCATATATATCATAATTTTTATTCATGCTTTTGTAAAAAAATGTATTATATGAGAAACACATGAAAAAAGGAAATATTAATCCTGATGTATTAGAAGGAATTATTTTATTCCCAATTCTTTACTGACCCAGACACCTGTGCTTTTACCTTGGCTTGACAACTGTGGATGACAAAGTACACTTGGGGCCTGAGACTTGATTCTCGG
Organism: Onychomys torridus; assembly: GCF_903995425.1. Classification (NCBI taxonomy): domain Eukaryota; kingdom Metazoa; phylum Chordata; class Mammalia; order Rodentia; family Cricetidae; genus Onychomys; species Onychomys torridus. The sequence goes on along the minus strand of NC_050445.1, from coordinate 96,670,039 downwards.
TTTGATTTTGCTGTATGATCTGAGCCTTAGAATGTTGTTGAGCAGATAAGCAGCATGAACTTAAATGGTTGGTATTGCCCTCTGGCACTTTTGCTATCATTTTATAAAAAGAATAAACTTGGAGTAGTCCTAATTCCAAATATCCTGCAGATACCTGGACCAAACCTGAACCCACTGTGTGATCTGGAACCCAGTGTAAAATAAGCCAGACATCAGTGAAAAATCAGACAGGCTGGTTAGAAACAGATGCCTTTCAATGACGACCACTGACATGCCATAGTGTCTGTTCTGTGTGATTAGTTAAGACACCTACAACTTAGACACAAGCCCTCCTTTCAGTCTTTGTCTGACCAAAAATGACATTATAAAAGTGTGTGTGTGTGTGTGTGACAGAGAGAGAGAGAGAGAGAGAGAGAGAGAGAGAGAGAGAGAGAGAGAATACTCTCGTATTTTCGTATTGCCTTTTCTATAATAGCTACTTATCAAAAACTCTTGGAACATACCTGTAACACAGCTAGTCTGTCCCCTGCCTTGGTTACATAAGACCATGACAAAAAAAAAAAAAAAGAAGCAGCTTACCATAATCACCCATTTTAATATCCACATGAATGAAGTAAGGAGCTGTGTCTGTCTTACCCATCTCTACATTACTTTTCCTGTTCTAAGGAAGGCTGTAATACATTTCTGTCTCTTCTGTATAAGCCTTGGTGTACATATCACACTTTAACAAGCTCGTTAGGCAGAGCCCAAGGAGAAGCTGCTACATCTTGCCCCCATGTAATTACAACTCAGATTTCACCTATGCCATTTGACTAAATCCTTAAGAAATGAGGCAGATTAAGAAAAAAACAAACTAATTTTGTGAATTCTTTTAGACTGCTTCACTATGTCTTGGACACATATTTTATCTTAAAGAATGAAACTGATGCCATAAGATATAAACTATGCAAATTCCAGCCTTTCTTCATTTCCTTTGCCTTCACAGGAAAACATAGGAGAAATATGAGCATGTTATTTGTGCTTTTTATTGGTGTAGTCAGTTAAAGTATCAAACAATATCCTTAGAAAAATGGTATATAGAAGCAAAGCCAGAATAATTTTCTGAAAGTCTTCAGAGAGGCTGGCATGCTGCATATCTAAATTTGTAAATGCATTTTGAGTAAACATGTCTAAGAAATATGGCAAATGTTAAAAAGCAGCCTTTCAAGACACAAAATACTGTCCTTGTGGTGATTAATAAACATTCTCAGTGTTCTTTAGTGATGAATGTGCTGCATCTAAACTAAGAGGTACAGGACTCTGAAGAGCAGACCAGATGGCTGAAATTCGGTCTAAACTTTCCTGGACAGCTCTCAGCGAAGAGCTGGAGCTCTTTCTGTTTCTTGTTTCACTTCTTCTTTCCCCAAGGAAAATCACAGTTTTCAGGTCATCAAATAATAATTGATGTGGTTTCACTTTGGCTACTGTTTAAAACACGTACCTTCGGAACCTCCAAGAACACACACAGTACTGTCCTTATACCGTGGGGACGCTGAGCTGTGTGGAAACTTCCTTCAGGGGACTCATCATTTATCGTCTCACAAAGAGAAACATTGATCTAGCCTCCACAATAGCCTCTCTGTGTCTGCTCTGAGGGGATGGCTGCCCCTCTTCTCTGAAAGGCTTCTGTGCTGCCTTCTCTAGGGACTAGGATTCCTGCACCAGGTATCCCTACAGCTGATGCTGCAGCTGGCCTTTTAGAGACAGCTACTGATAACAGCCCTAACTATTGCATCAAACACAGTTCTGTGTATTCTCACTCTAAATCCACCCATGGGTCGTGACCCCCTTGGGGGTCGCATACCAGATATTTACCTTCTGATTCATAGCAGTGGCACAATTACCATTATGAAGTAGCAACAAAACAATTTTATGGCTGGGGGGGGGGGTCACCACAGCATGAGGAACTGGATTAACGGGTGCCAGCTTTGGGAAAGTTGAGAATCACTGCTCTAAACCCTAATTAAAGCGGCGGGGGGGGGGGGGGGGCTCTTTTGCTAGTCACTCAGCTTGAAATTCCCTGGACTGAAACACCCAGAAAAGAGCAAAGGGCAGGAAAATCTAAGTAGATCTGCATCAACTGAAGTAAAATGAGGGCTGGGTGCTGTCTGGGATACTGGGAGATGACTAGGGAGAAGTATGTGGAGCATGCCTTGGGAACTAGCTGTCAGGGCTCATGAAGGATGAGCTTGGTCTAGCTAGCTAGACCCCCTAGCCATTTATTACACGCAGACCCCTAGGCACTCCTCTCCCCACATGTTCACTTAAGGGTATAGAATTTAATAACAAAGGGCCTGAGAAGTGCACATTAGGCTCAGGGTGGAGGGAACTGCTTATGTGTCAGGCTCTGTAACTCGTCAACGTGTGAGCTGACTATTGGGGTAGTGACCACGCACAAGTGCCTTCTCTTCCTGATGAAGCTTCTTAAATAGTCTAACTCCCAAAGGCAGCACACTATCACCCCCAGAGGCTGAAGCTTGCAGAGTTAGCAGATTGTGGCTATCTGGGGGAGACAAGCCTTTTGTCACATAACAGTCACTGAGTGTCCAACGAGACTGCTCTTTAATGGGTTGCTTTCTTGGGAATCATCTTCCAAAGAACAGTCATGTGGCCTTTCCATTGTAAGGGAAACTGCCGGTGACTTCTTAACCATTACAGCTCTGATGATGAAAGAATAAAGAACCGCCACAAAGTCAAACAGTGTACCCAGAGATAAGGTTCACAGCTGCTGGCTTACATCGCCCGGCCGCCCAAACTTCTCAGTAAGGGAATCAAACGCTTGACTCACTGCGGGGTTGGTGGGGCAGATAAATACTGTTTTCTCTTACTAGACCGGATACACACCCAGGACCCCCAACAAAAGGAGGGTCAGGAAAAGAGAAATAATAATTTGTAAGCATATAGACAATGTTTCAATAGAGAAAAGAGGAAACAGAACACTTCGTAACCCTGTTATCAGCAGAGACAGAGCAAACCCTGGGGGGACCAAACTTGAAGAAGCTCACGGGACAGGTCCTGGCTATGCGGTTCTATTTTTGGTGGTGGTTCTGTACCTGATGAGCTCCTTCACACCAAGGTGAGTCTTGTAAAAGTAACATCTTATGTCTTGTCAATGTGCCTGGAAATAGAAGACATCTGTTTTCTGCTTCTGTAGACACCTTACAAGACTTAAAGGAGTGTGTATCTAGTAATAAGATCTCTTCAAAAATATATGAGTTTAGAAAATAGGTTATAGAGTCTATTTGGAGATTGTCAGGAAGAAGTTTCAGAGTTAATTTCAAAAGTTACAAATTTAGAGACAAACAACAATAAGGAAATGATGTCATAGTATAACTGAAGGCATTTTGCTTTTGGCTTCTGCTGAAATTTCTTTGGTACCCATGGTGTTTTCATTTTACCTAAAATGTACAAAAAAGCTTATGAAATATCTCACTTGTCTTTATACTCACTAATTTAATTAGTTACCTAAAGCCAGGAAGATATATATTTCATATACATGGAAAGAATGGATGGAAAAGAATTAAAAAATTTTTTTAAGAGAAACAGAAAAAGAGAGGGCAAAGACGGGAAAAATTATAATTCAATGAATTATAATTAACATTATATTACCTGTTATTTCTGCTTTATTGTTAATATGTTCTCTTCCACAGTTGTCTGGTAGTAAATCTATGTAGTTGTTATTAAGTTTACATTTTGAAATATAATAAAGTTTTGGAAATCAAACTGTCTCATTTGTTTAACATTACTTAAAATGCAATGTGGGGAAATTTTTAAGTAAGGCACGCAAAGAACCAGGCTTGCTAGGTGTTCCCCACGCAGTCCCAGCTGACTTAAGCTGTCCCTTTGTTCACGTTGAACAGACCTGCCTTGCCTCATCAGGCCTGGGTACTGACTTGTTCTCATTCTTTACAGGACCAAGCCTAATGGGCATGTGCCCTGTGCTTGAGAGAGTGCTAGGTGCTGGGGCTCTGATGGGATACCAGCCACGACAGGCAGCTGTGGTCCTCGGCTTCTAATGTTGAGAACCCGTGGAACTGAAGGGATCGTCCATAGACAGGTATGTCCACCACGGAGGCAGCATCTATGTGGATAATACTTAGTGACAAATGAGATTGGCAGGATGTGTTTAAGAGTTGGAATACTGGTGGCAAACGCCTTCTCTATACAGAATATTGAGGGTGGCAGCTGTTTGCATCTGGATTTATGGAGTGTTTTGTGTTTGTGGCCCACAACTTGACCCCGAGGATAATATTTTGGGACTATTATAGAAAATTATTCAGATGTCCAGGAGTGGGAAGAATAAAGCATTGCATGAGTCATCTTGTTGCTCATTTCTATTTTTATGAGCATGTCCAGTTTTTCACTGTGGGGGTAACACTGCATACCTAGCTAAACATATCCTTTGGTTTACATATTCACCCCTCACCTAAGAATTGGATTTTATGGCTGACTATACTGTACAGAATTTTAAAAATGGAAACAAATTCTTTGCTTGAAATATTCTAAAAGGACATATGAATCTTCCCAGCGGCTTTTCAATTTCTGCTATTCAGGTTGTGCTTAGCATTAGATGTTACCACGAAGTCACTCACAAAGGTTCTAGAAATAGGGCTACCAATACAATTTGGTTGCAAAATGAATGCTCCTAATTGGAAAGGAAAAATTTTATTTCTGAACTTCAGCAGAATTTGGCTGATTCTTAGGAACACTGGGGAAGTCCATCATCAATGGCTAAGGCCTGACTCAACTTCATTTCTAGAAACATCTGTCATGTGAAAGACTGCACTCCTGTTTTCTTCTAAATTTTAAGGAGGGCACTCAAGAAATCTAAGTTTACTCACAGAAATATCACATGAACAAATTTCTTCTGATCACCCGCAAGGATAAAGCATGTATTTCTAATTGTAGGTAGGCAATCTTTATTTATTTTATTCTTCTAAATTTATATCTTAATTTAACAATGTAATGGCTCTGGGTTGCATTATAATTGATATCCAAGAGAAAAATGAGTTAGGTATATTGTCATCTTGAGATTACACAAATAAAGCTACTGTATTAAATATTTTAATATGACGATTTATAGCTCATTTGAGAATAGTGTAACTTTGAAGGTATGAACCAAGGAGCTTGAATCTTTTTATCCCTAACCAAAGGTGACAGCTCCTACAAAGAGCCCATGTGCTTTGAGCAGCCACACAGAGACGAAGCCTAGAGGTGTTTGGAGAAACAGAGTCAGCTAATCAGAGGAAACAGATTCAGACGTTGAAGCTCCAGGAACATCTAGTCTTTGTTGAAATTTATCTGCCCAGCTTTGAGATATTTGTGACCTATTTGAGCACTTTGTGCTGTCCATAGGACACTGATTTGTTTTCAAAGGCATAGAAAACTCAGGAGATACAGAAAAAACATGTTGCCATGAATGGCCAAAACTTAGTAAAAAAAAAAAATGTTTGAGTGATCAAACTTGAAAGAGAATTCTATTTTTAGCAGCTATAAAATCAGAAAAATAAGGTAAATTCTAGGGAAGAGTGCTTACTGATATAAAATATTCAATTACCTCCCCACTGAGATATTCAACAGGGTCATTATTTACTTCAACAATTTAATTGCAAAGGATAAACAGATGTTTGTTATTTTTACAAGCACCATGTTAAGACACTTCCTGTTCTACCAGTCGGTAAAAGTCACTACAGGGCATTAATTTTTAGGGACTTTTTTCCTGACCTAGAGCTCGTGTTAATGAAAACCAGTGAAGGTAGGGCATATTAAACACCATGTCAGGAAACGCTGACATCTGAAGACATAGCTTTCATAATTTGAAACAGCCGCTACCTTTGTTGTTACTAAAGATATTTTAGCTGAGCTTCACAGGCTTGGTGCATTAGAAACGCTTCCCTTTGTCTCATAAAAAGTCTGACTTGTTGAAAATTTAGAAGACTATTACAGTGTGTGTTTCCATTGTCATGATCATGATCGGTATAAAAATTCACTTGTACGGGGTAGAAGTACTATAGAAATAGTAAAAACTATTGTTTTAGTGAAACTGGCATAACTCTGAAAGTTTATTTGAAAAAAGAAAAAAGAAAGAAAGACTTGTATGACTTCTATATGCTGTCCCTTTGTGACTGTTGTGTTATTACTCCAACTTGGGCAGTAATAGCAATATGTTAAGTAAGATGTTGTAAGATGGAATTAAATAAAGAAGCAAAAGTATCTGGAATTAATTTTCAGAATTTATCCATTTAATGAAGTTCGTTCTTTCCTTTGCCTGCACTGGAATTAGAGTTTGAAAATGTCTAGTCATTTAAATCTTTTATAAGTAAAACTTTCTCTTATTGATTTTTTTTGTTTTTTTTTAAGTATTTATTGTGAAAGTGCTAAGGGTCTAAGCAAGGTCTTTCATATTCTAAACAAGACTGTACCAGTGAGCTACATCCTAGCCCTGTAAGTCATTTTAATTACTATCAAGCTGCAAGAGCATCTTTTGTTGTCTGAAGATTAAGGTATGACCCAAGTTCACACAGCCACATACACACGTGATGAAAAAATAAATGTCTTAATTTTCTTTTTAAGTGAGGAGGCACACCCCAGGTATAAGCCACACATACTTTCCATCCTTAAAGTTGAGCTCCAGGAAAATCTCTGGGGAAAATTCCAGATCTCTAATCTTCAGGTCCCAGCAGGAACTGTTGCATTCCCCTTTGAAGTCAAGGTCTGAGACCCTCTGCTTTTCCTCATTCCCTTAACACAACATTCTACTGTCCATCCATTTCATTGTCAAGTTGTTTTCTGGAGGGAGAAATACTTACACTTTTTCCAAGTGTCTGATCATGTTCTTTGTCTGCCCCCTGTCCTGTTCTCATTTTAGGTCCTTAAGACAATAACTCATCTTCCCCCAAACTCAAAGTATCACAAATTTATTCTGGACTTTAAACAGAAGTTTACGTTTCTCACATTACAAATTGTTATCAGTGTAAGTTTCTTGTCACATTGACTTGAAGGGAAAGGGTGGTGGGATCAAACCTAGGACTTCCAACGTAACACTCTACCACCAAGCCCCTGATTAAAAAGAGCATGAATGAAATTGGTAGTGTTTGTGTGTTATTAATTGCTTAGAACTTTTCCCATCCTGAGGCCTGTTCTAATGTCCTGAATATCAATTGTCTGCTGTTTTCTTCTACCTCTACGCATTTGCTCAGTGGACTCTAGTGGAATCTCTCCTTGTGCGTGTTGTGAACTTCAATTCACCCTCTGTGAGTCAAATCAGAAGTCTCTTTGCACCTATTGTGCTCCAGACACATCACACATTTTAATTAATTACTAATTTACATGTCATTCTGTCCCAACAGATGATTTTACAGCCCAAGAGCAAAGCCCCATATGTTTGCATTCCAAGCAAGCAAAAGAGATAGATTATAAGCAGTTGCTAAGTGACCCAATGACTGATCTCAAGTTAGAAAGTAGTTGCCAACTTTCCTTAGAAATGACAATGTGATGATCTGGAATTTGTCTTCCATGTTTCCCCTAGGATTTGACCATCATGCTGCCTATGTTACTAATCCTTGTGGGGGCTTGGACAACACTGCAAGCTGACTTCCTTTCTGACAAAAAGGGTAAGGATTTTCTATCTAATAATGTCTGTTTTTGTTAAAGTATATTATAAAAAACGGTAATGGAATTTTCTCCAAAATAAGCATTCAATTGGGAAGTTTTTATAAAACAGTATATAACTCTTGAGATTTAAGAAATCATTGTGGGCAGAAATATAAATTCTATACTTCAGTGAAAAATTCAATTCTAAGAGTATATATTATATGGGCATTGTGGAAGAAGGCAACCTCTGGAGACCATGTTTAGGACCCCCATTTCCACTGAGAATTTCACAAAAGGCCTCACAAGAAGCAAGAATAAACTTCTACCATTTTTCTTTTCTTTTTTGCCCCTGAAATTCAGTGGTCTAAGGGTTTAGTATGATGAGGGAGGTTAAGAGAGGAAAACTGTTTGATGGCCCCAGCCCAGCTCTATCTAGAACTCTCCATAAAGACTGTATTCTATCTTGGTACTGCCCAGCACATAGCCACTGTCCACATAACCACCAAGCAGTTGAAATGTGCACAGTTCAGCTAGAGCAATGAACTTTGGGGTTTAGTTAGCTAATTTAGATCTGAAAAGCCACAGTAGCCAGTGGCTGTTGGAATAAAGGTGAACTACACAGGCAGTCCTGGAAACCTTTGCATGTCAAACACAGGTGCGTAGTCATGAAGGGCTTTTAAAGGTCAATGGAAAACACTGGCAATTTAGTAAATGAATAAATTAAAGATTAAGTGTTTCACAATGTATAGTGTTGCCCTTGTTTGGATGAAAAATTTTAAGAAGTTGTTTAGACACACACCAGAAAAACATAACAGAATAAGACATAAATTGAAATTTTTTAATTTCTTCTTTTTGCTCATTGTGTTTAACAGCATTTCTACAATGAGTACTGAGTCCTTAATTAAGTGAAATATTTTATCTTGAAAGCAAATCCTTTTTTTTTCTACTCAGATACTTTAGGATATGGCTCATAATGAGAAATAAATACATTTTACACCGTAAATCATTGATCTTACAAATAAGTAGGCACTTTTATACAATGGAAACCAGATGTCTACAAGACAACTGTTTTCATGTTTGATATATGCTGCTCCCAACCCCCAGTATGTTCTATTTATCTTCTATACTCCTGTGAAAAGGAAAGAAGAAGTCTAGAAATTGTTATCCCATCCCATCCACTGATTATAATGCTTATTGTGAAAACTACACCTTTAATGAATGACAATATGGTAGATTGTTCATATTCAGTAAAACCATGTGAAAGTTACAGGTAGTGCCTGGATGATGAACTAGCAATTATTTTAAAGAAACTTTTGCCAAATTACTTCTGTATAATATATTCTAATAAGCCATAACAAACCAGTATGTTACTTAACAAAATAATTAAAATCTGTTAAAGACTGGGAATATAGCTCAGTGGTAACATATCTGTCCCATATTCTTTGGCCCTGAGTTTCACCCCCAGCACCATACACAAAATGGACAATTTAACAATGTATCATTTTTGTTTGTTGTTGTTGTTTGAATCGATAGTTTTACTTCTACCACCTGTCAATTTTACTGTTAAAGCCATTGGATTAGCTCAAGTTCTTTTACACTGGGCTCCAAATCCTGAGCAAGGGCAAAGAAATGATGATCTACAATATCACGTGAAAATAAATGCTCCACAAGAAGATGAGGTAAGTGCTGGCTCTGATGACAAAAACAAACAAACAAAACCAAACAGAGAGTGAATATTCATTTTTAAACTGCATTTTTCTTCATGAAGTGAAATTCTTCATAAAGAACAGCCAATTATTAAAGATCTTCTTGTGTTACCAGTAGGATCTATAAAGTGAATTAGATGTGTGCTTATTATTCAAAATGCAACAGTAGCATAGAAGGCTTTATCTCAAGGAAAATTCTCTCTCTCTCTGTCTCTCTCTCTCTCTCTCTCTTTCATGTGTGGGGGGGGGGGGGGGGGGGGGAGGTGGGTCTGTGCACATGTACATGTGGCTAGGTATGCAGGGCTATGAAGGCAGCCACAGGTTGATACTTTCCTTGATCCCTCTCCTAGACCTTTTGTTTTTGAGAGAAGTCTCTCATTCAATTGCAAGCTCATCAATTTGACTAGGCTTCAGGGATCCACCTCTCTGCACTACCCCAGTATTGGGGTTACAGGTGCCTGTTGCCATGTGCCTTGAATTTTACATGTGTTTTGGGGACCCAGACTCAAGTCATTGTGATCACACAACAGTGATTTTATTGATTCAGCCATCTTCTGAGACTATTTACCAACTTTTGAAGGGTAATGCATTTGATAGTACTGTTTACTTATCTCCTAAATCGTCAATAAAACTAGAAGAAAGTCATGAACAAAATGGTACAAGGGAGCAGTACAGGGTCAGAAAACCCAAGGTGAAGGCCAAGTTCATTCATTACCTTGTTTATATCCTCGGGTCTTCAGTTGATTTCTCAGATTTATGCTAGGGATGTGCTAACACATCTACTGCTCATCACATTTGTACTAAGGTGAAAGAAAGAAAGGGACATGTAATTTGCACTAACCATTTTGGAGTAAATATGAAATATTAAAGAATTTTCTGTCCAGAAGGTGCTCCTAGAGAGGAGACTGGCATTAATGATGAGAATCAAAGGCAACTTGAGCTTTAATTATAATATGGTGTTTGTTATTAAAAGAGGAACATGTGTCATTGAGAAACTATATTAATATGACAATGCCCCTTTTCTAAGAAAATTACTTAACTATACTTTACATTATCATTTTCAAAGTGGAGTAAAAGGCCTATTTGATTAATGTTGTTTTCTGTTTCATACCATGACTGGCGGGTTTCATTTTAGTATAATACCAGGAAGACTGAAAGCAAATATGTGGCCCCCCTTCATGACGGCTTTTCAGCTAGTGTGAGGAGCATCCTATGGAAAAGCCACTCTCTCCTGGCTAGCAGTTGGGTTTCTGCTGAACTCAAAGCTCCATCAGGTAAAGGAGATATGGGATATCTAAATTTCATATTTATACTTCTCAAAATGGGAAAGAGCCTCTTTTCTTTAGCCCAGCACCACACCTTCCAATCTCCTTTTACTCTTCCACAGCACCCACATTCTGATCATAGCTTTCCACCTGTGGCACCCCTTGTAAGCACAACCCTGTATTTACACTAGGAGCGGGGGCTTCTGATACACACAAGCAGAGATAGCTCTGATTAAACATTTTAACACAGGGCAACACAAAACAAGACAGAAAAAAAGGATGAGACAGGCCATCAGACCTTGGGATATATGACTTCCTAAATCATGTATGTTTTAGCCCCATATCCGTAAATGTTTTTCAAGTCTTTCTCCTATCCACTTCATTGGAGTAGGAGATCCTGCCTCCTGTACTATTAATTAGTCAGCTTTCTTTTTACTATAACAGATATGTAAGATAATACACTTATTTTGGTTTCTGGTTTTGGTGGGGGTTTCCACCCATGACCTGTCAGGCCTATTTTTAGTCCATTTAACAACACAGCATATCTTTCCAGAAGCAGGTGGTAGAGGTCTAGAGCCAGGAAGCAAAGGGAGGCATAAAAAGTGCAAGGGCCCAACCATCTATCCCCTTTAAAGATGTGTCTCCAAAGACCTCCCTAAAGCTCCCAACTCAGTCAGGACTTTCCACTTCCCAACTGCACCATGAGCAGCACAGCAAAGTCTTTAACAAATAGAACCTGGGCACACTTAACCAAAAACCCTGAACTGCGTTGGTAACAACACAGATGCATGCATTAACTCATTATTTTCCAGTAAGTTACCAACAGGCTTGCCCCTAAGTAAGGAAGGTTCTTCAAGGAATACAGATGAATATAACTATGGACCATTGTGTACCTTGCATTAAGCCATGATATGACATCTACTGAACAACTGAACTTCCTCTATGTGGTTTTCCTTTCAGTGTTAAGTTTCTGCAGTTCTAATCATTCCCCTAGTACCACCGCCCAATACATACTTATGCCAATCAAGTATTATTTATGCCACTAACCAAATGAAATCCATACTGAATTATTTCTTGGGTTGGAACTGGAAAACTGATGACTTACTTTGACATGACATAGACTGTGCAAATGTTTAGTATGTGGACACATGCATACATGCATGCATGCATGCACAGAATGATGAGGGAAGCCCTGTATCCATACGCTCCACGTTTATTTATACAACTAAATGTGGATCAAAAGCATTCTACAACAAAAGCATTGAAGCATCCATACTGTTCATGAACAGATTGTTTCATGCCTCTATTCTAAATAACACATTCTAACAACTATTTACTAAGCACTTATGTTAAGTATTCCAAATTCTCTAGAAAGTATTTATACTAAACCGGAGGCTATGTAAGCCATATGCAAGATGGGATCATATAAGAGACCTGAGCATCTGAAGGTTTTAGTATGGGAAGAAAGTTCTGGAACAAATACTACAGATACAGAGGCATGATTTTGTAGATACATATGTATCTATGTCATATATAATATGCATGCATGTATCATAAGACAAACTAACCAAATTCCAAATGACAATAGGAAGCTCTCTCCTCTCACCCTCTTCCTCTGTTCATTGAAAGGCACTTGATGATAGTGATAAAACTTAATCTATAGCTGTTTTAAGAAAAAATAAAAACCCTTCCATTATTCAGGGTTTCCTCTTTAGGAAGGTTATCCCTGATCCTAGCCCTGAAAATACTTTTTTTCTTCTTTGTTTGATAGAGTGTTCTGGGTAGCACAAACATAATTTGTGAGAAATCCAGTGCAAACAGACATTTGGAATCTCAGATTTTAAGTTATGGTATGTTAAGGAGACTGGCAAGCTGTTGTACATTGGTCTCTAATATAATGGGGTATTGCCGAAATGCATCTCCTGAGCAGTAATCCATGTGATATAGATGCCAAAAAATGGCTCATATAATCTAAGAAGGAAGGGGATTCTGGAGAGATTCTGTGACCTAACCTCTCATTGACAGCAGGAAAAACTGGAATTCAGGCAGCATTTGGGGAAATGCCTCACAGTCAGGTACTGACAAGGGTAGTGCTAGAGTGCTCAAGTTGTTGGACACATGACACTAGACTTGAACTTTCAGATATCCGTCTCACTGACACACCTCCATAGCTTCATCTAAAATAGCTGAAAACTTCTTTCATGTCAAAACCCGAGGCCTGATAGCTTTAGTTTCATTTCTCCAGTAAATTTGCCCTTTGCAAATGAGTTTCTATAAATGGATGTTTGTGGTCACTCACAATCAATAGTGTCTCAACAAAAGCACAAAATTCATAAGCCCTCATGACAATATTTTGTTCTTTTTATTTGTGATCCCCTAGGGTCTTCTGGAACCTCAGTTATGAATTTAACTTGTATGACAAACACTGTTGTGAGTAGTCACACCCACCTAAGGCCATACCAAGTGTCTCTTCGCTGCACCTGGCTTATTGGCAAGGATGCCCCTGAGGACACACAATATTTCCTATACTACAGGTCAGTACCTATTTTTACTTATGCAAATTATCCATTTCCTCTTCCCTTATAAAAACTCATGGGTGTTGCAATTTAGGTTTGGTGTTTGGACTGAAGAATGCCAGGAATACAGCAGAGATGCACTGGACAGAAATACGGCATGCTGGTTTCCCAGGACATTTATCAACAGCAAAGGGTTTGAGCAGCTTGCAGTGCATGTTAATGGCTCAAGCAAGCATGCTGCAATCAAGCCCTTTGATCAGCTGTTCACTCCGCATGCCATTGGTAAGACATTCATCCCAACACTGGAATAATAGAATAGTAGAATCTTTGCATTGGAAAGTGTCTTGCTACCATTCAAATATTAAACAATCATATAATCAATATGAGGAAAAAACTGAGATAGGCATCCCAACTTTAATTCTACATAATTGCTGGATGACTTGTTGATGTCGAGGACTGTCCTGAGAGTGGGAGGATGTTTAGTGTGGTCTTCTTGGACCCTATCTGTGAGTTATTTAACTCTTATCTTCCCTACTTGTTCCCTCTCCTAAACTGTGACCAAATCACATCTCAAACACATCCTTTTGAGGGTAGAGTTCTCCCCAGTTGAGAACGACTGCATCCGGAAAAGTCATGGCAATGCTCATCTGTTCTGGCTTCTTCCATGAAATGTATATCCACAGGTCTTGTAATAGATTGTACCCAGAACAGTTCTGAGCCTTTTCCCCAAGGTGTGGTCCTTCTGCAGTCCAAAGGTATCATTCAGGTTTTCCATCATGTGGCTCTTCTTTCAAAGCTAACCATCTCCAATCCTCATTGGTCCTTTGTAGTGGTTTGGACTCATCTCTAGACCTTTAAACTATATGCCAACAGGTCTCTTCTCTCCTCCACCCTTGTCTTTTCTTTACCACTTCCTCTTTCATTTTTTTCATATGTGTATGTGGACTGTGTATGTATTTGTGCAGGTGTGCTTGTCCATGCAGAAGCTTGGGATTAGCATCAGAATATCTTCCTCAATTGCTTCTCTATTTTATTTGGTAAGGATCAGAAACTTTCACTGGATCGGGAACTCACCATTTTTGCTGGACTGGTTGGCTAGCTTAGTGAGGCCCTAGAATCCACCTATCTCTACTACACAACCACCACCCCCAGCTCTGGGGTTACAGCTATTTTCACCTGAGTGCTGGGAATCCAAACTCAGATCTCTGATGCTAGTATGGAAGTGCTTACTCCTGTAAAGACATATTTAGCTCAATCTGTTCTTTTTATACAGAAGCTTCTTGTTCTATCTGACAAAAAAGACAACAATAACAAAAAATAACACTGAAACCAGAAAGGAGAAGTGATATTCCCCGAGCTATCCCTCTGCTGGGAAATGGATGTGGGGCACATGGTCCCTGTTCTGTCCATGAGCACAGGCTAACTTGAAAGTTAAAGGAATGCTGGGTACACCTTGCAATGAGCTGATGGGGGAAGGGTGTCAATCAATGACTTCCATGTGGAGTAGTGATTTCTGTTCTTTATATGAGTAAATCTATTCGGCAAGCCACACCGAGAACCTCATGGGAAGCCACCCACTTCCTGTGGCCTTGAGATTTGTTGATTGAGACCTAATGGTAAACCTTGAAAAGAGCATATCTTAGAAACTGTGGCTTGGGGCTATGAGCCCTGATCAGAATTTACAGAATTGCTGCTGATCTACCTCTTCTTCTCTCCCCTAGATCAAGTGAATCCTCCAATGAATGTGACAGTTGAGATTGAAGAAACTTCTCTTTATATCCAGTGGGAGAAGCCAGTTTCTGCCTTTCCAGTCCATTGCTTCAATTATGAATTGAAAATTTACAACACAAAGAATGGTTACTTTCAGGTAATTTTTAATATCTTTCCAGTATTCCATGATAGACATCCATTATTTGTGGAGCATTTAAAACAGTAGTTCTTAACCTTCCTAATGCTGCGACTCTTTAATATAGTTCCTCATGTTGTGGTGACCCCCAACCATAAAGTTATTTTTATTACTACTAAATAACTGTAATTCTGCTACTGTTATGAATCCTATTGTAAATATTTTTGGATATACAAGTTTGCCAAAAGGGTTGCAACCCACAGGTTGAGAGCCACTGATTCAAAAGTTTCAGTAGTAACTAGTCTGGGTGTTTTTAAGTATCAACAAAATCAATGTTGACTTACATCTGCCCCAGGTATTACAGAAATAAATCAAATCTTACAGTACTTTTATTTTGAAAAGACGAACTTTGAGTTGAAAATATTACAAAGGATAGAATGAAATTCATCTGTAAGAGCTTTGCTAAAAATACAAATGGTACAGTTACAGTAGGGGAAAACAGAAAGGCAAGCTTTCCAGAAGTTAGAATTAGCCTAAGAGCCTGTAATTCTACTTCTAGGTGTGCATGCAAATGATTTCAAAACAGGGTCTCAAAAAGACATTTGGACACCCATGCTCACAGCAGCATTACTCACAGGCTGAAACAGCCCCCACATCCATTAATAGATGACTAGAGTCAGGCTTGGTGGCGTACATTTGTGATTCCACCACCCAGGAGGGAGGCTGAGAGAGGAAGAATGTTGTAAATTTGAAGGTAGTCAAATGGATTACATAGCAAGATTCTTACCTGAAAACAAACAAACCAAACCCAAAGCCCTACAGAATATGAATAGAAAAACAAAATGGGATATATATCAATATATACAAAGGGACATGATTCAGTCTTTGAAAGGACATTCTGATACATGCTACAATATGAATGAGCCTAAGGACAGCAAGCAAGATGAAATAAGCAGATCGCAAAGGACAAATACTGTATGATTCTGCCTTGATGAGATACCATGGGTAGAGAAACACACATAAACAGAAGGTAGTACAATGGCTGCCAGGAAAGGGCAATGGAAAATGGGGAGCCATTGTCTGATGGGAACTGTGTCCAGAATGTAAATTTTTGATCACTGGGTGAGGGGAATTGAATGGAGGGTCTCATACATGCAGAGACCAACTTCAGACTTGGAAGATGAAAAGTACGTTGCAGTCTGGTTGCACAACAGCATGTCTCTCCAAAATTTCTGGCCTGCACACTTGACAATGGTGCAGTGGGCATGTGTTACACCCATGGGGTTTTATTATGTTAATTTGTACCTTGTCCACAATAACTCTTGTGTAATTATGTTTCCTATTTTATTAAGCCCCACCCCCCAAAGCCAAATAATTTCTTATAGTCACAAAGCTAAAAGTTAAGAGCACTGACTGCTCTTCAAGTGGACCCAGGTTCAATTCCCAGCACCCATGTGGCAGTGTACAACTGTCTGTAACTCCAGTTCCAGAGGATCTGGTGTCCACCCACAAACATACATACAGGCAAAACACCAATGCAATAAAAATAAATTAAATAAAAATGAATGGACATAAGTTAAGTCCTGCCCTGGCAAATGGCATCAGAGCCTCCCACCATAGGAAAGATCAACAGAGTACAGAATAGAGAGGGGGCAAAATAGCCTTGTCATCCTCTACAGCATGGAGCTGAATGCAGCCTGGGGGCATCAAACAGAAACTTCCTTCCCTTGGAAAAGTGAGAAGGACATCACAGTGTGTGTTTCCAGAAATACCCTCTGTGAATGCTTTCTCTTGTAAATTTCTAATCTGCCATAGATTAGCATTTTCATAAACATTAAAAAGGATCAACAAGAAACAAAACAAAACAAATACACCCAAAGATATGAAAACACAAACCAATTGATCATGTGCTTGGATGTCACGGCAATGTCCAATGGCTCTCCACTTCTGAACTGTGTTCTCACTGTCTGCACTGATCTTATCATAGAGCAGCAATCAGCATTTCCTGACCGGTACCAGTCCACAACCACACTGTGCCTGCCAGGCGTGTGAGGAAAAGGAATAGGCCAGAGGCATGAGAGTGCATGCTTCATCCAGCCAAGCGGTAGTAGTGACTGAGCTGGCCTCAACATAAGGCTAACACTAGACTTGTAACTCTGTACTTACATAGCAACTTTAGAGTGGCTCTGTGAGATTTTTACTAGAAGCCAAAGAGCATCTAGTTTAAAACCAGGGCCACGGGCAATGAGCAGCATCAAAGGATTTTACATGGTTGAGAAATGTAGCATTTACAGGGTAGAAGGGTATTCCTGGCTGCAGTGTGAAATTTGGATGTGAGGGAGACCAAGTAGGTACAAGGATGTGAGCTATTAGTACCATCCAAGCAATAGAGCAAAAATCCCGGACTGTGGTCACTCCCCAGGGCTGAACAGGAACAAACCACATGCTGTTTAGGACTACGACTTACCAGTGTGGAAGGACAAGGTAACAGAGATTATGTATATTGTTGAAGGTGACACCAATTTTTCCATATGAAACATGAATTTTTCTACATAGCTTCACCTGGTCCTTCAGCTGACCCTTTTATATATTTTAGTTATAAGATCACTTTCCTCCCTCAGGGTAACTTGCCAAGACCTCACACTAGAACAGTGTAGAATAAACTCATGACTATTCTCTGTTGATTTTAGATTACTTGTTAAATAATGAGCCACATTACCTGCATGTGACCCCCTCAAGCTGGTATTCTGCAAAAATTATTTGTCTAGGCATTATTATAATGTTAATTTTTCCCATTTAGATGGAAAAACTGGCCACCAATAAATTTATCTCAAAAATTGATGCCATTTCTACATACTCCATTCAAGTGAGAGCACTTCTGAGCTCGTCCTGCAGGGTGTCTGGAAGCTGGGGCCAGTGGAGTCAACCCATTTATGTGGGTGAGTCCCTACTGTGTATTTAAAAGCAGTGGCAACAGATAATCCTGGCGAGTGCACATGTTCACTCAGGTCTTGAAATGGCTTCATCTTCATTCTGCTTCACCTTTCATCCATCTACTGTGTCTTCAAGTAGACACGTGAGTTCGAGGAAGCCTCGTGGTCCCACTGTCTCTCCAGCACAAGCCCCTCCCAGGCCTATTTTATTTTGTTCCATAATTGTTATTTAGATTTTTCTGTTTTTACTTCCATCCACATTGTGTGTGTGTGTGTGTGTGTGTGTGTGTGTGTGTGTGTGTGTGTGCATGCATGAGTGTGTGCTGTATGTGAGGGTGTGTGTGGGGTGTATGCAGGTATGTGCACTGTGTATGTGTTCATGCAGGACAAAGGGGGATGTCGGGATCCTGCTCAATCATTCCTTACCTTGTTCCTTTGAGACAGGGTCTCTGGTTGAACTTGGGGCTCGGCTGGTATGCAGTAAGCACCAGAGGTCCTCATACCTCTGCCCTCAACAGCGTTGTGTTTACAGGTAACCATGCAGCCATGCCCAGCTTTCCATATGGATGTTGGGAATTTGAATTCAGTCCCTTATGCTTGTACCGCAAGCACTCTTACCTGCTGAGGCATCTCCCCAGCCCCTATCTAATTATTTAGAGTACATTTTTTATTTTCAGATAATTGCAGGTTCATAAGCTGTGGAAAGAAACAGAAATGCAATCTTTCTTTGACCTAGTTTCTCCCAATGGCAACATCTTGCAAAATCGATAGTATAATTTTAAAACTACAAAATTGACATTGATGACCCTCCATCTTTCTCAGAGCCTGTGTATTTAATGCATAATCATTTCTTTATGTTTAGTCTTATGCCGTGTTAGTATTCAGTCAAGATGCCAAGTTGTGTATCATAAGATTGATCCCTTTAACCTTGGAAACATGCCCATCCTCTTTTGCCCCCCATTTCTAGGCCCTGGAAAAGGTTCCAATCACCATAATTTTGTGATAATCAAGTGTGAATTTATTTGTTTCCCTTTAAAACACTTTTAAAATTAAATAATATTAAGGTCCATGAAACCTGGATCCATTCCTTAACCTTTAGCTTAACGGATAGCAATGCGGATATCTCTTGGGCATGTGTGTTGGTTTTGAACCTATTTTTTATTTGTGATCAAATTGACAAGTTTATTTGGTAAATAAATGAGTACCATACATGACAAGTAACAGGGAATGGGTAGCAACCATGGATGAAGGAGTATATTTCTTGGATAAGGGAAATTACTGGTATATATAGATATTTGCAAAACACTGCTCTAGATGATTTTCATATATTCTCTTTGATAAATCTATCAAGAAACCCATCCTTCAGATAAGGATGTATATTTGGAACATTTAGGTGATGTGATTACCTCTGCAAGCTCTGAGATGGGGTGAACCCTAGGTTAATGTATTCTAGGGCCCAGTCTCTTAGCACTCTGTCATGGTGTGATAGGACCCTACATGATGCAAGGTGCTTAGCAAATTAGACTGCCATAGAGGACTTTGTGGTTATAGCTGGTTACATTACCTCTTACAGAACCTAAGGGGTGTTCCAAAACAACGGGGACAGCACACTTAAAGGGAAATTTATGTCAGGCACATACTAAAATTTTCTACTAAAGTAATTTGCTCACTTGGGCTACAGGGTGGGTCCTCCGGAAATTCTTGGGCAGCGAACCATTAGCCTGTGTGGTGGTGAGTCAGAACTGATGTTACCAGGTTCATTTCCAGGGGAGAGAGGAATGGCAGAAAGGCTTGAGAGGTGGAGCACTGATCTGGGTCTGCAAGGAGGCTGAGAACATTGCCCCCAATTCCTTTCGCCCGCTTCAGTTGTTCAATACACAACCAACACTGCCGTGTTCAGGGCCTGACAGCACTGGGTTTTGTGTGTGTGTGTGTGTGTGTGTGTGTGTGTGTGTGTGTGTGTGTGTGTGTGTGCGTGTGTTTGCTAGGAGCAGCACCGTGAGCTTCCCAGGGAGAGGAACTGAAAAGGGTATGGGGAACTGAAAAATGGACAGCCTCACTCACCTACCTCATAATTTTGATGAGGTGAATCTTCTTCTCCCTCCCTTTCTCCCCAGCTGAACTAAACTGGCCTGGTACACATAGGACTGCTCTCAAAAACATGCCATTTGCACAAATAAAACTTATTCTGTGCCCCAAGAGAAAACCAAGACCATTAGTCTCAAGGAATTTGAAACAAGATTATTAATTTTGTCAAATCCTGTAGCAGAAGCTTTGCATGTTTGTATTCTGTGGATTCCTTTTATGAAGTGTTTTATGTGTTTCTCAAGTGTATAACTCTTATTGGCCTGAAGCTAGTGATGTTTCTCATTGTGGTCCCTATATTGCAACCTAAACGAATTTGAAAAAAAAAAATGAATATGGACCAACAGACCTCAGATGAGTACGGTAGAGACCAAGGTCAGAATCTTGGCTAAGAAGTCAGTATTGTTTGCTGAGTGCTTGAGTCTTGAAGTTATAGTTGGTGTTGACTGTTGACACTTTAGAAGTTAAGAGGGTGAGGAAGCAGCAATAGATAAAATCAGATCTGGATTTTAGCTGTGGCTCTGCCAGTGTGTAGTTAAGTGGCCCAAGTTAGAGATGACTAAGTAATCAGAGAGCATAGTACAGCGCTGCGGATTCCGAGAATAAACTCAGGTTGTAAGAGGGAGTGATAGTCTGCCACCACAAGGGGGATTGAGTGAGGAGCATGCTAGTCTGAGTTTTACTACTCTGACCTAGTGTTCCTATCAAGTAACCTTTCTGGGCCTCAGTCCTCTTGCCTCTAGATGTGACACTTCATTCCCTGGTTGTTTCTAACTGCCATTCTTGTGACTCCACTCTCCAATATTCATCACCAAAGCACCGAGAGTAAGATTGTGATCCTTGAGAGTTTACTTTAAGCTTGTTTTTAACTTATTACTCATTTTCTACTCTCCCGCTCTCTTACCATTTCCAAAATAACTGCTTCCTGGCTTGGACCTGGCCTCATTATATTTCCCTCCCAGGTATACTTCATTGCCATTTGCTACTGAGAATCCTATTTCATTTATTGCCACCCATTTCATGAAGACGAGCTGATTAATATTAGCGCGTATCTTATAAATCCATCCTTTTTGAAATTTACTCCCCTGCTCAGTTTAGGATCATTAGTGAATTTAATCAATGCAGACTCTCCGTTTTCATCAAGATGATTAATAAACATAATAGGAAGTCCAGGCCCCTCAGGGACACTTTGCACGGCTCTTCCTTACCCCAGGAGGATGCAGTAATAATCATGCTCAGCTTGCAGTCTCTCAGGCACTTTTGCTGCTATATTCGTTTCCTTCAGACACTCTTCCCTCTCTCCTACCTTGCCTCACAAATGGCCCCTGGGAGCCCTCCTGGATTTTCACTATCACCCGGTGCCTTTGATATTATGTTCACCCCATTATTTTAATTAAGCTAAGGAAATGGAAGCCTGAAGATATTAAGTGACTCAGTCATTGTCAAATAGCCAAGGAGTGATTATTCATTTATAATTTCCCCAAATAAGTGCCATATGAACCAATTAGCAAATTAGGATAGTTTAACTAATTAACCCATTATAGCCCAAGGTTACTTCATGACGAATGAGACACAGGAAATTGGATTGATGATGTAGAGAGCTCGGCGTTGGGGTTTGGGGGGGTGGGGGAGTGGGGTGGGGGGGGGGGGGTGACTTCTGTTCTGCTTGGTAAGTTCCTTGGCCAGTCCAATAAGCACAGGGGATATAGATGCAGTGAGCAGGACAGCCAGCAAATAAGATCTCTCTATCTGCTTGAGATTTACTTTGAATCTTCCCTCTTGCCCTGGGATTTTCAGAGCATAGGTTTTCTTTCTTTCTTTCTTTCTTTCTTTCTTTCTTTCTTTCTTTCTTTCTTTCTTTCTTTCTTTCTTTCTTTCTTTCCTTTCCTTCCTTCCTTCCTTCCTTCCTTCCTTCCTTCCTTCTCTTTTTCTCCCTGTCTCTCCCTCCCTCCCTCCTTCCCCCCCACCTCTTTCTTCCTTTTTCTTTCTTAAAAATAAACAGTAGTAGCAGTTTCATTTTTCAGTGCTCCTTATCAACTCCCCTGCATCAGCTGGCTTCTGCTTTAAGAGCTGACTTCCCAATTTTACGGTCTTTTCTCCTTCTCAAACTTGAAGTTCCGGATTCTTCTGTTCTGTTGTTATCTTTGCCATCTCCTGTTTACTGAAAACTTTTGTGTTTTGGACCCTGGTCTCTGAAGCTTTCTGTTTTTTTTCACATCTTCTTCTGTCCTCCACTCTGTGACCTTCAAATACTGAGTGTGGAGCAAGCAATTATGGAAATAAATGTTCCCAGGGTGCATCCTGCCCCATGGAAATGAGAGTGTTAACTGCATTTATTTGTAGCTATGCCCTTGGTTAGGAGCTGACCTATTTCTTGGTAAGAGGTTAGACTGACAATCACTGGACTCCCTCTTCATGTGAACAATGGTTTGCTCCACCCTCACTGAAGGCTGTATCTGCCACTCTGCGCCTGGTATTATTAGAAATCAGTGGAAATGTGTTCTTTCAAAAATCTTTCTTCAGGTTTAAGACGGTGCACTTATAGGGAGCAGAACAAGACTCAATCACCCTCATTTTCACATGGCTCAGTCAGCAGTGTGGTCACTGTTCACAGGGTGACTGCTGCTGTCTGCTGTGACAAATCCCTCAGCAACAAAGACAGGCCACTCAGAGGAGGTCTTGACCTTCACTTTCCTGATTTGATGTGAGTCAGTGTATGTGTGGGTGCAGGGGGACATGAGTGGTGGCCATACTGTCAGAGCAAAGCCCAAACCAGGGTGGCACATAGGAGTGGGGACTGGATGGAGGGAAGGCTTTTTTTGACTTGGTGCCCATGACAGATGTGTGCAGCAGTTTACCTCCGCCTGAAGATTATGGACTCAAAAGCTGGGAGGAGATGGGGTCACCTTGGACCCTTGCATTTCCTTCATGTTTTACAGCCTATCAGAAAAGCTCAAGCTCTGGTTCTCACCCCTTCTTCCTTCTGTGCCTGGAGGTTTCTCCCCGGCCCCTCTTCATCTGCCATCTGTTTGCCCCTTTCTCTGTCTCTTTCCTCTCTTCCAGCCCTTCCTTCTTAAATTCTCACACTGTGGTGCGACAAAGTACAAACCCGAAAAGGGAAGAAGAAAGGGAAACAGGAAAAAGGAAAGAGTCAGTTTGGCTTTCTCTGGGTTTCCCAAAAGGATTCTGCTGGTTTAAAGCTTCATGAGGTAAGAGAAGGGTCAATACAGGGTGGGGGAGGGGGGAATTCTTAGAAAGAAAAACAAGTGACCCAGTAGCAACAAGGAAAACCCCTCATTGGCTACTGTCTCAGCAGTGACCTTGGATTTTTCTTTGAAAATGGGGGATTTCACCTGGGTAGACATTGGAGTTGAGTCAAACAGCTTCCTTTGACTCAGGCTTCTGTGGTTTCAAGGTTGGATGAATCTTGCCTAGTAAGCCTCAAGCTGGACCACCTCGGCTCTGAGGGCTGTCCCACTATCCTGAAGGAAGGGTAGCAGTAGGCTTTCAGGCTCTGTCCTCTAATGCCAAGGTTTTTGGTTGGTTGGTTGGGTTTTTTGTTGTTTTGTTTTATATCAAGTGTGGCCACTTCTCTTGGTGGCCACACCAATCAATCCTCTATGCATAACAATTTATGTGAAGGAAGGACTGGATCTCTGTGCCTGGCCCTGTGAGAAGCAAACTTACAGTATCTAGAATATCTGCCCAAATGACCTGCCTGTCTACTAAGTAGATGGGGGAAAGAAGACAAGGGTCTGCTCAAAGCTGCTGGGGGTAGGCCTGGAACTGGGCAAGAAGATTGCCTTTACACCTGTGTGTGCTGACTGATGCTCCCTTGTTCCATTTGTTATGTTCAAGCTGGAGAAACTGAGGCACAGAAATAGACCTGGCTTGGGATGTATACTGCTGCAGATGTGACATTCTGCTAGTTCTTGGTCTGCTCAGGCTCCCATCTAGGCCAAGCAATGGAGTTGTTTACATTGACCTCCACATGCAGTTTTTGTCTAAATATTTATTCCATATTGTGCACCATACTCGTGTGTGTGTGTGTGTGTGTGTGTGTGTGTGTGTGTGTGTGTGTGTGTATGATGTGTAAGTGCATGTGTTCATGTTTGTTTCTGAGTGTGTGAGTATGGGCATGCATGTGCCACACAGAACACTGAGGAAGTTAGAGGACATGGAACCATTAGGTGTTGGTCTTAGCATTAGGTTCTTTGCAGTTGCACACATCAGCCTAGCTGGCCCTCAGATTTCTACAGATTCTCCATTCTCTGCCTCCCATTTCCCTGCAGTTTTTGCCAGGATAACAAATGCCTGGGCTCCTGTGCTAGGCTTTTGTGTGGGTTCCGGAGGTCTGACCGCAGACTTTCAGGCTTGTGTGATAAGCTGTTGTACCCACTAAGCCATCTCGCCAGCCTAATGCAATGTTCATCTTAATTCGGATTCTTTTTTTTTTTTTTAAATGTTTTAAATTTTTTGTTGTTGCTTTGAGACAGAGTTTCTCTGTGTAATAGCCCTGGCTGTCCTGGAATTCACTTTGTAGACCAGGCTGGCCTGGCAATCATAGAAATCCACCTGCCTCTGCCTCCTCCCATTCCACCCCTGAGTACTGGGATTAAAGGCATGTGCCACCACCAGCTGGCTTAATTCAGATTTTTGAGGAGTGAGACTAACCATGACTTCTGACCTCTTTCTTGCTTTATACCCAGAATTCTGGTGTTTGTTTCTCTTGACCTGAGGATTCTGACAGCTCTGCAATTATGGTCTACCCTGGAGAATCTAGGGAAATTAACTTGATGCCTTTGCTCTGACACAATGCATTAATCCCAATCATAATTACCGAAAACATGGATTGATCGGCTACCATGGACCGGCACAGATGCTATGCACTCTGTGTGTGTGGACTCGTTCCCTCTCACTCCTAGCTTCAAAGCAATACACAAAGTGAAACAAATCCACTGCTCAAGGAAGGTCACCTCAGCAGCAAGAGACAGAACTAGGTCCAAACCTCTCCATCCTGAGTTACTCACTTCTGCAGGACATTTCACCCTCAGCAGCCAACCTGCAACTGCTTTAGCAGATTCACAGAAACAGGCTCCATAGCTGCTCATGGGGACGAATTCTGAGTTTGTGGGAGCTCTGGAAGGCACAGGTTCCTTATGGAATCCTGAAGAGGAGAAGGAAACTGTACCTTCCCCATTGTCATCCATCCCGTCTGGGCCCAGTCAGGATTATGAAAACCACCAGGCTTCCACTTACTCAGTCCAAAGCTTGTCAAGTCATTCATATACACAGTGCAGTCTCCATGGCCCAGCTTCTCCAGGAGAGTGCAGCTTTACGCATTTGCCTGTGGGTCTTGGGTCTTATACAAGGCATTTTGCTGCCCCATCTTTTATTTGTTGTTATTTTCTCCTCGGCTCCTCAAGCCAGCTGATCTCCCAGAGTCCACCTGAAAGCTGCCAGAGAAAGCTCAGTCACAGGAGGCGACTTTTGACTTTTGCTTGAGTTGGGAACCTTTCCTGAGTGACACCACAGCTTCACCCTCCAAAAAGGGGAAAGCCACAGGAAGCTGGTTAAACCCTATATCATAGACTAACATATTGACACCATCTTACTTACTCAACCCTGTTGACACCATTTAAACCGCTCCCACCACCTGCTGCTTTAAAAACACAGCAGGGCTGTTTTATTTGAAGGGCTCCACCAATTTACTAATTAGTACGTTTGCTTCAAACCTATTATTGAGTCAGAGTCAGATTCAAAATCGATACTGAAGCTGTCAAAGTACAAACGGGTATGGACTAAGGTGGAACA
The DNA here is from genome assembly GCF_903995425.1 of Onychomys torridus. Taxonomy (NCBI): domain Eukaryota; kingdom Metazoa; phylum Chordata; class Mammalia; order Rodentia; family Cricetidae; genus Onychomys; species Onychomys torridus. Next base: position 96,644,242 of record NC_050445.1, on the reverse strand, counting down.
GAACTAGGAATCAAATTCACCTCTGTAGAGCTCTCAGTCCCAACTAGTAGATCACAGAATCCTAGAGCCAGAGAAGCTGCTGTCCCAAGACGTGAGTCATTTGATGGAGCTTCCAAGGCAGCCAGAGGCAGCTAGGGAAGCTAGCCTATGTCACCTAGAGATTCCCTGCCTTCTATTGCGACCATCCATCTTACCCAGTGTACACTTCCCACAGAGCTCCCATGAGGTTCCTTATTGTAAGGTCAGCTGGCTGAGATGTCAAAAATCATGGGAAACAAAGCCACCTGAACCATATTATTGAGTACTCTAAATCCGCTGTGTTGGTAAGATCTGCAGAGCACCCAGCAATGAGGCAGATGGGCTGGTGGGCTTTTCCATAGGACAGGCTATGTAACTCCCTCTCTCAAAAACACATCTCTGTACAAGCAAGTGAGGGAGTAGTACCCCGAGGAGAGCGATGGCTCAGTGGTTAAGAGCACTGACTGATATTCCAGAGGATGTGGGTTCAATTCCTCAGGCCATCTGGTGTCTAATCATGTCAGGATAAACATAAAGAAAAGAAAAGGGGGGGGGGGAAGGAAGGAGAGAGTACCCAACAATTCTTTTTAAATTTTAAATTATATTTATTTATTGTTATGCGTATTGAGGTGCGGCGTAGAGATGCATGTCACAGACAAGCCTGTGTCACAGCCCACATTTGGAAGTCAGAGGACAATTTGAAGGAATCAGTTATCTTTTTTTTCTCTTTTGATAACCATATTTCTTTTTTATATATAATTTTTCTTAAAAAAGAGAGATTTTCTTTCCTTTTACATACAAACCCCTGTTCCCCCTCCCTCCTCTTCTCCTTCTCCCCCCATACCTACCACCAACCCACCCACATCCCCTCCTCATAGAGTAAGGCCTCTCTTGGGTAGTCAACACAGGCTGTTATACCATGTTGGGGCCAGACCTAACCCCTCCCTCCTACATCAAGGCTGAGTAAGGCATTGCATCATAGATCTCCTGGGCAAACCCAGATAGGGGAATAGAGGAGAGGGGATGGGAGGGGATGGGAGGTGGGAACATGGGGAAAAGATGGGGAGGGAGAACAATGAAAGAGATATCTTGACAGAGTGTACCATTAAGGGGATGAGGAGAAATCTGTAGCTAGGGAAAAAACCCCAGGAACTCACAAGATTGTCCCCAGCTAAGACTCATAGCAATGGTGGAGTATATTCTTGAACTAGCCTTCCCTAGCACTCAGATTGGTGTCCTCCCAAATTGTCATCATAGAACCTACATCCAGTAACTGCTGGAAGCAGATGCAGAGACTCACAGCTAAGCACTTGGTCAAGATCCTGGAGTACAATTGAAGAGAGGGAGGGATGACTGTAAGAGCAAAGAGGGTCAGAATCATGATGGGAAAATCCACAGAAATAGCTGACCTATGCTAATGGGAGCTCATGGATGCTGGTCTGACAGCTGGGGAGTCTACATGGGACCAAACTAGGCCCTCTGAATGTGGGTGAAAGTTGAGTGGCTTGATGTGTTTGTGGGTCCCCTGGCAATGGGACCAGGACTTATCCCCAGTATACAAACTGGCTCTTTTAGTCCTCATTCCCAACAATTTCTTAAGAAACATCTGTGACTTCAAGATGAATAGCATGTAAGAAATGCTCCTGAAGTCAGATAAATGATTCACATTACTTAGAACTTTCTTTTGTTTTCTTTTATCCCCTCCCCTCTAAAGCCCCAGTCTTAGGATCAAGCCTAGAGTCTTGCCCATGAGATTAGGAAAGGAAAGCTCTGAGGTCATGTATTCCAGGACATCTGAAACATTTCAACTTTAGAGTATTGAAATACTGATCCATTGTTCTGCCTTCAGCCAGACAAGAGAAGGTCTTTGCTTGGATTCATCTTTTTATAATCATTAGTTCTCTCTCTCTCCCTCCCTCCCTCCCTCCCTCCCTCCTCCTCCTCCTCCTCCTCCTCCTCCTCCTCCTTCTTCTTCTTCTTCTCTCTCTCTCTCTCTCTCTCTCTCTCTCTCTCTCTCTCTCTCTCTCTCTCCATCTCTCCCTCTCTCCCTCTCCCCTCCCCTCTCTTTCTCTCGCTCTCATTGATAAAATAACTGGAGAGATAGCTCAGGAAGTAATGGTGCTTGCCACCAAGCCTGATGACCTGGCTCCATCCCTGAGAACCACATGGTTAAAGGAGAGTGTGAACCACCTCCTACAAGTTGTCCCATGATCTCCACCCATGCACCTTGGTACCTACAGCCTTCTATCATAAAAGAAATAAATGTTGAAAAGAAGTAGAAATAAAATTTAAATAACTGAACTGCTGGTAATTGACAAGTCATTTTTACTCAACAGTATGTGAATAAGCTCTCTTGCACTGGATTGACCTGTCAACATATTTTCTTTGAGGTGAAGCTCACAATGCTTGTGGTCTTGAGTGTGAATTATACTCTTCACATGGTGATATAGAAAGAGAGCCTGGAGAGGCCATGTTAACTCCTTCCAAGCACTACCCATGACTCTGCTACCTACACAGTAATTTCCATGTAATGAGAACTTTAATTTTTAGTTGAATGAAGTAAAATCAGTTGCCTCCATGGTTTTTGCTCATTCACTGAGAATCTACACTTATCTAAGTTAAGAGATAAGGTGAATAAACCAGTGGTATAACTGAAAAGATTTTTGTAATCATGGTTAGAAGACAACGGTACTCTTATCAGGACTTGGCATATCAGGCCAGTGGGTATTACACAATTTGAGCCACAAATTATTGAGTGTGTGACCATGATGATATTTACACCATTTCTTGTTCTTTTCATAGGACTCAAAGTTTTGCTGTCTGTCTTTGTAACAGTTATGAACAAACAGACAGCATGGCTAATGACTTTCAATGACTTTTTTAAAAGGAGAAAACAAACAAGTTCCTGACTAGCCTGGAACTTACTATGTAGACCAGGCAGGCCTCTGACTTGTGATTATCTTTCTGCCTCTGCCTCACAAACTCTGGAATGACAGGTATGCCTTGCCATTCCTAGGGTGCTAAGGCCTGCTTATAACAGACACAAAAACATTAAAAAAAGAAAAGACAAACTTAAGGTTTTAAAGACTTTTTTATGTGTATGTATGTGGGTGTATCTGAGTGTGTGTTTATGTACATACGTGTGTGGTGGCTTCAGTGATCAGAAGGTATCAGATCACTTGGAGCCAGAGCTGCAGATGGTTCTACATAGCCTAATATGGGTGTTAGAAAGCAAGTCCAGTCCTCTGCAAAGCCAGTATAAGTTTTTAATCACTCAACCATCTCTCCAGCCCTAGCTTAGGGTTTTAATAAAGTGATTCAGTCCCATCTATAGCCTGGGACTGTCAAGCACACTGGAAGTTTGCAGAGCAGCCAACCTCAGCTAAAGAGGAGGCTTGTAAATATATATCCAACCCAAAATAGGCTTTTACTCCAGTGAAGTAGATCCAGCAACAAAGGTGATGGTGTTGGGGGCTAGTAGTGGTGGTTCTTCATGTCAAAGAAACATCTAGAATACATTAACTAAAGAAATACAATATTTCTACATACATGAAGTAAATAGACACCTACAATATACCAAGTAAAGCCCCAGCACACATAGCACACTCTCAGTTTTACAGATGGAGAAGAATGGACTCAGAACTCTACATTATATTTAGGGATGGAGTCATTAGCCAATCATGAACTTTGTTTCCAGTTTCCAGGATAGTTGTGTGTCCTCAAGTGACTGCCTTTCTCTACTTCAGTTTGTTTTTCCAACTGCACAGTGGCTTCTGGAAGCAAATTAAAGTGACATTGTGTCTAGTCACTTTTTAAAAAGTACCTATAAAATACATGTAGAGGATAAGTTTTTAGTTAATCCGTGTGAGTGATAATTTTCATATTTTTATACTTTGACTTTCAAACTATTAACAGTAAAAATGTACTGCTTTGGTAAAATTAGTCTTGTTTAAAGTATATGTAATGAAGTGATGGTGCCCTGGGTAGAATAAGTAAGACCAGAAAAAAGCATGTCTGTGGGGGGAGGGATTTGCAGGATCTTGTGTTTTAACTTGATTTGAGGTGAGACTAGCAAGCCCCCAAATGTCCAGCTTCGCTGAAAGCCGAGTCTGGAACCCAGGTCTCCAGACTAAGCAAGGATAGACGCAGGAGACAGAAGCATGCAGCCTTCCATTTATAGTTGTACATAGAACTCATGTATACTAAGGGTGTGAAGAAGGAACAGGGGTTATAAAAATTGGAAATAATCAATGTATCTCCAAGGATTCGGGTTTGGGCTTGGAAGGTCAGAGAGTGAAATGGAGAAGCTGGTGAAAGAAGTCATTTTTGGTTGTTTGAGTTTAGGCAAGGAGTGTCTATAACTCACCATCCTTCTATCTTGGCCATTAAAATTCTTAGATTACAGCCATGCAGCATCATGCCTGGCTGAGAATAGTTTTGATGAAATGAGGAACATAAATTTGGTTGTGGCTATTCTTAGGTTTGTAAAAGATTCAAGTGAGTTTGGGCCATGGGGATTTTATAATGTAAACCTAGAGCTACATGTCAGGGCAGGAGCAGGAAAAGAAAAGGCTTTGTGGGTTTCATGGAATTAAAACATGTAGGTCAGATAACTAACTTTCCAGTGCTCAAAGAACAGACTGAGATGAGAACTAGTCAAGGCATGCACTGAAAGGGGCCCAGCTGTGATTTTGGAAGGATAAGGAAGTGCCATAGAAGAACGGGACCATCTCGGGAAAGAGCCATGGCTTCCCTTAACTCAGTGTGGACAGCTTGAATTCAAAATGGAGATTGCAATGGGACAGATATGATAGAAGTATATATGTGTGTGTGTGTGTGTGTGTGTGTGTGTGTGTGTGTGTGTGTGTGTGTGTGAGATAATGAGTCCTGTGATTTTAAGCAATTACTATATGCTAAGAAGATTTTTTAAAAGGATGGGCTAGGGATGTGCCTCACTTGGTAGAGTGCTTCCTTAGCATGACATAAACTAGGTGTGGTAGAGTACTAAGGAGCTGGAGCCAGCAAGATCAGAAGGTCAAGTTCATCCTCCACTACATATTAAGCTTGAAGCCAGTCTAGGGTACATGAGGCCCTGCCACAAGCATTATCTTAAAGGAAAAGAAGAAATTTAGGGGAGAGATTGGAAGACATCAAGTTAGGACAGGAAACAAGGGATCTTTTGGGTTTTTTCTAGGAAGAAATTACCAGTGACTTCAAAAGTAGTTCCTGAGGTCTAACAGTGCAGCAGACTGAATCGTTATTCAAGATACCAGCGTGGGCAGTGAGAAAAGAAAGTAATTGATGGTAGCTGAGGAAGAAGGCTGAGCAGGGTCATAGCTTAGTCAAGATAAAGGACTCTGTGAATACTTGAAAGCAGAAAGGAAGAGATGAAGGAAGAGATGAAAGTTTTGGGAAGGTACATAAGAAACCTGACCAAGGATGCTGGGAAGGTAATGGGGGAAGAGTAGGGAGAAGCAAGAACTAGCGTTAAATACAGATAGTCCTCTCCTATGATACTTGAACAGTGTGTGGGCTTTGAACGACTTGAGGTTTCTTGAAAGCCTTAGGATAGACGCAAGTGCTCAAACTCTCAATTTATATGTGTTTATTGTCTTATAGAAGAACTTATAGCAAGGTTTGCAACCTTTTAATCCCAGTGTAGCATTGTTTGAACCTCACCACAGTGCTGACATAGTACAGCTATCAACAAATCATGGCCTGAGTTTATTTGCTTTCTGCAGATCTCCCCTGCTGGACTCCAAGCTGCAGGATGGGAGGTGTCAAATGCACTCTCTTAACCACTGTGCCACAGTAACTTGTATACCTGACAAGAGCCTGACAGACACTTGCTAAACGCATGAATGAATGAACGAATGAATGAATGATCGATCTCTTTCCATAGGAAAAAGAAGTGACTATAACTCAGTATTTGCTTTTGTTTTCTGAAAGTGAGTAAGGCATATTAGTAAGAACACTACTTCTCCCAACACCATTTAGTCAGGGAACTTTGATTTCTCAGGCACGCATTCCTAAAATCAAACAGACGAACAACATAGAACTGCCCCCATCTGCCCCCTCCCCTGATGTAGTCTTTAAAGCCCATAGAACTAAATATAGAGTAGGAACAAATCAGAGGATAGGATGGTCTGCAGAAAACTTCCTGGGCTGACAACGGACAACTGTTTTCTTTCTGAGCTGTGGAATGGGGATCAGGGTTGGAGATACTCTGAGGATAATTACAGTCATAAAGTGCTCATCTTCGATTCTAATGCCTGCATTTGCTAACTACGAATATTTTCTCACACTTCTTCCAGAAGTTTCTTTTCCAAGTAGGTAAAAAGAAAACATTTCCATGAACTGTAGTGAGGCTATTGAGTAGCCTTATGCTTTTTTAACTTTTCCACCTAAGACCCTACTCATCTGAAGCTCTAAGTGCTAGTATTTAGGTGGTAGAGGCTAGAGGTGGAATCTAACACATTGGTTGATTGGCTGAATTAATCCTATTTAAATTAACAATAATTAAAAGACCTCACTTCCATGGTTTCGTTTCTCCTTCCTAACAACCCCGAGAGATGGGTATTAGATCTTTCAGTGGATGAGACACCTACGGCTCAGTGTTCAGTTCCTTGCCCTTGCCTAGCACCACCCAGCACCTTCAACTCAAACCCAGTCCCTCTGCTGTCCCCCTTATCATTTTGATTGTTCTCCCTGGTTCTGATTTTGCTCTCTCTCTCTCTCTCTCTCTCTCTCTCTCTCTCTCTCTCTCTCCTCACCAGGAAAGGAGAAGAAACCCTTGGCAGAGTGGCATCTCATTGTGCTTCCAGCCACCGCCTGCTTCGTCTTGTTAATCTTCTCACTCATCTGCAGAGTGTAAGTATTCTTTAACATTCAAGGGCAGACTTTGCAGTGTGCTGGGCACCCTTACCCATGCTTATTATCAGGTGGAATTTACAGCATGCTGGTCAGGCTGAAATAAAACACGGCATACAGAAGCCAGACAGGACACAGCACAGTCCTCAGCCACTACACACTCCTCTAATTTGTTGACAATATTTTCATTTCTGTAGAGGTTTTTGATACCGAGTTCTTCTCCTTCACAGCTTCCCCTTCCCAACTGGCTTGTCTTTTGACATCTCCTATAAAAAGGCAGCAGGCCACTCAAGTCTGAAGTCACCACACTGCCTTCACATATGGGTCAGGGGTTGACCTCCCCCTGGCTTTCAGGCTCCTGGTCCAGAGTGCCTGTCCTTAGGTCAAATGCAGTTTCTCTAAAGGCTGCACAGATCTCAAGTCCCACCTTGCAGCATGCAAATGGCTGCACCCCCCCCCCCCCCAGTTGTTAAGGCAAAGTTCTGTTTTAGCTTAACAACTTAGGAAATGACTTCCGAATTAAAGGGATCACTCATTAACACGGTATACTTAGATGCCTGTGGGTGATAGGCAGAAGTCCAAAAGAAAGGGAAAGAAGAGAGGGAGCTGTGACTTGGCATAGTTGAAGGAAGAAACCTAGAAAGAGCAGTGAATGAGAAGCCAAGCAAAGGATGCTGCCGACCCATCTTCAGAAGTCAGGCTTGGCAATGAGCCTGATGTGAAACAGTTAGGACTTCCTCCTCCCTGGAGATCTCAGAAGTCACATCCCAGCCTGGCAGCATTCCAAGTTTTCAATGATGATAAGATGTTTAGACATCTTAACGCACAGATAATCCAAATTTACAACATGGTTACACATGGAACCAACTCAGTCAATGTTTGAGTAGAAATCTAGGCAAGAGGACTGTTTACACTCACCCAATTCCTCCCTGGTTTTCAGGAGTCGCATATGGATCAAGTTATTTCCACCAATTCCAGCCCCTAAGAGCAACATCAAAGATCTCCTTGTGGTGACTGACTATGAGGTAATGTTTAGAGACACAAAGAGGTGATATTCGAAGTGCCCTGAGTATCAAGCTCTCTGTGTATGTATGTATATATATGCATCACTCAATACCTATGTGTATCTCTCTCTCTGTCTCTCTGTGTGTCTCTCTCTGTCTCTGTCTCTCTGTCTCTCTGTGTGTGTGTGTGTGTGTGTGTCTGTCTCTCTGTCTCTCTCTGTCTCTCTCTCTGTCTCTCTCTCTCTCTGTGTGTGTGTGTGTGTGTGTGTGTGTGTGTGTGTGTGTGTATGTGGCTAGATATGGATGTTATTATTGTCTCTACATTTAGGGGAAGTCTTAGTCAATGACAAGGGCTCCTGCCAGTTAAACTTGAATTTCAGTTTCACAGTCACCAATATGTTTTTTTTTTTTTTTTTTTTTTTTTTTTTGGTTTTTTGAGACAGGGTTTCTCTGTGTAGCTTTGTGCCTTTCCTAGATCTCGCTCTGTAGACCGGGATGGCCTCGAGCTCACAGAGATCCGCCTGGCTCTGCCTCCTGAGTGCTGTGATTGAAGGCGTTCGCCGCCACCACCTGGCTACAGTCACCAACTTTTAACTGATCTCTGGTAATTCCTCCAACAACATGAATCTTAAGTTCCTTTTTAGTATATAAGAGGCATAGATGAGAACCTGACAAAACAATATTATCACAATTACTGTAGCTTTGTTGTAAAACTTGACATGATGTAGGGTGAGGTCTCCCAAAGTGGTTTTCCCTCAAAATATTTTGGTTAAGTCTTGAATTATTGCATACATTTTAGAGCCCACCTGCCATTTTTTTCTAAGAGGGAAAAAGTGGTGGGAAAGAATGGGGGCAGTTAGACAGCTGGATTTTTTTCCTTTTTTTTTTTGGTTTTTCGAGACAGGGTTTCTCTGTATAGCTTTGCACCTTTCCTGGAACTCACTTGGTAGCCCAGGTTGGCCTCGAACTCACAGAGATCCGCCTGGCTCTGCCTCCCGAGTGCGCCACCACCACCTGTTTTTTGTTTTTTTTTGTTGTTGTTGTTTCTGTTTTTTTCCTTTTTAGATGAGTTACAACTATATAGCTCTGGCTTCATTAAAATTCACTGTGTAGACCAAGGTGGCCTTAAACTCATGGGTCTACTAGACTGCCTCCTGAATGCTGGGATTAAAGGAGGAAGCTGGAAGTCTGTGGTAAATTTGAGCGTCTGTGGTTAATTTGGGGGAAAAGCAACATCTTAATACTATTATCAGCATCTCCATATACTGAGGTCTTCTTTAGTTTCTTTCAGCAACTTTGCAATGTTTTCTATGTACAGTTATTGCACTTTGTGGGCTGCATCTTTCAGTCAAGTGGCTTGAAATAAAGGGCACCAAACTCTTCCTATGAAGGCATAATAAGCATTTAAGGTAGGATTGTTTCTTACAAGGAGTGTATCCACATAAAATGTACTAATGAATAAGCATGGCTGTGTTATAATAAAACTTTATTTACAAAAAGAGATAACAAGCCAGATTGGGCTTCAATCACTGACTTCTGACTTAGATTAAGGAATTTTCTTAACAAATTTAGAAGTTTCTTCAATAGATGTGGATGAAGCATCTTATGATTATTTAGAGGAAAAGGCAGGCTGATGAAAAATTTATCAAAATGGTTAGTTTAAGTAAATTCCAAAATTTCTTTAGAGTCCTTTGCAGTTTGAATTTGGAATGACTTGCAGGCAGTAGGTTACTAAACTACTGAAGTAAAGACTTGAGGCTGGCCAGAGAGTTGTGCTACTTTGCCTTTTTTCCTTGTTTTCTTCAATGAGGGAACAGCCCACCCATGTTGGCTTATCTATAGTTCTTCAGAAAGGGGCAGGCCCTGTGTGGATCTACTTCTGTTCATCGGAGTGGGCACTGTTCATTCCTTTTTGTTGTAGCAAAGGAAAGCACACTAAAGTTAAATATGACATATTAGTCACTTGTCCTGTTCTCTTAATGAAACATCTGAAGGCTGGTATCTTATTTCCCTATAGAGTCCAGAAAGATTCTCTTAAGATTCTGGGGCTGGTGAATGGGACTGGCTTAAGAGCTTCCTTTCTGAGCTTCTGGTTTGTTATTAATTAAAATCAAGCCGTGTGTAGAATAATGACTCGGGGTAGACAAGCTGCTTTTGGATTAATGTCCACATGGTCTGGCTTCTCAGGATAACTTACTCTATGTACCCATTGCAGAGTGTTACATGGAAGATTGTAGACAAGAGGGAGGGAGGTCAGAGATGGGCACAGAGAATTAGGTACTGGAAACATACTATATGGGATTCCCAGTATTACAGCCTAAAGTTTGAACCTAAGATAGCTTATGAGCAAGTAGAGAGCTGACCACGAAAGCTGGACTACATGTTCCAGCCTCTCCACCTAAAGGCAGCAGTAACCATTCCACTCATGGGGACCCTGGGATGAAAAAAAGAAGGCTCATGAGTGCTATTGGCACTATGGTCCCTGGGAAGCACCCACCTATTGGAAAATAAAGCTCTCTACATTGAGAGCTAATCCTTCATGGTGAGGGTTAGGAAGGATTTGTGCCCAGACCCACTGTGGATGTCAAAAACTGTGCTAGTCAAGCCCTGATGTAAAATGGTACAATATTTGCTTAGACACTACACATTCTGCCCCTCACTATAAATCCCCTTAAAATTACTTCAAATACGCACATTGCAAATGCTGCGTGGGTGGCTATTGCACCGCATAGTCTGAATAATGACAACAAGAGCACTTGTTTGAACACACAGATACAAAACAGTGGATTTAGGCGCTCACTGTGACTTACACCTCCATGCTTGGTAGGAATGCTCAGTCATGGGGCTTGGGAGACAGGGGTCATCCTGGAGCTGTGGCTAAGCAAGTTTTTGTTTCTTCAGACTTCAGTTTAGAGATTATTTTACAACATTCAGTAGACAGTTAACATTTTGTTTTTGTTTTTGTTTTCTTTTTTTTAGATTTAACTCTGAGTTCTCAAACTTATTGGAGATGAGTTTCTAGTTGACTTTTTTCAGTGGTAACCGGAGAGGATGCTTCCCTACATTATGCCCACTATACATAATATGAAGTATGTAATTCAGGAGCCATGTCTGCTGTGTTTATCAGATTATGCCCAATATATAGCATGATATCTAGAGTGGAGTGGGTATTAAAAATGTGCTGGATGAGTACATGAGAGAAAATAAGATGATCTTTTTAAAATTTTTATTTTATGTACATTGGTGCTTTGCCTGCATGTATGTCTGTGTGAGGGTGTCAAATCCCCTGGAACTGGAGTTACAGACAGTTGTGAGCTGCCATGTGAGTGCTGGGAATTGAACCCGGGTCCTCTAGAAGAGCAGTCAGTGTTCTTAACCTCTGAGCCATCTCTCCAGCCCCAAAGATGATCTTTTATAGGTGATATTTTTAACATCATTTCTAATTGGTATTAGCTTTATGTGTTATCTAAAGTTAGAGTAGAACCAAATGCTCCACTTTACTAGAATCTTATTTTTTGTGACAGAGTGTCATATAGTGCAGGGTGACCTTTAGACTGGATATATAGCTGAGTATTACCTTGAAATTTTGATCCTCTTGCCTCCATCTCCTACGTGCTGAGATTATAGACATGAACCTCCACAGTGGGTTTAATCTAAGCTAGCGCTTTGTACATGCTAGGCAAGCACTCTTTTCATCTCTGAAACTGAACTTCATCTCTAGCCTCAAATTATATGATTGTAATTGGTGAGTGGAATATGATCACATCCACTGGGATGTATCTCACAAGGAGAATACCTGCCTAACATGTACAAGGCTTTGGGTTCAATCCTCAGAACATCATCATGACCCCCAAAATACAAAATATACTTAAAATATTATATGATGCTATAAAGAAAAAAATTCATACACCTATGCAAGAGCTAGGGAGACATATCTCATTGGCAGAACATGAATAATAATAATGATAATAGTAATATATTTTATAAAGATAAAGCTGTGTGTCCCTGTTACTTCATTATGAGTGTAAAGGACACTTTATGTGTTAAAAAAAAGGGGGGGCTGAGGAGAAGCTGTAGGGTATATTTAGGAGATAAGTCTATGGATATTTTTTCTCCTTTCCATTTAAGTTTTCTTATTTTCCAAACAGACTACTGTTATTTAAAAGTTAATTCAAACCAATTTAAAACAAACAAAAGAACATGAAAAAGATGAGATGTTCTCTAAAAGGCATGTAAGGAAGTATTTTGTTTTGCAGAAAGCTGCTTGGAATGAAACCAAAATTGAAGCTGTAAGTTGTGTGGAAGAGGCTGGATTTGAAGTCATGGAAAATTCCATGTTTTGATGGCATTGGAACATTCTGAGAAGAATTCATACAGGACTTCATGATAAAAGCAAGGACTAATATTGGCAAGAAGAAATTTCAAATGAACACACAATGCTCAATTTGGTTACCAGGCAACACATACAGATATATATGAGTCTCCGATGTCCCAACTCTTGACTTGTATAAGCCTCATCAAAACCTCCTTGCTCATAGTAGGACAATGGATTCAACAGAGCAGGGGGCCTTGTTTCCCCACCCACAGTATATAAAGTATCACCTGACCTGGTTATACAGGCCAGCATTTGCAATTTGCATGGCTCACCTTGAACATTTTGCACAGGAGACAGTTTTTCAAGCTAATGTCATGTGTTTACTTTGGTTTGAGTTGCCAACAGTGCACTTTCAGCTACAGTGACAGGAAGAGTGGAGCCCATCCAGAGTGAGCCCAAATTCAAGACTGTCTTTTCTGCAGCAAGTGGGAGCCATAACTTCATGGTGCTTTTTCTCATTGAGTTCTAGAATACTTTTTTTTTTTAAGAACTGTGCCTGTGTGTTGGGGTGTGGGATAATGTAAAGTGGAGGCAGACAGAAACAAGACAGTGTAAGCAGCACATGCCTGTGATCCTAGTACTGAGAAACAAAGACAAGAGTCTCTGTGGGAACTGTTGGCCAGTCAGTTTAGCAAATGGGTGGTTTCTAGGTTCAATAAGAGATACTGTTTCAAAAATGTAAGGTGAAAAGTGACTGGGGAGAACCCCTGACACTTACCTCTGGCCTATATACACATATGCTGCCATACACATGCACACACATCATCATCTAATAAGAGAGAAAACAGGGGTTTGTTCAAGGATTACATTCATCAAAGTTTCCTTGGTACTATGGAAACAAACTGAGGAAGACATTAAGCACAATTCTGCTGTAGAGGTGACTGCTGGATCTGGAATGTACTTCCTCAGAGATGTTTGATGCAAGAGCCTTCATGGCAACTTATTGGTCAACTAGTTCTTGTTCAACCGTATTCTCTTAAGTTATGGTTTCCTATAAGCCATCTCAGTACACATGGTATGGAAATGGTATGGAAATGTGTTCTCTCAATATCTTCTTATATGAAACTGTATCTATAGGCCTTTGTGATGGCAATGGGCTGAAAGCAGAATTAAGCACAGCTATGTTCTGGGAGGGGGAAAAATTTGTAGTAGAAGGGACCCTAATGGTGTTGGTTTTACATAGTCCTAAGGCAAGTTGCTTAAGACAATGAAAGGAGATGATGGCACTTAAAATCCACACCATGACCTACTTTTTAATACTTTGTAGAGCTGGTTTAGTCAGTTTTGATACTCTGGGCGAGGTATGGAAGGAGTACCAAATGCCTCTTCCATGGCTTTTCTGATTTAGCATATGACCATCCACCATTCTGTGCTCAGAATGAGAGGTAAAATAGTCATGGACCTCTGCCAATATTGGACCTTCTCCCAAGGGTCAGAGCACTATACCAGATTCTCTGTACTGCCTCTCTGGTCGTCACAAGTTTGTACTGTGTCATAGTCAGATATATTACTGCCTCCATGTGAAGGATACAACAAATGGGGGTAAGAAAGGTCAACAGCCAGGAACAGTAATGAGCTGACTCTCAGACTCAGCAGATCTTAGTGACACAGAGGACAGTATCATATACAAGCTGAAGTTGGGAGGCTGGAGAGATGGCTCAGTGGTTAAGAGCACTTGACTGCTCTTCCAGAGGTCTGTGTTCAATTCCCAGCAACTACATGGTAGCTCACAACCATCTGTAATGAGAACAGACTCCTTCTTCTGGTATGCATGAAGACAGAGCACTCATATACATAAAATACATGAATGAATAAATAAATAAATAAATGAACAAATAAATAAAATATAAAAGAAAAGCTGAAGTTGGCTTTAGGGATCAGACCAGGAAGTTGAGGCCCATGGGCGTGTTGCTATAATGGGAAAAAAATGTATATTTGATCAGCTAACTGACCAAGAATCTGTGAAAAATGGGACTAAAGAAACTCTATAATGGGCACCAGTCTGGGGTTGAGTCAAGAATTTGCTTGGTCAATAATTCTCAAGTAAAGCTTATGCTGCTGGTCTGCATACCACACTTTCATAAATTATTATGAGAGTCACAACTTGAAGAATAACGATGGAAACAACCAAGTCTAAGAATTCTCTGTCTCTTGTCTTGCAAAGGAAACCTAGAAACAGCATTTTGGAAACCTACCTCTATGTAGGAGGCTGGACCAGAAGAGGGAGCTGAGGTGCTGCTCTCATACAAGGCGAGTTGTTTAGTGTGTGTGTGTGTGTGTGTGTGTGTGTGTGTGTGTGTGTGTGTGTGTGGTGTGTGGTGTGTAGTTCTCATTTCAGAGAGGCCTCCCTAGACCTAGCAGCCAGCAATCTTCTAGGTTTCACAGATCTCCTGCCCCGCTCCTGGTGGTGTTAACATCTAATCTTGGTACATGTATAAGAAGCAATACAAAGTAGCTCATGTGGCCTTGTCAGCATGTTGTGGACTTACTCTCCCTGATTCTTGGATTGTGAAAATCATTCTTTGGGAATCCATATCTAACATTATCTCTTCTACAAAGGCTTCAAAAACAGTTGGTAGATCATGGTTCTGAAGTCTCATCATGAGCCTATGTACTGGAAGATGTACCTAACAGTTTATTTAGCTGCCTCCCTGCTTGACCATATGCCCCAGGAGCACTAACATTGTGTATATGAGATGCATCTTTTTATTTGCAGGGTCTAGAACAGTACTTAATCCTCCAGAGTTACAATAATTCCCAAGGCTGGAGATGACCCAGAGGTTAAGAGCACTGGCTGCTCTGCCAGAGGGTCTGGGTTTGATTCCTAACACTCACATGGTAGCTCAAAACCATCTATAACTCCTGTCTCAGGGTATCTGACCCCCTCTTATGGCTTCTGTGGACACTAGCATGCAAGTGGTACCCAGACATATATTGCAAAAACACTCATAACATTAAAAAAAATTATATATGGTTAGTGAGCTAGCTAATGTTCTCTTAGCCTTGTCATAACATTGCATATATTTAAATTGTATTCAGCAGAGATTATCAAGACCTACAATGCCATAGAAAACAAGACAGGCATCTAATAGAAATGTAATTGGGAGTAGCCAGAAGATACCTTGTGGTTGATGGAAGTTGAGGTCACAATACTGATTCCAACCAGCACAGGACAGAGACCCACCTTTCTTATAGACCTTTCACAGCCACAGAATATGGACAAACAGTGGTTCTCCAAGATACCCTTTATAATGAAGAGTTTATCCCAACCCTTCTCTTTGGTACTTGGAATTCACAGTGAGTAATGTAAGGGGAGTTTGAGGAGACTGGGGGAATGACGGATATGTCTGCAACCGCCAAACCACCTGAGCCTCATTGATATGCCTTAGGCCTCAAACTATTTATTCCTGCTGGGGAAAAAGCCACTCGGGCAAAGAACATCCTGATTAAAAATCCCAACATTTCTGAGGTGAGGTTTGTATGTGTCAGGACCATCTGTTGGTGGCATTCATAAACTGTAGGTGCTAATTTGTTAAAGACAAAGCAGACTGCTAGTGGGAAGAGAGAACCATAAACAACCTTTGATGGCCCAGGAAAAGATGATGAGCTTGGTTGAAACAGGACTTAGTGTCACCCTAAGGACCTTTGTGACAAAAGCTATGGAGCTGCTTCTGCTTTTATGTCCCATAGATGGAGTTCCAGGACAAAGACTTTTTCCAAAACACTTCCTTTAGAATTTCACATTGAGTGACAATTTCTTACTTTTAATTTCTTTCTTTCTTTTAACATTACTCTGTTTGGGGAGTAGAGGCAAACATGAGTATGGTTCAAGATGGAAACCCTTTAACATAAATGACATTGACTTAGTTAAGTCTACACAATCAAGGGAGATATATTTTTAATTCCCCACTTAAATATTCCTCCTTGTCTGTGTCCACTATTGTTCTCACTATCCTTCTCCTCATTTGCAGGAGCCTCTGAGCTGAATTTCTGACCACTCGCATTTCCTTTCTCTTAAAGCAATATCCTCCTGTATCACTCTATCCAAAAACCTAAAGGATGCTTCTTCACTAAACCAAAGCTCATCCTATCAAGAAGTCCACTGTGACCTGGCATCTCTGTGGTGCTCCAGCAAAACTGCAAAATCCAACCTCTGCTCTGGTCTGTGAGCATCAAGCTGTTTTTCCCTTCCTCTCTTGACTGCTTAAGTTTTCTCCAGTGGAAAAACATCTTCTAATTCTTTTTCCCTTCTTGTCAACCTTGCATCTTCTAAGATTTAGCCCTTTGCCACGTAGAAGTCTCCAATTTCTGGTCTGATTGGTGTGTCCCTGTACGCTTGCCAGATACCTTCTATGTAATTCTTAGACCATTCCACTGTTTGTTTCTTATTTATTGTGAAAACACTCTGAGGTCAAGAACAGTTCCTTATGTTCCGTTATTTACACAGGCCCTCAGTAGGAAATGAGTGGTTGCTGAGCTGAGCAAGACTAAAGAGACAGAGCATTCGACAGATATTTAGAATTCTAATTCAAACTCATGTATTAAAAGTTATGTGATTATACCAGAAATGAAGTAACCATCAACTAATGTAGTAAGAATTCACAGTTGATATCACTCACTTGATATGCAGCCAGCCAGCTGCTGGCACCATGCATGTGTGCACACAGACTACCCAAGCTCTGGCACTCAGAGAAGGGCGTGTGCACTGGGCTCTTGCCACAGCTTCCTAGTCCTTTGCTCGTTAGCATATAGATCAGGAACACAAAGTAGCCCAGGTGTGTTAAGTTGAAATTCTAATGTGCTTTTATTTTTCAACTTGAAAGTGTGTTATTAAGTTCGTTTCTTTTTTCATATTAAAAGCAGAGGTTGGTCCCTACCAGGTGATAATAATGGAACAATACATAAACCTGGGAGGAGGAGGAGGAGGAGGAGGAGGAGGAGGAGGAGGAGGAGGAGGAGGAGGTGGTGGAGGAGGAAGAGAGAAGGAAACCACAAAGCAATGGTATAGCTTACAGGCAACCAACTCATCCACATTCCAGGTCTGAGGACTCTGTGGTCTAAGTTGCAGCTTCACTTTCTGACACGACATGAGGTGTCCATTGGAAAGGCTGTGTCCTCTTGTGTACTTGCAGAAAATGGACCAATGGGCTCGGTTTCACAGGTGGGCTAATATTTTGCTTGTACAAAGCTTAATGAACCCCAAATATGTTACCTCAAGGGTGCTGTTCTTCTTGAGTTTGTTTGGAACACAACCAATTTGGGAAGATGTTTAATCTAGTGAAAACGATTTCATTTGGAGTTGTGCTGATGAATGACTTGGCTGTCCCTCTGAACTTAACTGTGTCACTTATTGGTTTTACAGGAAAACACAGGTGCAGGACTTTTGTTCCTATTTTTACATATCCACATTTTAATGCCATATTTCAAATACGTACATTCTTTGGTCTTCTCCACTAAACTATGAGAAGTCTCAGTCTTTTTATCTCCATTTCTTCAGTGCCAGCACAAAACCTAGCTCTTGTCTGTTGACTGCTCAATACTAAGAACAGTTGTACCCATTAAAACTGATAGCTATTTGTTTTCAGATAGTTTGTCTGAAACATTAATAATTCTTTTTTTTCTCCAACTGGCTGTATGGCTTATGTTCTTGGCACGGAGGTCATTTGTGTAACTCTTTAAAATATTTCTGGAATTTTCTGTACTCCCTTCTTACCTCCTTGCCATATAATTTTGCTTTGGAAAGATCCCTTTGTCTTTCTTTTGGTGGCAGCTGTAAGCGGAACCTTATCCACTAGGTCTGGCTTCCATAATGCAGGGCACTTACACATGCATGCATGCATGCCAGCAAGCACTCCTGCACCATCCAAGGAAAGAGAAGAGATAGGTCAATGAAACAGTGCTCCAATTGGCAAGCCTCATGCTTCCAGCAGAAAGCCATCAATTTCAGACATTGGAAAGTCCCCGGAAATTTGAAATAAAAATTAGTGACTTCATAGGCATCATTGCATCTTCTTCCCTACAAGACTTAGCACATACAGAGGAGGATCAATCAAATTTGTTTTTCAAATAAATATTGCATGTAACATACTTATGCTCAAAGAACGTTATTCATTTGCTTTCTCTGAAGTCCACGTTTGACTGGGCCTCTTGTCATCTACCTGGTACTCTGAACTTGCAGTACTGCTATGACAGCTTAAGAGGAAGGGCTAGTGTTACAAATGCAAGTGAAAAACACAAATTGCAAAAGAGGAAAGAGAAGCAGCCCTGCTTGACCTCTTTGGGGTGAAAAAAAAACACACACACACAAAATCCACTTGGGCTCTCTCTGTAGGAATTGTATATTTGAGAGCTCATCCCAGCCCGGGTCAATTTCAAGACCAAAACATAACCTCTTAAAGGTACCTCTTTCTTATTAGCATGAAGAGCATTTTGAGAATCATAAAAATCAAGTATCAGTGGAGTGTGGTAGCAGATGCCTTTAATCTCAGCACCTGGGAGGCAGAGGCAGATGGATATCTATGAGTTTAAGGCCAGCCTGTACTACATAGTGAGTATGAACAGAATAGCCAGGGCTATGTAGAGAGACCTGGTCTCAAAACAAGAACAACAACGGATTAAATATCATACTAATTTTTTTGCTAAAACCCTAAGGCATATTTATATTCACAGACAATTTGTGTTATTCCTAACAAGTGGAAGGAATGTATGTATAAAGAAAGTCCAATTGACAGAGGCAGGGTGTCATGTTTAACCATATCCATATTAAATACCTTAGCCTTATAGTTTCTAGACTTCTAGATCTATCATGTGATTGACCTTTTCTTTTTTAAAGGCTTTTGTCTGTGTGACCAGTTTTATTATAGCTCTGTTAATCTCTGTCTGACCATAGCCATGAGGCTAAGGAACAGAGGCCAATTTTGTTTGAACTGTGAATTCTGCTGAGTATTGCACATTTACACTTGAATTGTAGAATTTAGACATTTAATCTGCATGGCCCATTTAGCACAAGGGTCAAAGGGGTTTGCTCACATACCAGGCAGCCTGCCTTGTGCAGAGTGATCATAGTGTGACAGAAGACTTGAAAATCACATGAAATAGCAACAGATAATGCCCCCCCCATAGGCAAATGAAATGATTAAAATACTAGCTGCAGAGGGATGACCATCAGAAACAGGTACTGATCATGTGTCCTGGGGAAAAAAGGACAGTTCAGTACAAAGTGTGGGAAACAACTGAAAATAATTTTGCAGAAAACCAGGCATCTGAATGAGGAACCTACAGCCTTTTGTTTTATTTTATATAAACATTGATATTGATATTTAGTGTTAGTTTATGTTCTATTTATTGTAGTAAGATGATTAAATGTTATAGATTTTGTTATGTCCTTGGACAAATGCAATAGCTAATATATAAAAACAATCACTAATGTTTGGAGAGTTGTGCATCTAGAACATTCTATAACTTATCCAAAGTAAGAAGGGACATTTGTCAGAATGTACCTCAAACTGTTAGAATTCACAGACATATCATTAACCTTTGGCTTAGACTGCCTTTGTGAGGCCCTAGAGAATGGTATTTTTGTGGTGGAATAATATTTGTATGCCCCCACTTTGACTAGAAATACTTAATTTTAAGAGCCTGTATTTCAAGTCACTATGGTTGACCACATTCTCATTGAGAACCCAGCACTAATTTTAAAAACAGAAAAATTACAATCAAGCCTTCAAGGTTGATGTGAAATGGAGGTCGGGAAGGATGACAATGCAGTACAATAAGAAAACAAAGCAAAACAAAACAAAACCAAAAACCCAAACAAAGCAACAACCTGTTAGGCAGTACTACATACTACATAATGCCTACAGCATTTAGGAGTTGATTGTGGACTGGTTGTGTAGGCAATGTTCCTTGAACATGTTGGTAGCAAGGCAGGGAAGTTTTGGAAAAAACTTAACCAGGATTTTAACAATTTACTAGATGTAAAAAGTAGCCACAAGCATTCTGTTTCCAGATAAAAGTTAATGGCAGCTCCCATGTTATAGGCTGGAAGAATTCAGTGCTTACCTGAGAATCAAAGTTTACTGCCTACTCTTCCAGCCACATGGAAAGGTACGGAAGGTACTGCTTTGTCTAGAAGGCTTGTTATCTCAGTAAAAGCTAGCTGTCCTGATGTGATCTAATTACCTGTCAGGATAGAATATCCCCCTCGACTTTTTTTTTTCTTCAGTGAAATTACATGTGAGTGACATACAGAAGAATATGAAAAGATTAAAGAAAACAAATTTTCTTACTGTTCCTTCGTTGGGAATAGCTCTCAAGAGTGGTACACCCCACCTGGTTGTATAGCCTGGGGCTTAGTGCTTGGGAAGTTCTCTTGACTGGCTATATATGGAAAGTCTGTTGTTTAGAGCCTCCCAACACCTTTTCTCTCACCTTCTAGAAGCACCATTCTGCTCTTGGGTTAATACACTGTCCCTGTGAGTGAAGGCTTGGTGTGAGCAGGTTGATCAGTTTGTGTGATCCACATTGATCAGACACTTCCTGAAGAAGTGAGGAGCGCACTGAGCAGAATGACATCAAACCCAGAAACAATTGATTTTTCCTTCAAACCATGCACCAAAAAGACCTGGCAAGGTTTCTGTACTCCTGAGAGCAGCTGGCTGCTGGAACTCTTCAAGGCTTGTATCTCTGGTATTTGCTGGGCTCCTGTGATGACCCTGTGAGGTGTGAATTAGTTTCTTTCTGTTTGGTCCAGTTAGGAGAGTTGTTTTTGTTCCTTTCAAACAATGGCCCCTACCCACAATAATCGCACAAGCCACAAATTAGACAAGCTTTGGTGAAGGTGGCGCTTGCCAAACTCTTCAGTCCAGTTGGCCTCTGCTAACTCAGAGCATCACTATCAGATGATAAAGCTGAGAGACGGAAAAAGTTCATCAAAGTATAACCCTAGAAGCCACTGGTACTTTCCAGAGCATCCCCAAAATAGTCCTTCCTGCTTGGTTTGCCATACAGCACACAGGCGGACAACTGAGGCAAAATGTTACTTCAAAGACCCCTCAAATCAATTCATCAATGAGTATTTATTGCAAGGCACTGTGCTAGGCACTATCAAGAGTACATGGAAGAGAAGACCAATGTCCCTGCCCTCAAGGAGCTTACAATCTAGTTGGGAAGACAAGGCATACATATAAGGAAAAGTCAATAACAATACAGGAGTTAGGTTCAAATGCAAGATAACAGTACAAGAGATTTTTCAAAAGTGGTACCCTATGAAATACCAAATGAAGGGTTGCAGCAAATTCAGAGGAAGGACATCACAAGTACTGGCAAGTGGGAAGATCTCACAGATGAGCTGGAGTGTTGGGGGTGCCCCAGGACAGTTGATATTTGGATGGGAGAGTGAGGGGAACATTTCCAGGAGGAACAGCCATGAGACCAAAGGCACAGAGGTGAGACCAAAAGCAAGCAGTGTTCAGGGACCAAGTAGGGCTCAGTGTGGCTGGATATAGGGGTAAGGGATTTAGACTAAGAAGGGCCTTACATGCTTAACTTTATACATAGATTTTAAGATTTTGGATAGGGAAACAACAGATACACTTATATCAAATATACAAAATCTTGGCTAGCCAAGAAAAAATATTCTAGTCTCAGTTTCAAGACATTGGTTACTTGATTTTGATCCTCTTTGCTTCCAAAGAGGATTTGAAATGCTGTCTTTAGGGTTGTCAGTTCCAAAGTCACCTTTGGAATTGGGTCACCTAGCTTTGGGTCAGAGCTAGAGACTTTTGAGTCACCCTTTGGTCCCAAGTTGTAACTAGCACAAGGGTAAGCTAACAAATTCCCTGACAGGCAGGCAGGAATAATGCTCCCAGAAGGCAAATATCTTTACAAATGACAGAATATTTATTAACAATACCTTTAAAAAAGATTACATATGCTGGATCACTGGTAGATATCATTTACACTGGGGTTGGGAACTACCTGGGGGTATCAGGTTGTTGTTTTTTTTTTTCATTCATTTTATCATTATGTTGATTTTTTTGCATGTGATTTTTAAATCATATTTTAACATAGAAATAAAGCATATCAAACTAAGAAAGGAACACAGCTGAAATACTGACAATATTTTCCCTGTTACCATCCTAATTTTCACACAAATGGAATCCTGATGATGACTTTACTAGATGAGTATAATTAGAAGGTTGAAAAGCTATGTTATGTGTAAGCAAAAATGACAAATTACAGGCAATTGTGAGCTCTCCAAGAAAGAAGGAAAAGGTGACTGTGTGTTTGAATGTGAAAAGCTTTATAGAAAATTTCATTGCCTTCTCTATTCTGCCCTTGTCAGCTTACAAAAGATCCCCCATCGTAACAAAGAGTTCTTTTCATGAGAATAAGGTTTTGTCAATATTGCCATCTTTCACTGTATGATTTTAAGATTTATGTAAAGCTTATAAAGCAACCAGACTAGCTACTGCAAAACAGGAGAGACATCAAGATACAATACATTTGTACTACTGTTAGTTCATAGAGTCTTATGGAAAATTCTTTGCAGCAGCTTTTTGCTAAAATAGGAGATTTTTTTCAAATTACACATGTTATTGTCATTCAAAAAGAAGGATTCTATCATTATAGTTACACATGTTATCTATAAGAAAATTTGAAATTATAAATTCATTGACAGAATTACTTATTAAAAACTTACATTCAAAACAGATATGTCTAAAGAGTAAAATGACCTTTTATGCCTTGAAAGACTTGTTTGACTATAGTAACTTTTTTGTCTATGTTACTACAGGACATGTCACTTCAAATTCAATGCCTAAGATAATGCTACTACAAAGACGATGCTCAACTGAAGTCTTACCAGACGATGCTAAGTTCAGGGGTGGGAGGATTGCACAAGGTGCCTCTTGGGCTGGGAAGTTTAGCTTTTGAGATCTGCAGTTCCTGAAACCATCTCAAGGTGTGTTGAACAACAAAATTCACAACAGGGTGGGAAAACATACCACATGTGTCAAAGGGACACGATTCAATGCATTAACCATTCAAGGGATAATTTATATACAGCAGCCTTGAGTTACAGACCTAGTCTCCAGCTGTTTTGTCGCTAGATCCTTAAAAAAATTGCACAAGCCATTTGTAATTCATTTACTGAGATGCATTTCAAACTCTGTCCTTAAAGGAAATTGTCTCAAATCATAATTGTATGGTTGTGTTGCCCAGAGCATTTTACAGCAGAGGAAAAAAAAACAATATCTACATTATATGTTAACTTTAAAAAATTCTATAAAACACTAAATATATAATAAAAAATATGCATATAAGGACATATGTAAACTGCTTTGGTAACATCATATTACAGATGTCTTCAGTGCATTGCAGAGTTTCCGAAGAAACTTCAGACAAAGCTAGATTTGCTTTGAGGAAGTACTGTATAATGCCATTCCTAACGAAGCAAAAAACATTTTTTTTCCAGTAATAAGATGTACTTGAACAACAATATTACTTAGTACTGGGTGTCTTCAAAACAACTAGCTAAATGTTGCTTATATTATAAATAGCAAGTCCTTTAGATAACTTTTGTCATAAACTAGACCTGGCTGTGAGGGAGATCATTATTGTGCTGATGGCTGACAGTGTACATGCATTGGAGGTAGAAGCCCCAGATCCTCTTGCATAGGAATCTGCAAAGAGAGAACAAATTCATTTAAAACGGTCTCATCCTATATACAAAGGAAAGAGATGCTACAGGGCTTTACCAAAACAGTATGGCTGGCTGAGTTCTACAAGAGCCATAATATGTGTTTGTCCATCATCTAGTTATTTATTTTATTTTTATTGTGTGTATGTATGTGAAGAAACACTTGTATGATCAAGTATGTGTGCATACATATATGCATGAATATGGGGGTAAGAGGACACTGTCAACTTAGGAGGATGCCATCTACCTTGATTTCTCTTATTGGCCTGGAACTCATCAAGAGATCTTCCTCTCTCTACCTCTCCAGTGCTAGGATTACAAGGGGGTGTGGCTGTTATCTAGCTTGCTTTTTAAACATGGGCTAGAGTTCATAGTCAAGTCCTCTGTTTTGCAAGGCAAGCACTTTCCTGACTGACCTTACTTTCCAGCCCTGCCTACATGATTCCCTCTCAATGATTCATTAGTATCAGTTCCATGATGCTACCTGTGGGCTGGGAACAGGTGAGGAAATAGCCTTCAGACTCTTTTTAGATTTTTTTAAAATATAAACTGATGGTGTCCATATCTAGTGTGGTAAACACTTCAACATTACTAGCAATATGTCTGATACAGGTCAATATGTCCATGGTATAACAGTATGAAAACTGATACTCCCTTTTCAATTCCACCTTTGTGATGCATAGATGATGTGACACTCAGCTTTTACAGCCCCCTCTGTGGACCAGATATTGTCAGGGTTTCATTCATCAGATGAAGAGACTGAGCTCTCAAGAGATGAGGTAACTAACTTGGCTAAGATTGCTAGCTAAATGAATGGCTGGATTGGGAATCAAACATGTTTGTCTAAATATATTTCTTTAGCTACAACAAAATAATCACATTTTAACAAACTTTTTCATATGGGTTGTACATTTTTCATAATAAAATCTTTCCCATTGCCAGTCTGGGTTTCTTTAAGGAAGTCTCATCTCTCCAACTGACAGAATGGAAGTCCCTTTAGGGGAAGACGCTCTTCTCTGCCAGCACTCAGACATTCACTATCCAGGCACTATATATGTTCCTCTAATGGATAAGACCAAGAAGCATGAGTGAGGAAAAGGAAGACCTTTGCAACGATAATAAGTTTGTAGTAAGATTTCAGCAGAGTGAGATAAATAAATCCCTGTCAAGTGTTGTGGCCTGCAGTTGACTTCTACAGCTCACTGTATACCCCCTCCCTTTCAGGGATGTCAGAGCCCTTGATTGGTGACAGCTAGTTCATCTATATAGCTAGTTCCCAGCCAGCCAAGGCTACTACTCAGTGAGAAACAAAAACAAAAAACCCTACAAAATAAACAACAACAAAAAAATACAGTTCAGTGGCATTCAAATCCATTAGACATATATATTATAATATATACCACATATATAGTATAACCATATAATATATATTAATCATATATATTTTACACACATATACATACATACACAATATACATCTATATTAGTGTTTGTATAAGTATGAGCTCCATCTCTGGGGCATGGCCTTTGGTCTTAGTTTCCCACTGCACCCCATTCTGTTCTTGAACAAGTCAAGTACTTACTGAATCCTTCCTAAATGAAAGGCAATTCAGAGAATGGGTGAAATGACCAGGGAGCTCTTTACTCTTCTGAACTGAGAAATTTCACAGAAGCCATTAAAATTGCTTCATGGCTTTCATTTCCTATCTTTAAGACATAATAACCCTTTCCTCCTCTGAAAAATAAAATGATGGACACCTAGCAGAGACTTACCCAGCACTAACATTAGAGTCTCAGTGTTGAGGATATTATCCATGATTTAAAATATCATCTTTTCACTAACAATTTAAAAATTTAATTCCAGCCTGCATTGATCCTCTAATAGCCAGACCTCAAATCCAAAGGTAAAAAAAAAAAAAAAAAAAAATCTGTGCCTAGATACCTAATGGAGACCTGGACACCTAGACACCTAGCTAATCTTTTTTTTTTTTTCATTATAAAATATTCCATAAACAAAGAGACCATGGAAACTAAAGAACACAACTCAGGAAGTTGTGGTTCCTATAGTCCTGGCACTTAGGAAGCAGAAGGATTTCTACATGTAGGAGGAAAGCTTCCTCTACACAACCAACCCCAGGCCAGCCAGGACTGCTTTGTAAGACCCTGCCTGACAAAAACAAAGTCAAAAAAGTGCAATCCATTGTTGGTAGTGAGTATTTTCAGATGCTATGTGACCAGCACCACTCGTTCTAGATGTTTTTAAATCATGCTAAATAGTATATAAATAACTACTAGTTAAACTGCCATCCCCCACTCACTAGCTGCTGCCAATCATCATTCTGATGTTTCTACTCTATGAATTTTTACTTTTATTAAAATAAATAAAATCATACAACAAAATTAGTATGCTGTTGAGCTGTTTATAAACACAATACTTAAAAACAGAGCAGAATGCATTTCTCCAGAAAGGCTACTTTCTTTCTTTCTTCCTTCCTTCCTTCCTTCCTTCCTTCCTTCCTTCCTTCCTTCCTTCCTTCCTTCCTTCCTTCCTTTCTTTCTTTCTTTCTTTCTTTCTTTCTTTCTTTCTTTCTTTCCTTTCTTCCTTTCTTGCTTTCTTGCTTTTTTTTTTTGAGACAGGGTTTCTCTGTGAAGCTTTGCACCTTTTCTGGAACTCACTTGGTAGCCCAGGCTGGCCTCAAACTCACAAAGATCCACCTGGCTCTGCCTCCTGAGTGTTGGGATTAAAGGCATGCACCACTGCTGCCCTGCCCAGAAAGGCTACTTTTACATACTATTTAACAATATTTTAAATGGAGACAATTAACTTTATATAGTCATATGTGTTTTGCATATAGATTACATATACGCAATCAAAACATATCATGTTAATTTAAAAATGTTTCCAACTCAAGACTGAATTGTACTAGTTCACTGGGGATAAAAAAACCACATCCTTATTAAGAACTTTTTGGGCAGGAGATGGTGCATCTTTAATTCCTTTCAAGCTAACACTGGGGAGATAGAGGCAGGTGCATCTCAGTGAGTTCAAGGCCAGCCTAATCTACATAGCAAGTTCCAGACCAGTCATGCTACATAGTGAGACCCTGTCTGAAAGAACAACAAAATCTTTTAGTCTATTCTTCCTAACTATTCATTAGCTTTTGGGAGCCATAGTTTGGGGATTGTGTACTTGTGAGATAAATGGATCAATATGAAACAATCCTCTGTGATTTATGTGGGACAACGTTCATGTACTATCTTGGTTGGTCACTGACTAAATCCATGAAAACTAGGCAAAGAAGTTGTTTGCTTTCATTTACATGAAGTTTCTTGCAATCAGAAAACATTAGTGATGGGAAGAAGGAGGCTCCTGTCATTCATCTTAATTAAGACTCTTTCTTTTCAAGCTCAGTTTTTGAAGCTTTGGGTCATCTGGGAGAATGCCACAGCAGGCAGGGTGAAAGGGTGAGAACAGCATTCTTTGTTTTTGTTTTTGTTTTTGTTTTTTTTTCTAGCTGAGGATCCAACCCAGGGCCTTGTGCTTGCTAGGTGAGCACTCTACCACTGAGCTAAATCCCCAACCCCAGAACAGCATTCTTACTTGATATCTTTGGGATTCGGATTTGCTCACTGCTGCTACCGTCTCCTCCGTCGCTGAATGGCTTGATCTCTATGATGTAATCTTCATCAAAAGGTAAAGAAAGCTCCACTGAGGTTTTATTTGTTTCAATGACGGATGTGCTGCTTTGCCTGTTCCATCTGTACAAGACCTGCTCATAGAGAAAGAGCAGGTGTCATGTGCTGTTCCAACTGATGCCTAAGGATGTGGTGTTTGTTCTTTTCTACTTTTGTGTACCAGCTAAATGCAAGGTGATGGAAGTGCTCTGACAGCCTGCTCACACAGAAAAGGGTCATTTATGGTGAAGGTCATGTCTGTTGCTACCGTGTCATGGAGGGAAGAGTTGAAAGGAAACTTCAAGTGGGAAAAGAGAGCAGCACGCATAGCTATTTCTGCAGATGGGTAAGCTAACATACATTGAAATAGAGAAGTCTAAATAAGGATGCCGAGTTAGTGATACGCCAGTGTCTTGGCATCAGAATAGATTTGGCTCTGGGTGACCACAGGTCATTGACTTCACTTCACTGTTCCTTAGTTCCTGCCCCTGTTTTACAGGGGCAGGAACAACCACTTTTCAAGATTTCATGACGACTGAATGCCGTAAGGACTGGCTTCAAAGGATGCATTAAGCATGCTCCAGTGAGTATAGAGGCAACACAAATTAGATTTATTTTCATTTCTTCTTTTTCTTTTTTGGGGGGAGGGAGGTTTTGAGGGAGGTTTTGAGGGAGGGAGGGGTGGACCTTGTGAGGCCTGGAAGTGAGTGTGATTGGGATGCATGAAGAGAAATTTCCTAATTATCAATAAACATATGTTGGGAAGAAATAAAAATGTATCTACACAGGCTTAAATGAAAGGAGATGTGCACATACAGCAGGAGTTCCAGTATGAGAGACACCCAGAAGGTTGTTATTATTGAGAAATTTCTTCAAAGAGGACATTTCTACACACATAGATGCCTTCTGAATGGCAAGGGCAGTGAGCTCTCCATTCTCCCCCACTGGGACCCCTTTTAAGGGTCACATAGAAGAGGCAATCAGTGACAATCTGGAAGTGGGATGGTTCTGAAGAGTTTTACTCCTGCACCTTTGTTTTCCTTCCTGGGCCTCTTAGATGCTGCATTTGGACTGTAATTTATCAAATGAGGTGGCTGGCTAGGTTTACTGAAAACACACTCACTTGTGTCTCTGATGGAGCTCAACCCAGTAGGGAACAAAATATAAAGGAATAAAAACAGGCACCTGCCATTGTGTGCCCAGTAACAACTATGAGGACAACTACCGCGTAGGTTCTGACTCTTGTAAATAACTTGTCGATGCCACCACAATTCCACAATGCAGGTATTAGTATGCTTTTTCACAGAAGAGGACACTGAGGCACAGGGTCTTCACACTATGGAGAAGAAGTAGCAGGAAGCTGATTCCTAAGCCCATAAATCAAATAGCCTACCATCTCTAGCTTCCCACAGGGAAAAAAAAAAAAGATGGACCTGGATGATACCAGTGGTCCTCAGCCTTGGATGCTTTGGGAAACTAACTGGTGCCCTAAAGCTGTACTTCTCAGCAGAGGTGGGAAGGTGGGGGCACAATTTTGCCCTGCCTCAGAATAATCAGGTAAGATACTTAAAGCATCATCTCTTTAGCCCACCCCTGGAGTTTCTAGTTGCTGAGGTCAGAGCAGAGACCTGAACTTTTGCCACTCTTCTAAGTTCCCCACCTACACCAATGTTGCTAGACCAGGGATCCCCGTCTGAGAATCATAGGACTAGCTTGTGTTTCCCTAAGACCTCTGTAAATATTGATCTATGGAGGTCAGAGACATATGGTCAGTCTTCTATTGCAAGACAGAAGCAAACATGAGTAAAATTCACAAGATTTCCTTAACATAGTTTAAATCCCATTTGTTCCTTGGCATTTTATCACCTTAATTTATAGCCCTCTAATACAAGGTGGAAAACACAATTTCCTTAAGGTGAAAAGATTCATAAGCCCCCCTCCCCACTCTGAAGCATCAGCTGGTGCCAGGCTTGGCATCCCTTTGCTAATGATCAAGTGCCAATAAATCCTCAGCCACTGCTTCTCATCCCAGCCCTTCAGGAGAATGGGCTGGCTGATGGGATGCAAGGTCACATCTGGCTCAGAGGAACAAATTGCTTCTTTGATTTACTTCTGGTCTTTGCGAGAGCTCAGAGAATCCAACCACTTTCAAGTATAAATCCAAAAGAAACATTTCCAAGGAAAAAGCAGGCTATTCTTTCTCTTTCTTTTTTTTCCTAATCAACCCTGTTTATCAGTCTTGTAATAGTGGAGACTGCAGTGGCCCCTAAACAAAGGCCAGCAAAAGCTTTATTGACACCAAACACTTGTACAGCTGATACATGACACAGAGGCTGTGATTGTATCTGATCTAATACAGGCAGGAAGAAAGAGAGGATTCCTGAGAACAGTGATAACAACAGCCAACATTGGCTACTTTTGCTTCTCCAGTGTCTGACCACTTCTACTTCTAAAGGTTTACGTAGATCATCTCCCTAGCTATGCCTGCTTACTATTTTGACCTCAAAGATGGCAACCTGAGACCTGGAGACAGTAGACAATAGCCCTGGTCCTGTGACAAGTAAGCCGTTGATCTCATGTTTAAACCTAAGTGGTTTAACTCCGGAGCCTGGATTATTCTTATCAATTTGGCTTCCTCTGCTAGGTCAAGTTGCTTTTCCTTCCTTGTCTCTGTCTTCATATGAGCAAAATAAGGGGGATTAGACAGGGAACTGAAAAGGGGTTGGGGTGGGGTAGGAGAACACGTGACTCAGCAGGGGAAGGAGGCTGCCACCAAGCCCGATGACCTTGATTAGATCTCCAGGAGCCACATGTGGAAGAAGAAAACTACTGAAGTCCTCTGACCTCCACAGGCATGCTGAATACATGTGGGTACACGCACACACACACGCACACACACGCGCACACACACACACACACAAATAAAATGTAAAAAGCAAATTCAGAGAAGATGTAGCCTGAGGGTCATATACTGCAGGCATGTATTATTTGTTTGGCCACATTAGTGTTTGATTTTTTTTTTTTTTTTAAATGTCAACCGTTCTGAACTAAGAAATTATGAGTGAAGGTTTGTAGTTAGTGTTGAAAGATATGGTCACCAGCCGTTGCTATGGTTTGAATGTTTATCTGCTTTAAAATTCCTGCTAAAAGTTAATTGTTCCTGTACCAATTTTAAAAAGTGGGACATAGTGGCTTACGCTTACAACCCTATTATTAAGGATGCTGATGCAGGAAAATTACTGTGAATTTAGGCCAGCTTAGCTAGATAGTGAATTCCAGATCAGCTTTGGCTACAGAGTTAGACCCTGTGTCCAGAAAAAACGTGGAACATTTAAGAAGTGATTTGATCCAGGTAAGATGTGCCTGAACTATGACAGTGGACCACTCTCATAGTGGGATATGTGCTGTTGTAGGAATCCTGTCCCCTTATAGCGTGTCTCTGTCTCTTGTCTTCTGTCACATAATGACAGAGAAAGAAGACTGTCCTTGTTATCCAGCACTTTGCTGTTGAATTCCCAGGCTCCAGAAACACATTTCTGTTCATCCTAAACACCAAGCCTCGGTTACTCTTTTCCAATAGCACACACACAGGCAGACAGACACTGGTCTATCCTGCTCCTTGACAACAACTGGAGCTAAAAAGCCACCACTTCTGGGCTGTCACACAGTCTGTTGTTATAGTCACCAATGTTTCACATTCTGTTACACTGGCATGCGTCCATCTCTCGGCCTTCACCTTCTGTCCACATACTTGCCCAGAGAGCTGCCTGCCTCGTTACCCTCTTCCATTCAAGGCCCAGCTGAGCTTACAACCCCTCAAGTGGCTTTCCTTGGCCTTTATGTAAAATGGCACATCTCTCCTGTTTGCTACCGGGCTCTTTCTGGGCTTTTCACCCTCATGCCTTTTTCTTTGCAATGCTTTATTTTCACCTGCTGTGTCTGCTGATTGCAGCCAGGCAAAATAACCAAGTGGCTAAAGGGAAGAATCAGATTCCACACAGCTAGGTCCAGATCACAGGTTTAGAAATTCCAGAGATATTATTTTGGCACATTTCCATGTGTTTAAAGTGAGGGTTAATAGACACAATAGATTCTAGGAATTTCTTCTTTAAGGGGTTATTGGGGAAAAGATGGTTTAGAACCTTGGACAGATTTCTAGAGTATTTGTTGTAAAGTAAGTTGTAAGCCAAGTCAGCTTAATTTACTTATTTGTGTGGGTAATTTACTTCGCCAGTCTGAAACCAGATATTATTCTTTTAAACCTGATTTTAGGTCTCAGGATATCCATATACCCATAAATGAGCTCAAGGTGGACCACAGAAGGATTTCTGGAGGTTAGATAAAATACAGAATTCCTCAGGAACTTTTGAAACCAGATCCCATCTGTCAAATGTAGTCATTTTCTTTACCTCTGGTAGAAGCATATGGCTACCTGTGGCACCTATCAGCATAACACAGCCCATGCTGGCCTCCAGGGTCCCTCAGTATCACAAATACCTGTTATAAATTTCAAAGTCCATGCTAGCATTCAGGCCTGTCACTCCCCCCAGTTACTCATCCTTCTTATAGTCCTCATGATTGGTCTACTCTATACACTCTCTCATCTCAGTGATTCTCGGACTTCGGGTTGCAGTCCCACAGGGGTCATGCATCCGATAGTCTACATATCAGATATTTCCATTATGATTCATCACAGTAGCAAAGTTGCAGTTATGAAGTAGCAATGAAGTACTTTTATGATGGGGACACTGCATCGTGAGGAACTAACTGTATTAAAGAGTCATTGTATCAGGAAGGTTGAGAACCACGGCTCTGTCTCCTGCTCTCCTCACTCTTCTTCTTTTCTTCCTTCTCCCATGCTGTGTTCTCGATCTCTTGCTGTCTCCACTATTCTCTCCCACTCTCTCCTTCCCTAGACTCGGCCGTATCTAGTCTGCTTCCTCCTCTCTGGACTCGTCCAGATGCACTCTTCCAGATACTCTCTCTCTTTTAAACCTTCCTCCTAATATTGGCTCAGTCACGTCCGCAGTCTCTTTACTGCACCACCTCAAATCCACTGATGTCATAAGTAAATTAAAAGATAATCTGGGCCTCAAATGCTCTAAAGTCCATTTCTTATTGAGACTACCCTAACTCAACAGGAACTGAATGGACCCAGACAACAAAAATCTCAGTGTAAACCCTCTTACTGTAAAACCTTCAGTATATAGGAAGAAATGTGAATTTAAGGTATAACTGTGATATAAGCAAGAGCCTTTTGTAATGAGACAAGTTCCCTATCAAAAGTCATTTCTTCCAGAGCTAAAAGATCCACATTTTACTTTTATAAAAGTGACTTCAGTCTTTGATATCGTGGTAGGGACCAGTTATACATTTATATTCTTAAACATTCACATGTTTATGGAGCACTCAGTATGGATAGCTACTCGTGGTGAGATTTCCTTGGGATCCAAATGAGGTAGAGGGGGTCTAGCTCCTCCAGCTGCATCCTTGAAAGGAGAGATATTGAGTTAGATATCAAGGACTCAGAAAATGGCATTTCATGGTTTCACCTTGCCACTCTGTCTTTCTTCTGCCTCTACCTGTGGTTCCATAGCATTGTGCACACCTGACTGCCATCTGCGGGCGATACCTCTTTCATGTACCCTCCTGTCACAGAGGGGCTACTCTGTATTCTCAGAGCTTACCTCCAAAAGATACAAACGACATGTATAATGGCATAAAAGATTACCTCATTTGACTTGATATTTGGATTTGAAAAGAGAACTAAATGGCCAAGTTTTAATTTATTCCCTTATTTTAGTTTGTTTCTATAGAAATAAAAATAGTTTCCCTAAATCCTATATGAATTACAACAGATATCTTCTGGTAAGTCAACTTTTGGCTCAGTTGTACCTAACAGAAGACAAAGCTGTTCAAGAATGGACTTAGCTCAGAGGAAAATGGTCTCTTCTCCATTACTGGAAGTAAACAGGCATTTGCTACACTACTTTTTACTGAGATGCCAGGGGAGGAAATTCAACATGGCAGTCAAGTTAAGTGCATTTTGCTGCCTGTCTAGACTCAGGATGAATGACTTTTTGCAAAGCTTTTGATAAATTATCGTCACCATGGCTGTGTAGACATGCACTTGATTGCTAGTGATTTTTACAATAATCCTTCAAAAGGAAAAAAATTACTTTTCTTGCAACTTTGCAAGTCCATTTTAATAAACCCTCTCATTTTTTTCATTACTTAAGGAATGTTATAAAAGCAAGACTATGATTTTGAAATTTTCTCAAGGAGAAGAGCTTGGAAATCAAAATTTGCAGAAGTCTTATAAAATGGAGAAGAATTCTACTCATTATTATTTTGATAATTATTTAAATATTTAGATAATTTAATTTAGATATTTGAAGTGTCATGCTTTCTGAGGACATTGTTCTTCTTCCAGCTAAATAACTGCAGTTCCTTCCTTCACTCCTCAGAGGTTGGGACCAGACCCCTGGTCATGGTGTGCTCAGTGTGTCCTCTGGCCTACACATTTGGATACAGGCAACCCTGCTACTCCTTATACACAGAAAGCATCCTTCAGGTCAGAACAATACATTATTGCTTGCATATGTGTCCCCCACCCTCACCCCTTTGTGTCTGGGTTGGCCTTACAGAAGCTAGTTTTATCCTTAGCTTTAAAAAGGACACATAGCTTTCACTTTCTCTCTCACTGAAGCTAATGGCCCCATCAGAAGGCCAGCTACCTCTAGATGGACACAATGGAAGAAAGCCCAAGTTCCCATGGGGGAAAGTCACATGGAATGAGTGATCTCTGGCCACCCTCCAGCTTTTGCAGAGCCATGCGAGGTGAGAAGGCTACATATGTGTGACCTATATCAGGGATTCTAACCACAGATGCTCCCCATTTTGGGCAAATGAAGACTGTAAGATTGAAAAAATGAAACATAATTGTTTTAGCCCAAGTTTAGGTGACAATGGGAAGCTAAATTTAGTCACAGGCTGGAGAGATCCCTTAGCCATCAAGAGTTATATACTGCTCTTCTAAAGGACCTGAGTTCAGTTCATGCCAGGCAGATCAGAGCCTATTGAAAATCCAGCTCCACTAGACAAAACACCATCTTTTGGCTGTGTGTGTGTGTGTGTGTGTGTGTGTGTGTGTGTGTGTGTGTGTGTGTGTGTGTGTGTGTGTGTGTGTGTATGTGCTCATTTTCTCTTCAAAGAGAGGCCAGCACTTACAGGAAGTGGCAAACAACATTTTCAGTTGATTTTCTTCCAGAGAAAGCTATAATCTCTCTATAGAAACAAGCACAGGAATGAGAGCGATATAAGACAGTATTGTTGATTTTACACACACACACACACACACACACACACACACACACACACACACTGAGATAACAATAAAGTCAAGCTGCCAAATGCCAATGGTAAGGCCTGTTTTGCTTTGTTGGGATATTGTAGAGTCCTGGTCCCAGGGTCTTTAACTCTTTAACTGTTTCTGATGCAGGTTGTATGAGCCTGAAGGTTACAGAGTTGTTGCCAGTGCAAGCGCTCCCCAGAGGGATTGCATATGTTTAGGGCTTGGTCTCCAGCCTGTAGTTTTACTGGGAGATGGTGGAACCTACAAGAGGTGGGACTTTGTGACTGCTCATACAGGGGACTGAAGAATTCTCTCTCTTTCTCTCTCTCTCTCTCTCTCTCTCTCTCTCTCTCTCTCTCTCTCTCTCTCTCTTTCTGCTCACCATATATCACAGCTCCCTGCCATGGTATATATTGCCTTGCTAGAGGTCCAAAAGCAGCAGTTAACCAATCATGGATTGAAATCGCAAGTGTGAACCAAATTTAACCTTTCTTTTCTTTTCCAAGCTGATTATCTCAGTTATTTGTTAGAGAAATGAAAAACTGGCTCACCCAGATGGTTGACTAAATCCTGAAAAGTTAACACAGAGCACATATAAAATTTAGATGAATCTACTTTAGAGCAGATTCCTGAAAAGGCCAGAGGTGTGACTTCAGGGAAGAGTGAGAAAATGGAGCATCTGCTGCAAGGCAGACTCCCTTCCTGCTAATAACAGGATTAGGTGTCCTTGCAAAAAGAAATTACCCACTTTGTATCCTTTTACTTCTGACTCATTATCCAGGGCCTTCACTTGATCCCAGTTCAGGATAATTTTGGAGTCCGATGAATTCCATATGATGTTTCCGGGGGGTTGGCTTGGTGCTATAAAAAAAAAAAATTAAGATAGACGAAGTCACAGATTATTAAATCTCAATGGATTCTGAGGAATGTCTCCTTACTAGAATTCTAGAGTAGAGGCAATTTAATGGGCGATTGCACTAATATGTGTCTTCAAGGTCACTGAAATCTGACGAGATACAGCATTGCAAATGGAAAAAGATTCAGTTGGTCGCCTACCATTTATAGCTAAAAGAAGTAGTCCTTCCCAGTGAGGAGAAAAACATTTATCTTTCTGTCCTCTGGAGCAATGAATTTGGCATGGTATTCTGAAAGGTTCAGTTAAAATGCTAAGGTGCATTTGAATCCATATAATGATACCAATTAGTATGCAAATGATCCCTGGGAGGTAGGGATAGGTAATGAACTTGGAGTAGGTTTGATGAATCCCCAAAATATTTCTGAGCAACTCTGTCCTTACGTGGCTTTCTGGTTGTGACATTGACTGTCGTACTGGAGGGTCCTGTCCCAGCTGAGTTATATGCCTTCACAGCTAAGTGATACAGTGCACTTCCTTTCAAGTTGGTGATTTTTGTAGATGTCTGATTTCCAACTGTTCGTATTTTTCTAGCATTTTCTTCCTTGTCATCATGTCTCCAATATTTTACCTGAAAACAAACAAACAAACAAACAAAACAAAACAAAAAGAAAGTCCTTGGAAATCATATTCACTGGGGATATTTCCATTGTTATCAGGTAATAATATTTTATGCAAGTCCTTATGATAGAGTTAAATTTCTATATTAATTCATGGACAGAGCTTTTAGAACAAGGAAATTCACGTGATCTGCAAAATTATCCACAGTAAGAAAACCTTTTTCTTCTTTTTTCACTGACATGGACAGTCTGGTGAATCATCAAAGGCTATTTCTCCTATTTTCCCACACCTTTGGTTTGAGTCCAGGTGATTCTGGGTATGTAAAACTGAAAAAAACTCTTTTTAAAAATTCTATTTTTTAAAATTCTCTCTCTCAGGTTGGGGATTTAGCTCAGTGGTAGAGCACTTGCCTAACAAGCGTAAGGCTCTGGGTTCGATCCTCAGCTCAAAAAAAAAATTCTCTCTCTCTCTCTCTCTCTCTCTCTCTGTCTCTCTGTCTCTCTGTCTCTCTGTCTCTCTGTCTCTCTCTCTGTCTCTCTCTCTCTCTCTCTCTCTCTCTCTGTGTGTGTGTGTGTGTGTGTGTGTGTGTGTGTGTGTGTGTGTGTACATGTGAATGCAGGTAACCAGACGCCAGAAGAGTGCATGCATCAATTCCCTTGCAGCTTGACTTATAGGCAGTTGTTTAGTTACCCAACATGGATTCTGGAAACTGAACTTGGATCCTGTGCAAGAGCAATAAACACTCTTGACTTCAGAAGCCATTTCTCTCTCCCTAGGGGCATATTATATTTAAGCTCATTTTGCCAACTATATTGTAAATCTTTAGGTTTACAAACACACACATGCAAGTATAATATTAAAAGTGAGCATAAATATAGAGGCAGTCTCCTGGTAGATTCTTCAGTGCTTCTATTAATGGTATGGTAGAGCCAGGTCTCTGGGACAGACACCTGTGTAGGATGGTATAGGTCTTCTCCCATCAGTGAGTATGTTTTTGAGCTCTCACTGAGAGATACAGATCAAATGCACATGTCTTGAGCTTACTTCATAACCTTGAATCCGCCCTCTATTCTTCCCAATGGGGGAGGCCCAGAAAACTTCGATATCTGTGGCAGAAAGACTCCTGGCAAAGATACTGGCTGGTGGCTTGGTGGGTTCTGCAAAGGAATTCAGAACATTAATACTCAGTCAGTTTCATTAGAACAAGCTTCTAGAAACAGGGTTTGAAGGCAGAAAGAAGCCACACACAACATCTCCCCAAAGTAAATCAATTACCATGTTCACAGTTGTGGTTAGGAAAGAGACACTTCTGAAGTCTTACACACATCTACCCTCAGGTAAGTGGAACTAAA
Source organism: Onychomys torridus (assembly GCF_903995425.1). Classification (NCBI taxonomy): domain Eukaryota; kingdom Metazoa; phylum Chordata; class Mammalia; order Rodentia; family Cricetidae; genus Onychomys; species Onychomys torridus. The sequence goes on along the minus strand of NC_050445.1, from coordinate 96,606,419 downwards.
GAGACCCAAGACCAAGTTTAGCAACAAATTTTCACCGTCAGCAATTCTTTCAAGTAGATCTTTCTTAATTAAGTTAAGTCATAGTCCCAGTTGCTCGATTGTGAAAACAAGAGAGAAAGAAACAAGGGCGGTTAACTGAATTGATTACGATTCAAGGAAGCTGTGTAGTGGCTCAGTTCTGCAAGGTACTGTTTAGAATCCTAGACAAGTCATCTACAGTCTCTGGGGCTCAGTATCCTAGGATGCTAATGGGAGACTGAACCAACAGTTTCTCAAATTCTAGCTATTTTTTGCCAGACTTTTCCAAGAGTAATATCATTTGTATATGTAATTATTCTCTCAATACTCCACCTTACTGAAAAATCTAGTTCAGTCATGACTTAAATGATAACATTCACAAAATTTTACTTCCAGTAGTTATGTACTTTTTAAAATGTAGCTCAAATCACTACATTAAGTATTTGATATTTTTAAAAGTTCACCAGGGACCCACAACTGCTATACATCATCCTCATTCTCTTAAGCAACCCCCAACATGCTATAATACAGCTCGTTTTAAAACTAAAGCATTCATCTGGTATAATTTAATGCCAATTTGTATACTACTCTATGTTGCACACTCTAGGAAATACTGGACATGGAGATCTCTATTTGCACATAACAATATAAGAATCTGTTTATGTGTTAATTCAGAATTTTTAAATTGCCACTTGATACACAGGGAAAAACATATGACCCATCCTCAGGAAACACTTTCCTTTGTGAGAACATAATCTTTAAATATGTTGTCATGAACATCGTAATAGAGAAATATGCTGATTCTATAAATATTATGGCTATAAATGATACCCAAGAAAGAAGGCATAAACAAAAGTTTACTCCACATTGCAGGCCTAGGGGACCACAGAAAACCTTGGTTGTTCAAAGTGAAGCCAGAAGGATGAGTAGTTATTTACAATGTGATTAGACGAGAACAAGAAATGCTAAATTGCACATGCAAGGTGATCAAAGATTCGGTTTAAAGAGTTTCCAGTCTTCTGCATGTGGCTGTAGTATGTAGTATGCAGGGGGAGAGCTGTGACAGTTGGCAAAGAGGCAGGGGAGAGGCCATGGAAGGCTGCTGCCTCTATAGGAATTATTTCCCTGCAGAAAAGAAGAATGTGTTGTTTCTCTTCTGACTCCAAACCAATGTCTCAACTTTCAAATGTTGCCCTATGATTAAAGTCTGAATTATGATTTTTAAAACAACAGCGGTGATCTCCAAGCATACCAAGGACTGTGTGAGAGGTATTTTGAGCGCAAGGACCTCTCCAGAGAAGTAATAATGTGTGAGGACCCTTGAACACCAGGACAGTGTGAATGGCAAGGCATGCAATCATGCTGCTTCGAGATCTCCTCTCCTAAGAAGTCAGTGTCGGGGCAAATGGCTTAAGAACACAGTTATGAGAGAGAATGAAACATTCCACCTTCATGTTTACTGAAAAGCATAAAATATGATTCTTTAAAAAATAAATCATACATCCTGAAACGAACACCATTTGAGAGGTGAAGAAATACCAAGGTAGCATAAACCGTACCTTCCTCGGCAGAATACACCAATGTAGTGGGACTGAAAGGGCCTTCTCCTTTGTTATTGAAGACACCCACTTTAACCTCAAAGGGAGAGAATGGACGCACGCTCTCATTCCTGAAGACATATCTGGAAGCATCAGCGGAAGCCAGCACTGTCAGCATCCAGATCATTTTGCCATGTGGCCGGAAGGCTACCACATAACCAAAGCCTCTGCCATTCTGTAATTCCTCAGGTACTGTCTGGGGAGGAAGGGAGGTGGTACTCAGAAAGCATAGTTGTTTGGTTCCAATGTTAACAGGTACTCCCCTAACTGATTCAAATATTAAAGGTTACTCCCCAATCCTTGCCTCAATCAATTCAAGTGTTAAAGGGTACTCCCTCACCACTTTATTTTGGGTTTTATTTTCAACAGTCTTTTAAACATACAGATATCCTTTAACCTGCCTCAGATAGTCATGTGGTACCAGAGTACAACAGCTTTGAAAAATGAAATGAATTTCTATAGTGGAGAGTTGGGCTCTGGTGAGACGAGCTCAACTCTGAAAACAGCTACAAATGATGACCAACTCACCACACAGGTGATTTTCTAAAAAAATAACCCCCACCATGCACCATCTAATAATATTTTCCTTCAGTGCCAATAGACAAAAGAGCTCACAAAAGAAGGCCATCTCTGCTAAGGCAAGATCCTGCCCCACCAGGAAAGACTCAGCTCGGTTGGGAGGGAGGGAAGGAGGGAGAGATTTCTTTCCTTTCCCTGCTGGGGCTCTGAGTGAATTAAAGGCTTTTTATTTCAGGGAACATTGTCTAAAATCTTTGGAACACATTTCAACCCTCTTTTGAAGCTCCTACCTACCTCCTCTCTCAAAATCAATTTTTAATAAATTGGTGACTAACCTTCCTCCAGGTTGTTTAAAGAAATACCTCATAGCCCAGCAGCAAAGCCAACTGTTAGGAAATTGTTCTGGGACACTCAATCTATAGCTGGCAGATGTTTCAAATCAATTGGTCATGCAGCAATTCAGAAAGAAAAGAAAGACTGATTTTCTCTGAACCAGGCTTCCTTACTTTTTTTGACTTGTGTTATCTCCTCTTTGGTGATTGTTTTTCCCCATGAGCAGTCAAATTAAAACTGGCTTCAACAATGAGGGGTCAAACACCTTCACTTCCTAATAGATATGAATAGATTTTTTGAAAACAGAGGGGGACCACTCCTGGCTTCTTGTCATATGGAAGAAAATAAAACCATTCAGACAGATGCATGTCCCTTTGGTCCTGTGATGGATTTACCTCCCAGGTTATAACCAGTTCAGACTTGCTGCCTCCTCCACCACTGACGTTAGCTGGGGTGACTTCAGGGACTGCAGGAGACAAAAAGAAACTGAGTTATTTCAGGTACTAATGGCAGATGTGCTCCAGGAAGGTGGCCCAGATGGGGTGACTCACTGCTAGTGAATTCTTGGGCATGTGTCCCTTTGTCTTTTGGATATCAGAAATAACATCCACAAAATGAACACTCTACTTACTGGCTTGAAGAAACAAAATGTCCCAAGGAAATTGCTATTAATTACCTGTTTCTGGTTCAACAGTTTATAGATATTATCAGGTACTACTAACCAAATTAGCCCTATCACTAAAGACCTAAGAGTTCCACAGAGAAAGAAGGGACTGAAGAATCTGTCCTCAAGCTTGGTTAGACATTTATTAAGAATATGGTGGTAACATAGGAAAGACAGGACAAACTGCCCACGTGGAGCTTACAATCTAGTGGGAGGTTGAGAACATATGCAGAATATCACAGAGAAACTTGAACAACACCCAGTGATGTCGCAGACAGAATGGAGAAGAACAGTTGTGTTCTGGAGCAGCAGGTTGCTCAGCGGAGCAGTGGGCTAATGGCTTCTCAGAAGAAGGTGAGCTTTGAGCTGGGTGTTGAAGGAAGTGGTAGACATAGGTTGAGCCCTGGCTCACTGTGTTTAACCTTTCTGATCCCTAGTTTTCTCTGCAAAAGAGAGGAAATCAGACTCACTTCCTTCTCAGGACTATAGAGTGGAAATGAGTTATAGTTTTGGAGATGGGGAAAGAAAGCATAGGCTTAATTATGCTGTCACATAAATGAAGGACTCCAGGCAGACTCTTTACATATCTAGCTGGGGACTGCAGCTGGAAACTCAGTATATCCCCTTAAAGTCAACAATACATACCTAGATGGATTTTTTTTTCCCATCAATTCGAGAATAAGGTGAAATTGTTGGTCTGCTTTGGATCTTGCTATGCCTTTACAAATCATTGTTATTTTTATGGCTGGGAACTCTAGAGAGACCACTCAACAGGATCTCTCTCAGTTTATAAGAACATAATCTGACCCAGCTGGGTATACATTGCTTTTATCCTGTGTTCCTCATGCAAGCTATATGCAGTATATTTTCATTTTTCACTTGTGGCAATGGTTTATGTCTTAAGAAAATCCTAGCAAAGATTTCTGAGCCAATGTTCTCCGACCATTTGTGACTTTTTTCCCCCTAGTACATGAACCAAAGAAGAAAAAATTTAGTTGTCAAAGAATTAAGCAGAGGTACTATACTGCTTCTTGCTATACAAGTGGACTCAATAAAGAGGACTGAGAACTTGATTAGAGCTCACTACCCACAAGGCTGAAGTTCTACTGGCCCGGTGCATGATCATTATGATCCTTAAAGGGAAAAGTGTGTAAATGTAGAGCTCACTGACACTAGTGAGCAGGAAGAAGTCAAGGTTCCTCCTTAAGGAACTCCTGTTTCTGCCAGAATGGACACGGTAGCGCTTGCATGGTACTCACGGGCCTCTTCTGTCCTCCGCTTCTCTGAGGGCCGGCTAGGTTCCCCAATGCCAATCACATTAGCGGCAACAGTGCGGAATTCATACTCAACCCAGGGATTCAAACCCACCACAGTTGCCGTGAATGTCTTCCCATCAACAAGTTCTGGAACTGGAAGATATCAAAGGTGGGTGAGAGGGTTTAAGAGAATCCGCTCAGCTCCATAAAGATATAGAGATGACTCTCGGAACATCTATCATTACGATCAACACAACCACCACCACTACCACTTCAAGGGAGAGCACTGTAGTTAGCTTGCTGGGATGGTGATGAGATAGGAACAGTTTTTACATCTATTTCACAAGCTCTAGTCTATGCTTTCTTGTTTTTCAGCTTCTGTGTTAGGCTCTTTTGTTGTTGTGACCAATACTTGACAGTAACAGTTCAAGATGTATAAGGATTCACTTTGGTCCATGGTTTTAGAGGTTTTGGTCAAAGGTTGGCTGGCTTTAATGCTTGGGGCTTGAAGCCAGGCAGAATACCTTGGCAGTAGGACCACAGTATGTCAGAGCTGGACACCTCATGATGTCTGAGAAACAGAGACAGGAAGGGGCCAAGGACAGCATGCTCTTCAAAGGAATACCACCAGTGACACACCACCTCCAGCTAGATCCACCTCCTCTAAGGCTTTGTCACTTCCCAAACTAGGGCCAGTAGGTAGTGATATTTGCTCCACCTATGACCTTGGGCTATAGGGCCTGAGGAAGAAGAAGGAGGCAGTGCTCTTATAAGGGAGCAGGGAGAAACTTATAAGAGGTCACATACAAGGGCAGGAAGTACTGCTTCCTTTGGGCCTGATAGCCCAAGTTCATGGGTGGAACAAATACCACACACCAGTATCCTAGGACCAAGCTTTTCTCATGTAACCCTTGGGGAATGATTTCAAGTTCAAACCACAACACTGTTGTTACTATCAGTAGTAGCAATATTTTTTAATCATTTTTTACTCATTCATATTAATGTTATATTTCCTTTTGTAAAATTTTATTGTCATTTCTCTTATGTTTTAATCCTTTTGCCAGTCCCAACTCTTGTCAATATTTCATTTTTTTTTTTTTTACTGAGATGACATTTGAAGAAAAAAATTAGACAAACAGGATGTTCTTGCAAGCAAGATACACACTCCTTTTGTTCCAAGAGATGGCTGTGTTGTCTTGATGTCTTGAAGCAGAAATAAGTGTTAGGCCCAACTTTATGTGAGTTATATAATTATGTTGTTGTTAATCCAATAGTTGCAATATAATATTTGTGCTAATTCTTCGAGAATTTCCTACAATGTATTTTGATCACATCACACCTCTTCACCTCATTCCTTTAGTTTATCACACCTCAGAAGTGATTTTCTGTCTGTAAACATCGACTGCCTGTGGATTCAAAGAGGTGTTTTAGGAAGAAAGATAAGAAAATGAATCATTGTCTTACACCTTGATAATCACCAGACCTCTGTAGAACTTCATTTCCTCTTCTGTTAAAGAGCCACAGTAACAAACCTTTAGCATGATTAAAATAATTTATTTTACTGTTCGAATAGCTGTAAGAATGATAGATGAGCCTGGCATTATATAGTTAATATAGAAAAATGGGAAGTGAAACAGCTTTGACTTTTGAAGACTTGGTGTCTTATGTTATCAGCAACTGGTGCCTGTTTTGAGTGAATTCAGATGAAACATATTGTGGGTATTACTTCAGTATAATAATGGTGAATTGCTACTGATAGTTACAACAGTGTTACGGTTTGAACTTGAAATCACCCCCCCCCCCATGGGTCACATGATAAAAGCTTGGTCCTAGGATACTGGCCCTAGTTTGGGAAGTGACAAAGCCTTAGAGGAGGTGGATCTAGCTGGAGGTGGTGTGTCACTGGTGGTATTCCTTTAAAGAGCATGCTGTCCTTAGCCCCTTCTTGTCTCTGTTTCTCAGACACCATGAGGTTTCTAGCTCTGGCATACTGTGATCCTACCGCCAAGGTATTCTGCCTGGCTTCAAGCCCCAAGCATTGAAACCAGCCAACCTTTGACCAAAACCTCTAAAATCATGAACCAAAGTGAATCCTTATCCGTCTTAAACTGTTACTGTCAAGTATTGGTCACAACAACAAAAGAGCCTAACACAGAAGCTGAAAGACAAGAAAGCACAGACTAGAGTTTGTGAAACAGATTAAGATACTTTCATGCCTCTTCATCTCCAAATTAACACATGTGCAAATAGAGGCAGTGAGACAAAAGACTCTGCATAGTACTTAGATATTATATTCTTGACAGCTGTATGTGAACCTTGCAAAGACTGTGATTGTAGGCTTGTGTTTTCCAATGTGGAGAATTGTGGTATGGAGGCGATTTTAGGTAATACATAGATCAATACATTTTACTTTTATAAATAGTTTCAGGCTTGTTCAGAAAATAAAAATACCGATAACAGCACAGCGATAATTCCATATATACTGTTAGGTTCAGTAACACTAATGTAAGTTAGTGTGGAGGAAAACATCAAAGAAATTACAGTAGAGCTGGCTCATGTCTGGGAGACACAGATATAATGTATCATTTGCAGCTGTGTTGACCTAGTTGTTTTGTGGCTTCTTCCATCTTTCATTCACACTGTATTCTAGAAGCTTCTGATAGACACTAGCCCTCAGCATGCAGTGTGGTACCTGTGCTGACAGCTTGCCAGCCCACGGAGAACGGAGTCCGAGCTTGGATGACATACATGGTGATGGGGCTGTGGTTGTCAGGCCCAGGTCTCCAAGAAAGCTGAGCAGTGGTATCTGTGATTTCATCTATGGTCACAGCTTCTGGGGGACCTGGAGGGCCTGGGAGAGAGCAAAGCATTCAGAATTGGACTGCATACTCAAATGTCCAAGAACACTATCTACTCACTTCAATGGGGTACTGAACAATTCAACTCTTTATTTAACTACCTACATTTCCATTCCATCACTTCTTGCAGGGGTTCACAGACTATGGAGGAAAACCACAAACAGGTAAACAAAGTGTTATAGTGGAATGTCATGATGTTAGGAGTGAATGCTGCCTGTGGCACCTCTGCCATCCTAACTGCATTTAGCAGCTGCCTGTGCTTTCATGCAAAGGGACTATTGAGAAAATGGTCAGTTCTCAAGGGTCACAGGACCTTCCTCTTCTTTGGAGTAATTCCAAAGCAGGGCTGGTCTAATGTCCCTCTGGAGCAGTTTCTTTAAGTCATACCTATTTTTTCTACTTAACCCCCTAATGGCTAGAATGTCTCTATTCCCATGTACTCAAACCATTGAAAGGGGAAGAAATCATATTTAGATGAAGGTCTGAAGATCATACAGAGAGGGATGGAAAGTAATTAGGAGATGAAATATCAACAGAGCAAAGACCCAGAACTTTCCTTGTTGCCAGTATTAGAAGATCTGGCCAAAAAGTTAAATGCATTTTTAAGAATGTAGTTTAAGCAAGAACTGATCACATGGAGATGACAGGTGAGGGAGAGAGGACACAGTGACAGCCCCCATACTTGTCAGACAGACAAGGGGAGATTCCCTAGAGGGTTTTTCTGATCCCCAGTTTAGCAATCAAGTATGTTTTCAAATGACTCCTGGACTGGGCCACAGGGCAAAGATAAAAAGGTGACCTCTCATGGAGTGGTGAAAAGTTCATGGAAATTCTCAAAGTAAGATTTTGTTCTGAAATTTCACTCCTTCACCTTTATACAACACCCTACACTCTCTTTGCTTCTTTAAAAATCACTTTTACAGACTCACAGGTGAGGCTAAATTTATCTTCTTTCCCCCACTCCCGAATGAAATGTCTGCAAATGTGTATGCTGGAACTGATTAATTTTCCATGGTGACATTTCAGCATGGCAATCTAATGTCATCTAGACAGAGCTCAGGTAACCTTTGGTCTTTTACTCCTAATAACCAGGTAAAGTCCAGAAGACAATGTATGCTCCTTTGTGTCTAGCCAGCTTTCTCCTCCTTGTATTTCTACCTTTTCCTTTATCAATGTTGTTCCAGAGCCTTTATAAAAAAGCATTCCCTTTCAACAGCTCAAAGAATCAAATCAACAGTAAGCATCTGAGCCTTTTTGTGACCACCATGTAGGAAGAAAATGAAGGGGTGGCATGCACTTGTCACTCTGTATCTTCCTGTCACCTATCCCCACCAGAGCATGGCTCTGCTCTTGGTGAGTGTTGACTTTGTTTTAGTGAAACTGGACCCTGATTTCAAATCAACAACAAAAATGCCCACTGAGCAAACTGTAACATGTTTTCGTCATAGGGCAAGGGCAGCTATTTAGATGCTGGTGTCTGCTTTTTGCTCAGGGAAAAGAGACCTTGCTAGTGGCCATGAGATGGCTGCAAACTAAGTAAAATAGGCATAAGGGCATTAAAGGTTCCAGATTCAACATACAAACCCCACTTGTTCCACATGGGAAAACCTCTATAAGGCAGCAAAATTTCCCTCTCCCCACTGCAATGTGCATAAAAAAAATGCAAGGCCAGAACAAGAGGAGAGAAAATGAGAGATTGTGGCTTTAAATGTCATAGTAATGTATTGGACTTATTAACTAATTAGGCTAGAGTTTCTTTGAGACTGCATTTGCAAATTCCTCTTGGTATCCAATGCTATTTTCTGTGAAATGAAGTATACAATATCATTTAAGAACTTCAAGTTCTACTGATTTAAATATTTATTAGTCTAATTTATTGGTTTTTAAACTGCTGATCTGAACATTATCCTAATTAAATAGAGGATAAATTACCAGCCACAGAATTCTTTTGTCCCTAAGGGGAGATTGGATCAGCTCTGGTGTGTTTTTAAAATGGAAATAAACACATTTCTATAAGTTACTCTATGGGCAGATCTACCTAAGTTAAAGATATGATTTTTATTTATTTTTATATAGTCTCTACAGCATGGCTCAAGTTCTTTTTAGGCAATTAGCAGGTAACTAAAGCAGTCATAATGGAAATTCAATTTTTCTTTAACCTTTCTTGACAATTAAGTTGCTAATTCTATGAATATTTCCCTCACATCTGCCTGGGGCATACAGCAATACTTTCTATTTGTTCTCAAAATACCTCATTTCCTGTGCACACAGATACCCTGACTCCAATTGTGATCCAGAGTTTGTATTTTAGGCTCAGGTGGCTGGCCAGAAATTCCCATTCCCAACATTTAGGAATTCTGATTAATGAGTTTGGAGGGCATGAGATTATTTTGATGCTCCAGGTGGCTTTAATTTGTTTGCTTCTTTGTTTGGCGGAGCTGAGTGTGGAGTGCAAGGCTTCAATGTATATATACTAGGCAAATGTTGTACCACGGAGTTACACCTTCAGCCTGACTACGGGTTTACAACTTTAAAAAACTCCTGTTGGGTACACAGGTTCCCAAAGCCTTTCATTTTCATTTTTTCTTTCTTTTGATGGGCTAAAGATGGCTCAGTAGTTAAGAACACTGGATGTTCTTCAGCAAGATTCATGTTCAATTCCCAGAATCCATATTGTGGCTTACAACCATTTGTTACTCCAGATCCTGGGGATCTACCACCCTCTTCTGGCATCCCTGAGTATTGCATACATATGGCACACGTAATAAAATACCCATTCACATGAAATAAAATGACAACCTCCTTTTTCTTTTTGCTGTTGGTTGGGTGTGGTGGCACACACATCTGTAATCCCAGCACTTGAGCAGCTGAGGCAAGAAGATTGTGCGTTTGAAGCCAGCCTGCACTATATAAACTTCTCTCTTTAAAAAATGAAAAGTCTTAAAAACCCTACATTTCTTTTATAAATTGATTTGAAGCCTAGAATTTTCTTCAGCTGGTGGACACATTCAGGGTAGCCATAGCTGAAAGGTTTAACTTAGTTCCTGTCAGTTGCTGTGGAATAGTCTTTCTGTGTGCTGTGAATATGTGTTGCTACCATTGGGTAATGAAGAAGCTGTTTTGGCCTATGGCAACACAGGGTAAGAGCCAGGTGGGAAATCCAAGCAGGGAGACAGGAAGAAGGAGGGCAGAGTCAGAGCAGACACCACTTAGTCATCCAAGAAACAAGATGCCAGCAGACTGGTAATTCCATGGCCACATGGCAATATATAGATTAATAGAAATTGGTTAATTTAAGAGGTAATAGCTAGCTAACAATATGCCTGAGCCATAGACCAAACAGTTTGCAATTAATATTAAGCCTCTGAGTGATTATTTTATAAAAATTGCTGCTGCCTGGGCAGGACTGAGAAAATTCATTCTACAGTTAGTAGTACTAAGAGTCTGTATTCTGTATAGTGCCCTCCTATTTACTACATTTCAAGCAAGGGTTTCCTTATCAAGTCATATTTTAAAATCAGGGGAGCCTTATCAGAACACCGTCCAGGAATGAACTCGTGTGATAATTCTGAGTCCTTGTGAGAAAACTCCAATAAAACAAGACAAGAGTCTTGTGACTCCAGTTTCTTCAAAACACAAAATTGTTCTTGGAATGTGTTTTCTTCCTCCTTCCAGGTTTGACAGATAGAAGGGAGTTTACTTCTGATTACTCATTATTGTTTGCTGCTGTTATTCAATTAAATGTTTACATGCCTCTGTGGAAAACATAGTTTTGCCATGTGTGGTGTGTCCTTGTAATTATATACAGCTTGAACTCATGAAGCCTTTACTTAGGTGGTTTTTCTTAACACTCAGAGGATATGTTGTCTAATGCTCTGAATAAAGTTGGCAATTGCTGAGACTAGTCTGCCCCATTTATTGGCTCCATTTTCCCAGATCCCATGGCCTCCAGAGTGGTAAACACAACCCTAGTGATTCTGGGAAAAATGAACTTACTTAAGCCCCTGTTATACCACTAGCCTAAAACATTAATGTGATTCAGTCCAGATGAAACACAGAACAGTTAGTTGAATTACTTTTTTAACTAATGGTTTTTGGTAATCTGAAGTTGTTCTAGAGCATTCTGTCAGCCTGGTAGTCATAATTGGGATCTTCACTAGGAGTTCTTTTCAGTAGGAGAACTGAACCTACTCAGAGAACTTTCTGGTTATCCATCTTTTATGAAAAAATACGAGTTCAGAATATTAAAGACTGTTAACCACTGTGCATGGTGGTTAGCTTATGCCTTTCTTTTTTAAAAACATAATTCAAAACTACTGAGGTTTTATGTTGCTGTGGCAGAGTACATACCATGGAAATATTGAAAAGGGCAAAAAGCAAGCAATAAATAAACAAAAACAAAAGCCCAATACCTCTTACAATCAGGTCGGCAGCAACAGAGAGTTTGTCCACACTTGTTTGGACCATGCAGACATATTTCCCAGCATGCTTCAGTTGGATGTTTCGGATCATCAAATCACCAGCTGAATCCTGCTGATAAAGTAGAGGAAAGTGACTACAATTACTTTTTAATGAGCCCTAACTATCATTATCACATGAAGAACACTATGACTAATGGATTTCTTTTACACCGGCTGATGAAAACCTTAGTGATGCAAGCCAAGGCTATTAAAACTGTGTGATCCAGCCTGAGAGATAAGAGCACCTACGTTTTCAGAGAGCTTCCCTTCCACGGGAGCTCAGGTGTCTGCATCACTTGGCTATCCCTGCTGGCATCATTCAATGTGGTTTTTGATTGAACCTTATGGGCTCCCATCAGCATGCTCTGAGCCTATTGCTGGTGCTTGCATTCTGAGACTTTGAAGTTCTATATTTGGAAAGGGGAGTCAAATCTCCATTTAGAAGCATCTGCATTCTTCTGCAGAACCCTGTCTTGCGGCCAGCATTTTGATTGCTCCCAGGTTTGAATTAAAGGATTATGAAGGCCAGACTCTCTAAGGAAATCTTGAATCATCTAGTGTGGAATAGTGCTAATTTGTTTTCTAAATGCCAAATGCATGTTTGATTAGCAGATGAATGGCACTAATTACATCCTAGTATGGATGCCTATGTGCCCCCAAACCATTTCTACACTGCTCACCAGAAAATGGCTTTTCATAAATACAAAGTGATCTCTCCACTAGACTGCTCCACCTTGGAGTTGAGTTTTACTGCCTGGATATTGAGAAGCTTGGAGAATAAAGCAGTCACCACTTCCTGGGGTAGACTAGAAATGCTCCCTTCTTTCTGAATCCAAACTACAAAACAGGAAGTTGACATAGACTTTGAAGTTGCTATTCCTCCAAAGAGCACTGATAATGAATGACACATAGTAGAACTTTGTATACATCCCAAATTTTCCAAGTTCTTTAGTTTTGTTAACACAGTCAATTTCCACATGTTCTAGGAGACAGGGACTCTTGTTAGCTTATTGACAGATGAGAAAACTCTGACATAAAGAGGCTAGGCAACTTTCTATAAGCTATATATGTAGCAAAAGACAGTTCCAATCACTGTTATTTTCAGTGTGCATACACATGTGTACACATGTTTGTGTGTATGCTGGTGCATGTATGTGGTAGGTGCATGTAGAGAAGAATACAGCCTCAGGTGTCATTCCTTAGCTGTTGTCTACATTGTCATGTGATACAAGGCCTAAAACTTGCCAAGCAGATAAGACTGGTTGGCAAACCAATCCAGGGAATCTCCCTATCTCTGTCTCCTTGGCATTGGGTTTCCAAGCATATTCTACCATGCCTGGGTTTTATATGAGTTCTGGGAGATTGAATTTAGGCTCTGTGATCAGCAGACTAGCGCTTACCACTGAGCAACCTCCCAGCCCCAACCCTTGTTAGTGATAATAATTATATATCCCCCTCCAGGGAAGAACTTAATCCCTATGTGAAAGCAGCATGTTAGCCAGTTAGTGGTGGTATACACCTTTTATCTCAGGACTTGGGAGGCAGAGGCAGGCAGATAGATATCTGTGAGTGTAAGGGCATCCTGGGTTACATAGTGGATTCCAGAGCAGCTAAGGCTACATAGAGAAACCTTGTTACCTTGTTTCAAACAACTCTATCCCCCCCCCCCCCCCCCCCCCCCGTTCCCTGGTCCCCTGAAGGGAAAAAGAAAAGGAAGAGAGAAGCACCAAGTTCTCAGTTTCTTCTTTTGTTTTAGTAAAACAGGTCACACTCATATTACTGAGGGCAAAGAAAAATCCCGAGGGCCAATTGCTGCTCGTAGGATTAGAAGAAAAAAAGACAGGAGTATGTCTTGAAGGCGAGCTGCAGTTTGGGGACCTAGTTGTTTTGGGGCCCATCTCTGCTGTGTTGTTTCCTCTAAGTCTCTTAATCTGTCTGCCTCTGTTTATTGACCTTTCAAAGAGAGATGACTTCCTGACTGTGCCATGTTGTAAGAGTCAGATGGGTACTAGTGTGAAATCCCTTCACAGACTAAGAAGCATAGAGTAATTTAAACTCCTCTGACTGATGGCTGTGATCAGTTTTCTTTGTGAAACAATCATGTCAAAGACCTTAAATCTAATTCAAGAAGAGCTGAGATTTTTTTTTTTTACCTGAAAGTTCTTTTATTTATAACACTTGTGGTCTCATCCAATCCCACTGTATACTGATCACATCTTAGTATTAAAAAATGGGATGACAATCACTAACCTACTTCATAGGGTTTCTGCGAGGATTGGGGAGCTAATATATAATAAGATGGTTGATAAATGATTAGGTACCTTGCAAGTAATAGGAACCAGCATTATGAACCTAAAATAGTTCACATGTTGGGCCTTTAAATAGAGATGTAAATAAAAACTAAGCCTCATGATGGAACTGTGTGCAAAGGGGTGGTAAATCATATTGATTTTAAGGTGGATGACATATTTACTTTAAAATGGAAGCCATGTTGATTTTAATGTGGAAGCTATATTGGCCTTACAGAAATATTTACCCTGTCTCAGTGATTTATTCTGTTCGCCAGGGGATGAGTGTCAAAGAAACTTACTGCAGCACATAGCAACCTGCTTTCACAATTTTGTAGTTGTGACTGAGTGTGTCTTAGCTACTCCTAAATTTTAGTGAGATTTATAGCTTTAAAATCAAACTGAAAAAACCTTTAAAGTACGGAATGAAGTAAGAGTCTCACAGAATGGGGCTGTTCTTTTCTTAGAAATACCCAGATTAAACTGCTACTGTGGTCTACATTAATGTTCCTACCAAAGAGAACAAAAGAGTTCCAGTGTATTTATCCCCTACTCCAACTGTGGTCTCCGTTCTCTTTCTGAAAAAGCACTGGAGGACATGAGAGAAGAACAAAACAATTTTCCAAATAAACCTAAGCTGAACCTACCCACCGTTGTTTCTTATGCTGACTTGGGAATCACAAACTCAAATGGGTCTGAGTTCAGAACGGCACATCCTTTCCTCACTGTGAAATCCTGACATGGTCAGCATGGGTGACCCTGGGGCTCACCACTTCCCTCTTTTTGTTTGTAGTAATAGTGGATAGCTGGTCCTGCTGACAGAACTAGTTGCATGGAGGAGAGAGGCGTTTCTCATATGAAAAACAAATGATTTTTTTTTAAATTTTTTTATTTTTTGAGTTGAGGATCGAACCCTGGGCCTTGCACTTGCTAGGCGAGTGCTCTACCACTGAGCTAAATCCCCAGCCCATGAAAAGCAAATGAAAGCAATTATTTTGGTTTTTCATTTCTGTTTTTTTTTTTTTTTTTTTTTTTTTTAAGGCAAGGTCTTACTATTGCAATCAGAATGACCTACACCTCACATAGCCAAAGGCTATCTCAAACTCAGCTCCTTTTGCTCCTGCTTCCTGAATGCTGGGATTACAGGTGTGTGCCACTACAGACAGCTGAATGAGAGCACTTCTGTGGATGCTAAGCATTCCTTGGTCCTCTGTTCCATTAAGATGTCTCCCTCTGTATCTCAGCTTAAAAGGCACATAGTGGCTACTAGGTCTGATTGGCCAGACATCTTTTTCAGTCATCAATCACCAATCCATTCTAATAGCTACTGCTCATAAAATTCTCCAAGGTCATATTTTTCATATTGACTTTGCCTATAAAGTTGGTGTTAATGTGAAAAGCAACTATTCAATTTAGTTGATGAAGGGTTTTCTCAATGTATATGGCCCTGGTATTATAATTAATATCACCCTTCTTTCAGAGTACACAGCCATTAGAGTTTTAAAAATATTTCTTTTGTGGTAGATACAGGGCTAAGTATATTTTTAGACAGAAAAGAACTTGATATCGCCAGACGGGGGTGGTACATGCCTTTAATCCCAGCACTCAGGAGGCAGAGCCAGGCAGATGTCTGTGAGTTCAAAGCAAGCCTGGTTTACATAGCAAGATCCAGGACAGGCACCAAAATTACACAAAGAAACCCTGTCTCAAAAAACAAAAACAAACAAACAAACAAAAAATTGATATCACCAATGCTTCAGTAAGTAGAATTGCTCTCACTAAGCTGGGCTACAAAAAAAAGGTCCAGAATGGTTAACCATGGCAATACCATCCAGTCTTATTAAACCAATATTCCAAGAGAAAATTCCTAATGAACAGAGGCATCCATTGGTGTAATGAATTAACTTCTCTCCTGTGTATCCAAAGTGATATCATCCTTGGGAGAATTGAGAGAATAGTCATTCAAATCCCTTTTAGTGCTCTGCAACTCAAACTTCAACAAACTAAGCATGCATGTAATGGATAGAATTATTACAACAGTTAGTTGGGAAATATATCCCCAATATATCTCATGGAAGGAATTGTTAGCTTCAGGGCATTTATACTCCACCTAAAGGGACAGACATGAGATGAGATGGGCAAATCAGAAAATCATATTTCTGTGGCAGTTGAGGGAGGAAAGGGCTTTTCAAATCATAGCCCCAGTTTTATACTCTGGTGCATTCTGATTAGGCCTTCCCAGGAAGTGGTCATCAGAGTTGAGTATTCCTTACCAAAGGAAATGTAGAACTGTGATAATGCTGAAAAAATAATTGTTGAAAAAGTTTGTGATAGACACAAATTGTTTCTAGATTTAAGCTTCTCTTGGCACATATTCAACTGTAATACATATTGTACTGAAGAGTAAGGAATTTCAAAAATTGAAGCGTTTGGATTCAGACTCTGTGGAGATGATAAATCACCTCAGTGTATTTGCAGAATCAAGAGAACAAGTGCCAACTTTGTGATGATGAGTCTCCCATAAGAGCCCATACAGTAGCAACCTGAAGGCATATATGAAAACTACATTTCAAACACTTTATTAACCATTTGGGAGCATATTATATGATATGGAAGTAGAGCTTGGGCAGGGAAATTCAACACTGATGTACAATATAGATGAAGGGAAAAGGCCCTTTGTATAACTCCTATGAAGCTCAGTTCTCTTCTTCACACACAGCAGTAAAGAGCTAACCTGACATCAGCTTTGCTTTGCATGCTATCTATGACATCACTTCTTCATAAATGAAGCAGAAAGGAGCAGGAATTAACCCAAAGTTCTGTAAAATAAGATGTGTCAACAACTTTACATTTGTTTCTAAGTTAATGCAAATAAATTAATTTTTGTCAGTGTGTGGAACTTTTGCTGTGCTGTTTCCTATGGATAATATGACATTGACACTTACCCCTCCAACTCTTTCAAAGTGGTCTCCATCTTTGTCGAAGTCTATCAAGCGTCCATTAAATGACCAAGTAAATACAATGTCCAGGGAGTGATCATGTGTCACCTGGCATGGAAGAACAATGCTTTCTCCAACGGTAACATCCATGCTTGAAGGGGGAACCATAACCTTGGTTGGGTCTGGAATTTGAAAGGAAACAAGGGCTGTGGATGTAGCTTAGTAGTAAAATGTTCTCCTTGCACACATATGTAAAGCCTTGAATTCAACCTCCGGAACCTCCAAACTCCCCCTAGACCTCACTCAAAACAAACAGCACAACCTTGATACAGTTTATGTGGAAATGTAGTGTAGAACCCTGTAGAACCTGGAGCAGAAGGGAAGTAGTTGGTTTGGTGATCTTTCTTAAGCTGAGAACAACCAACTTCAGTCACCAGAAAAGCCCAGATTGAGACACAGGGTTATTTTCAACAACAACAACAACAACAACAACAACAAAGATGAAGCTGCCTGCTATGTGCACTTTCATAGGAAGGATTCAGCCCAGGAGCCATGAGGTGATATCTCTGGAGACAAGCACACAAAGGCCCACTGGCTGGCAGCTACTCTGAAAGATGCTATTTTTTAAAGGTTTGCATATCTCTCTGGTCTCACTAAAAGCTCTATCTCTGTCCATATCTATACATTGTTAGGTCTCAAGGAAATTCTTCTGGAGATTACACAAAAGACAGCCTCTCTCAGGAACTTGTGAATCCAGATCCCTCTACCAAAGGAGCCATTTCTTTTATCACTGGCAGAAGGGACAAATGACTATCTGTGGTGCCTTTTAGCATACCAAAGCACATGTTGGCCTCCAGGCTCCCTCAGTATCGCAGATACCTGTTACACATTTCCATGCTAACATCATAGCCCTTCTGACCTCCTCCCCTACCTCAGACTTCCCCAGATCATGGGCTTCCCTCCCATCAGTGAGTCTTTCTCCTTATAACCCTGCTATCTCTGCTATGTTCCCTCTCTTTTGTCCAAAAGCTCTCTGTCTCTGACCCTCACTACCCGCCCCTCTCACACACACTCCTAGTTCTCTCATGGCCAAGGCCAGTCTGCTGCTTTATTTAGTTTACTATTTTCTCTCTGCTCTGGACAATTCCAGACCCCTCTGACTGTTCTCTCTCATATCTACAATGAAAATCTTCCCTTTAGCATACCATGGGGCACTCATGCCATCAGTTTCCATACATATGAGCAGAAAAATCCATGTGATATGAAGTTTGTTTGACTTTTCGGGTTTTGTTTGTCTGTGTGGTTGTTGTAAAAGTAATTAGTGTTTTAGTATAGCAAATTGAGAGTAATAGTCAAAGACAGGATAATAGATAATAAAACAAAGCAAAAAATTCCCACACTAAGTGAAATCAAACCACATCCACATAAAACATTTGTTTTACTTTGCCCTTAGCAGAAGGCTGAGAAGCAGTGAAACTATCGTTTTCATGTAGGTGGATTTTCCCTCCATCTTCAGGCTTCTCATCTCTCAGTTATTTTGTTTTACATCATAGTAAACACGATAAAGGAAACACTCCAACCCCAAACCAGGGCCTAATCAGGCCTTTAAGAAATCCATTGCCCATGGAATTCAGAAAGTAGCTAACACCCATCACAAACTCTGGAGCAAGATCACAAATAAATAAATAAATAAATAAATAAATAAATAAATAAATAAATAGATAAATAAATAAATAGATAGATAAATAAATAAAAATAAAAAATTCAAAAAATAGGTAATTTGTCTTTATGTCCTACCCTGAAGTTTATTTAAAAAACAAAAACAAAAACAGCAAATGAAGTTTTGAGATTGTTCTGAGTAGAATTGAGGCTATTCTTTTATTCCTTTCCATTGATTTATTTCTTACATGTGGTACAGATAAAGCACCTCACTCCATCCAACTTAGTATAGATTGGCTTATATCTTTATCAAGCTACTTTATAATCTGCATAATGTGTCAATTTATAGATAGCCACTTTGAAACTAGTAGGCTTTTTAAGGAATTTTACTACAAATATAATCATAAAGGCAATGAATATCATGAAGAAGATGAAATCTGTATATTGCTTCTTCAAAATAAAGATTATTACTTTTTGGGCTGGAGCAATGGCTCAGTGCTTAAGAGCATGTACTCTTCCAGAGTACCTGATTGTTCTGAGCATCCTTACCAGGCAGGTTACAACCACCTGTAACTCTAGATCCAGGGGTATCTGTTGCCTCTTCCCACATCCACATAAACATGCATACATAACTGAAATAAATATTTTTAAAAGAGTATTAGTTTTCAATGTTACCCCTTTGCATTTTTGTTTAATTGGGTTGTAACAGGCTTGCTTAGCAGAGAAGGTTTGTCAACTCCCAGCCACTATGTGGTTATTTACAATATTACAGGGTTTCATAAATGATGTCAGAGAGTACAATGGTAACAAGCAATATGAATTAAACACAGTATGTCCATGTACATGCCTCATGAATGAAATCTTATTCAGTCACACTATTCAAATGCCCATAAAGTAAACCAAAGTAAATAATTGCAAGCAAGAGTAATTCAAAGTTATTACCATCAATAACAACAAAGAGAACAAAAATTAAATATCTTCCATATTCATAGGACTATGTTTCAGCCTGTGAGATGTATAAACATTTATTAAAAGAACTGCTTGGTTTAAAACCTCTCTGGTAGGAAAATTATACAACGGAAAAAAGAAAGTATCTTCAACAAATAGTGCTGTTATAATAGGATGTTAGCATATAGAAGAATGGAAATAGATCCATATCTATCCCCCTGAACAAAACTCAAATCCAAGTGGATCAAAGGACAATCAATCTTCAACATGCCCAACAGCAAGGGCAAGGAGACAAGGCCAGGCCTGAGCCACAGTCAGCAAGCTCAAGGTGATAACCAAATAAGGATAAATCCTGGGACTTGTCCAGGCTTGCCCACAAATGGAAAAAGTGTAACCTTAGCCAAGCCCCACTAGCCCTGACAAATAAGAACATACTAATATGATTGCCACTTGCTTAAGCCAATTGTAGATAAAATGACCTAACTGCCCTAGGACCTCCCTTTGGTTGTGCTTAAAAGGAGCCTGTGAGCTCTTCTCAGGAACTTTGCCATTTTGCCTTTGTGTGGATTGGTTGGCCCCGGTATACTGGAATCTTTCTTGAGATAATAAATTCTCTTGCTGACTGCATACGTGGATGGTGGTCTTTTGTGGCACTTCTCCAGGACCCTAACATCATCACAAGTCTTTCAGATTACCAAGATAAGGGCATAAGACAGCAATTTGCACTCTTTATTACATGTAGACTATTGAAGATATTTAAATGCAGAAAGGATTCTGAGAGTTTCTGCCACAGGATACACAAAGTACTATGAAAGTAATGAACTTACTATTACAAGGAGGTAACTGGTAATGATCCCTAAAATGCTGTCTCTGGTGGCAAGTCTACACACCAAACATGAGAGTGGAATCAAAGGTCTGGGCTCAAGTACTTAAACTGAAGTTTGGGTTATCAGCAAGAAGTCTGCACAAACCCCAAAGTCTACAGGCATTTGAAACTGCTTTTTTTCCTTTGTGTAACTTTTCTCTTTTTGTATTGAAAGTTGAACCCATGGCTTTGCATACCCTATAGCACGGAGTCACATCCCCAGCACATTTAGGGCTCTGGGACAGATTTTTATTAATGAAACTCTAATGCCTGTTAACCAAGGATCAGTTGGGTGTCTTACATAAAGGATCATGCTGGCCCACTTGTAGGACTGACAACAGCTCATTCATTTATTTTGTGCTTGTTGTCAGTTCATGCTCTGAGCTCTGAAGTAGCAACAATCAATGCAAAGTAAGTCGTGCGTGTCTGCACACCAGAAAGGTCTCCCAGGGTCTATAGCAGATTAAACGAAAGAGCTGGAAAACCTCATTAGGTCCTTGGTTTTTATCAGTGTTTACTTCTTCAGCACTCTCATTACTATGTTATGAATTCTGATGCTTTTGATTAATTTCCTTAAATTTGAATACAACTGCTGTACACAATAAACAGATGGCTTCTTGCCATAACAAACTGTCTCCCTTCCTTTGGTTTTAATTCATCAAGATCACGAAGGACCTGTATTTATGACTTGTGTTTTGACAAGTCATTTGCACTGTTGTTCTGTGCATAGGACTCTCAGAGGCAATTGACCTCAAGATGCTGTTTCAGTCTGGTTGGATTAAGTAACAACAGTAAGTAGGACCAACAACATCCGGGAACAACCATCCTGTGGCAGTTTTCTGTTTCCAACGTGGAGAGTGACAGATCCAGGACTCTGGATCACTGAGGTTGACTGACATTTATTTATAACTACTTAAGCTACTAAGAGTTTATAGAAATTACTTATTTCTAGATAAACCAAGTGCTTTGTTCTAGCACTTGGAAAAGTTAATTGTTAGACACTTAGATAATCAGATTAGCAAGTGGATGTGAACATGATGATATATATCCAAGCCATTTGATATCTTGACTTAATGATGCTTGAAAAGACATTCTGAATTATAATTTTCTATAGAAACAAGTGGCTTTGGTCACATGACAGAGATGCCCACACAACTATGTTTCTGAAATAAGTACTCTCCATAACAGACAGATTATGAAATCAGCCCAGATGTCCTTCAGTAGATGAATGGGTAAAGAATAGAGAAAATGTGGTATGGAGTTTTGATTGGCCATAAAACCAGAACAAAATTACATTATTTCAAGGGAAATGGATGGAACCAGAAACCATGTTAAGTCACATAAGTCAGTTTCATAAAGATAGTTATCCACGTTTCCTCCTGTGTATGAAATCCAGATTTTATATATATATATATATATATATATATATATATATATATATATATAGCTGGACATGGTGGTACAATCCTTTAATCTCATCACTCAGGAGGCAGAAGAAGGCAGATCTCTGTGAGTTCAAGGATAGTTTGGTCTACATGTGAGTTCTAGGACATCAGGGCTATAAGAGAGACCATATCTCTATCTCTTCCTCTCTCTCTCTCTCTCTCTCTCTCTCTATATATATATATATATATATATGATGTGTTGGGAAAGGAAGAGAAGCATAGAGAAGGCAAGGAAGGATATGAGAAGGTAATGGGGATTGAATTTTACCAATGATATACATGTATAAAAGTGCCATAATAAAATGAATCATTTTAAAGTGAATATGCACTAATTAAAAAATCACTTTGGGCTCATGGGATAATAATTCCATTTAAAAAATAGTTATGTGTCGGTGTGTGAGTACAGGCACGCACATACCTCATGCACACACAGAGGTAAAAAGACAACTTTGTGTTTTCTACCTTGTTTGAGGCAGGTCTGTGTTGTTAGTCTGTGGACACCTACCTAGCTGGTGCCTGTGAGCCTCTGGGGTCCTTCTATCTCCACATCCTATCACATGGTAGGAGTTCAGTAATTATAGGCACACCACCTGCAGCTTTATGTGTGTTTGGGGATTTGAATTTAGAGCCTCCTGTTTGTATGGCAAACAATTTACCTACTGAACCATCTCCCCAAGTCCAATGATTCTAGTTTTGATGTTGTTTTCTGCATAGCACGTCTTCCACTTTGCATTATAATTTCTTTTCATTTCAATCACAGTGCTAATATATTCACTTGATACCTATTAAAAAAGTGTGTGTGTGTGTGTGTGTTTATATGTATTAATTTAAAAATAAGAGATATGTTATATCTATTCATTTAAAAAATGGCACTCTTCAAAGTCTTGGAACATGCCAAAGAGCTAATAGTTAATTTGCTTTTAATGATGTAAGGAAACATGGACAAAGAACTGCTTTTCAACAATAGTTAACTGCCACAGCAAAGGCTGCTGATCGATGATGCTAATAATCCTAGAGGTCACATGCTTATGGGTCATCTTCAATATTGTGCAGTTGGCCCCTATTTTTCAATAAAAATAAAATCAATGCTGGATAAACCAATTTATCCATTCTTTGTAAGATATATAAAAAAGGATGTCTTAAATATAAGATGAAAATCAGGATTCTCAGTGACTCAAGCTGGGCCATGCTTTTTTTTTTTTTATTTTTTTAAATCTAGTATGAAATTTAAGAGGGATAATGGCAAAAGGCTGTACTTTTAAAAATTAGCAACCTCAGTACATTCTACATGATTGACAGTGCCCAAAGACAAGATGAATATTTCAGTATGTGAGGTATCCATGTAACTGCCAAAGAAAGCTAATGCAAAGAAAGTGCTTACCCAGTGAGCCATCTCCTCAGTCCTAGGTTTATCTTACATTTTCCCTTTCTTATATCCCTAGAATCAGTCACTTTCAAGAACCCTGGAGTTTTTTGAGAAACCCATATAGGGACACTCAGTGTGCACATTGTTACTGATGTTATCTCTCACACACACACACACACACACACACAAACATGAGTAAGCAAGTGCACACATACATCATAAACATTTATAGCTTTAAATATGTTTTATTCTGCAGATACTTCCTTATTGTCTTGAGTTTCTTTTTGTGCTATTGTGCTTATTATTATTCTCCCAACCTCCCTGGCTATCTACTCTGCATTATTTTGTGCCTATCCATGGCCATTTCATGTCTTAGATTCTGGGCCCACAGACCCATCAGTCAATAGATCTCTTCAACCATCTCATCATCCTTAACAGTCAGCCACTCTGATATTTCCTTTGTTCTAGGAAAAAGGGTGTAGTTGGAGAGCTTCTCTCCTGGTTCCACCAAGCCCCTACGGTCCCACAACCCATGTATAAAATAATCATACAGACACTTATATTATTTAAACTGCTTGGCCATTAGCTCAGGTCTACCATTATCTAGCTCTTACTCTTATATTTAGCCCATTTCTGTTAGTCTATACTTTGCCACATGACTTGTGGCTTACCTGTGTCTTTACATGTTGCTTCTCGTGGCAGCAGCTGGCAGTGCTTCCTCCCAGCCTTCCTGTTCCCAGCCTTCTCCTCTTCCTTGTCCCGCCTACCCTATCCTTCCTGTCTGGCTACTAGCCAATCAGCACTTTATTCATACAGGGTGATATCCACAGCAAAAGGGAAAGAAGGGAAGGCTGGTTAGTCTGAATTTTATTTAACATAGAAATATTCAAAACGTATCACCAGAGGTTAGAGAGATGGCTCAACTGCTAATGTGCTTGCCCTACAAGCATGAGGACTGGCTATTGGCTCCCCAGCACCCACACAATGTCACTAATTACAACACACAGGCAGAAACCTTAAAGCAAACTGGCTAGCAAGACTAGCAATATCAGCAAGCTCTAGGTTCAACTGAGAGACCCTGCCTGAGATGGTAAGGTGGAGAGCAATAGAAGGAAATTTCCCCTTATCAGCCTCGAGCCTCAGCACACATGCACATGTGTGCTTGCACAAACGTGTACCCATGCACATGAGAACATGCATATATGCATGCATGCATCACACAACACACCCATTCACATGAGAAGAAAAAAATAAAATACAATATGCCACAAATACTAAAATTTGAAGTATAGTTAACTCCAAATAGTTTGCAGATGCTTTTTAAAAACTGAAGTTTACCATTACTTACAATAAAGACAAAACAGAATTAACCATTACACCAAAATTTAAACAATGAATTTCTACACATTACCCAATGAAGAAAATCAGAGTTAATACAGAAATAAAATACTTACTGTTAGAAGCAAGGCATTGCTTAAAAAATATACTTAGCTTTTGGATACTAATTCATCCTTAAAGAAAACTGAATTCATTTTCTAATTATTATACTCCTTTGAGTATACTAATTACTCATTACTTTCTAGTTGACCTTTCTTCCTTCCTTTCCTTCCTCCCCCCTTCCCTCCCCCTTTCCTTCCATCCATCCTTCCTTCCTTCTTTCCTTTCTTTCTTTTCTGAAATAGTGTCTTGCTATGCAACCTGGGCTGCCCTGGAACTGCTCTTTGGTCTCAACTTCCTGAGTGCTAGGAGTACTGGATGGTGTCTCTGCTTGGCCACTGTTTTAGATTCTTCATTTTAAAACACACACACATACACCCACACACATCCAATTTGTACTTTTATTCTAGAGTTACTTAGAGAACTCTAAGAACTGAACAGGAACATAGGGTAGGTGCGATATGGAGGAGCCCTTGAGGAATCTAAGCATGCTTTCATTTTCACATTGTTTTATTATTGCTAATTACAGTTACAAATTCCATGCCTGCCTCCAAACTTTGGAGAACAAAGACATGTTCAAAACAGAAGAAAGAAAAGGAAATAAGGAACTTCTGAAATGGAATCCTGAATTGGAACGAGTACCTTCCCAAAGGGCATAGGATCAGCAGTTGCCTCTTTGGCAGCAGACACCCTATTGTACCCAAGCAGGGCCAGTCTGCAAATCTAAATCACACTTATTCAGCACATAGCTGCCAATTAAAGTCTCCCTTTGAGTGATGACATCTCAGCTCTGCATGTCTCCAACAGTGGCTCCATTCCTGGTAAACCACAAGAATGGCAAAAATAAGGTGACTATATTAAGAACACAGAGAGGCTGCCCTAAAACCAGCATGAAAGGAATGCTGGCTGATCAGAACTGCCCTCATTTGCATGCCAAGCATTGCAGGGCACAACACTGTTCTACAGCTCTCCTTAACCCTGCAAAAGAGGACAGCAGTGTATGAACACTCTCTGGAGTCCAGGTGTTTAATGGGTGCTTTGGTTCTTTGAGCAATGTGATAAATGACATAAAGGAAACACCTCAGTCAGACTGAGTAGAAAAGGGAGACTCCTTTGTAAAGCAATTTACAAATAACTGCTGAGCAGAGAACTTATGGTCTATTATTAAAGAGCAGAGAAAATAAACACCAAATAGAGCTGTTTAATAAGAACGACTGGCACAAATAGAAAAGCCAACTGAGGGTGGCAAGTATGTCATTCAGCAAGCACTTTTGTGATTATCAAAGTCAGTGAACTTTCCTGCTCCTTGTGCGTAACAGAAAGTGCCTATTTTGTTATAAGAATGTTCTAATGACACCCCAACACACTTGGTTGCCTCTCAAGTCTTCGTTCAACAATTGACATCAAGTTGTTTGTTTTTAAGAACAAGTTACAACTTGTCTGGAAGTCAGTCAGAGTCCATCTCTTATTTTTACATGCCGCCAGGAACAGCAAATGTCCTTGTTTGGGGTTTGCGCCATGTTGAAGTCACAGGGTCTCTCAGTAGGGATGTCTTTCTAAATGCAAAGAATTTTCTGAAGGAGTCCAAAGCTTCTATGATCAATAAGAATACCCTTTTTTAAAAAATATAAAACATAATTCTTTATTGGTTCTTTGGAAATTTCACATTGTTCACTTCAATCTCACTCACCTCCATTTCCACCCCTCACACTTACAGTATGCCCCTGCCCTGTTGCTGAAGTTTTTCTGTGTCCCAGCCTGCCAGTGATCAGGAAAAATCTCTCTCACCTGCCAGTCCTGGAGCCATTCGGACCCAAGCAAACACACAGAGACTTATATTACTTATAAACTGTATGGCCATGGTAGGCTTCTTGCTATCTAATTCTTTTTTGTTGTTGTTGGTTTTTTGTTTTTGTTTTTGTTTTTTCAAGACAGGATTTCTCTGTGTAGCTTTGCGCCTTTCCTGGAACTTGCTTTGGAGACCAGGCTGGCCTCTAACTCACAGAGATACCCCGGCGTCTGCCTCCTGAGTGCTGGGATTAAAGGCATGTGCCACCACTGCCTGGCAGACGTTTTTTTTGCCAGAGCTGAGGACCAAACCCAGGCTAGGCAAGTGCTCTACCACTGAGCTAAATCCCCAACCCGCTATCTAATTCTTATATCTTAAATTAACCCATTTCCATAAATCTATACCTTGCCATGTGGCTCGTGGCTTACCGGTGTCTTACATCATGCTTCTCATAGCGGTGGCTGGCAGCATCTTCCTGCCTCAGCCTTCTACTTCCCAGAATTCTCTTCTCTCCTTGTCCCACCTGTACTTCCTGCCTGGCTACTGGCCATCCGGCACTTTATTTATCAATCAATCATCCACATCACTGCCCCAAATAAATTAAAAACAAAACAAAACAACCAAACAAACAAAAAAACCCACTTTGCTCCTCCATCTTTCCAATACCTCTTCATGCATCCTAGTGGCATTGGGTGTTTCACACAGTATACCCCTTTAGTCCAATCATCCCCGCCCATAAAATGTTCATTGCAATGAGTCTGGTTCGAGGCCTCTGTCACACCATCATATTCATCAAAGCTCCTCTCAGATATCCTCTTGTTGCCTCTAATTATAGAGATCCTGTGGTTATTGTTCTGATCCCTTTGAACTCTCTAGCAGGTCACAGATGGGGCAGCTCTTAGGGTAGGCCAACTCAAGGCCCAGGATATGGGTCTGGGTGGCAGCTAGCTGGTTGGTACTGGCCATTGGGACTACTCCCTCAGGCAAAGAGCAGAGCCAGCTCTCCCATGCCTGTGATGAGAGCATCTCTCCTGAGTGCTCAGGTCAGCTTTCCCTTTGGTTGGGGAAGGAAGAGTGGCGCCAGCCCTCCTGCTGCAGTGTGCAGCAAGGGGCAGGGCTGGCTCAGCATGTCCCTTGGATTTCAACATGCATGGTTCCTATGACCCTTGTGGCGACATGAGCCTTGAACATCAGCCCAGACTGTAGCTGCTGTTGGGCCACAAACCCAGACATAACCCATAGTAGTAGTTCAGGTCCAGCTCCATGCAGCTTCACAGGCTACTCAGATTGGTGTGGTCCCTCAGACACCAATATGGCACAGGTGGCAGCCCAGATCCCTGGCATCTGCATTGCCTTCAATGATATCAGGAGCCACGGACATCAACTCAGACCCTGGCTGTGGTAGAGCCACAGACCCAGACATGGCTTTCTGCAGCAGTTCTGGCCCAGGTAGTGCCATGGCCCCAGTGTCAGCATGTCTCTCAGACACCAACATGGTCACAGGTGGTGGGTGTCCCATACCTCAGGCATCTATGTGATCTTGGGTAGCTCGATGG